>NC_072834.1:990357-1303214 GCF_027744805.1 Dunckerocampus dactyliophorus | reverse complement strand
ACTTTTTTTTCTCGTTAGAATGTGACTTTTTTTCTCGTAATATTTGGACTTATTGTGTTATTTCTTTACAATGTGGCGTGGGCCGCAAATGTCCCTCGAGCCGCACTTGGACACCCCTGGATTATAATCAAGCATAATTCATTGGGATGTTCATCTCCAAGTCAGACCAGACTATGGCAAATATAATGAAGTCACCTTTGTATGTTCTGTGTTTGTTCCCCTCACAACCTCCACCGGTTCCTTCACCACGGTTGTCACGTGACATCTCCAGAGCTCCCAGCTGAAGAAGGTAAATATTGATTTTTTTTTTCCCTGATGAGCTGCCTGATTGCATGTCTTGAGCAATTCTTTTCTTTTCTGGAGACCCGAGTGAGGATCCTTCGCTGTTTCCCACTGATGGATGCACTTCATGGTCTCATTCGGTAGCAAAGACGTACTTGTACGTTTTTATAAAGCCCAAACGTGTTTATACGTCTTTTATAGTCACATACGGAGTCACGCCGTGTGTTATATTGTACACTGGTTGGGAAATTGGACAGTATTTCACTGAGTTTTCACTGATGTGTTCTCCGTAACCGTGTTTGTGCATATCAGGAAAGTCCCTGTGGGAGCTGGTGGTGGAGCAGTTTGAAAACCTTCTCGTCAGGATCCTGCTCCTCGCCGCCTGTGTGTCCTTTGTAAGTACCGCGCAGCGGACGGAGCGTCCTTCACGCTGGATAAATTGGACATCAGTATGGAAATTGACACCGGTCATCAGCCTCACCCTCATTAAAATGCGAGCTCCACTTGCTGCTCAGCTTTAATGTGGAAACATGCGCCATAAAGGCTTTTTTCATCGCGTGTTGATCCAGTTTTAGGAAGGGGAATAGGGAGAGTCCCTTTTGGAAACACAACTATCCATCACAAGTCCTTTTTGAGTTGTGAAGGTAGGAGAGGGGTGGAGCGGGGGAATCCTGACTACATATTCACTTTTTTTTTTTTTTCCATCTATTACAGCACGTCTCTGGTGTTTTGGAATGGAATTGCTTTTAGCTATTTCTGAAAGTAGGAAAATTGCTCTAAAAATGCGTATGACACAATATGCCCTGTAACAGCTCAGGGTGCAGGCGTAGGCTGGAACAGCTCATTTTTCCTCATGTAATGTTAGACTCACTTTTCACGGTAAATACGCTGGTTACGGTGGAGCAGCGAAGCCAAGCTGTGATTGATTACATGTCCAGACAACTTTTTCTAATTGCATTTCTCCATAACCCGTCTATTTGCACATCCTCAGAGCGGCTGAAAGTTAAAGCAAGGTTGAACCTGAGCTCATTTGTCTAATATTTTGAATATACCCAAACAGACATTAGACTCCTGTCTCTTTGCATGAGCCAGCAAATCTTTGATTGCGCTTCTCACGACAAGCCGTACACACAGTTTGAGTCCGTCCGCTGTTTCGAGTACTGCAGTAATTGTAGAATAATGGGCCCTAAAATGTCTCTCTTTTTTCAGATGTGTAAAACGACTCGGTGGTTTTACTAAGAAATGGCAGATTTGGAATCCGCTTTTAATTATGAATCAATGAGGCGTTCAAATGACTTTTAAAGCAACTTTATTGCTGCAGTTGCCAGTGCTTGCGGGACCCCCAAATGCAACAAACAGCTCTTGATTTATCACATCTGTTGTCTGAAGGTGACAAAACAAAAACAATTTGAAACGCTATTTGTCACTCATTGGCGAGGGCAAGGGGTGTCCAAAGTGCCACCCGGGGGCCATTCTAAAAATATCATTTAACAAGAAAACTAAATTAAAAATAAAAAAAGCAAAAATGGAAAAACCAGCAGTAATTTTACAAGAATAAAGTCAAAATATTAAGAGAAAAAAGGTCGTAATTTTACCAAATAATGTTTTATTATGAGGAAAAATAACATCATTTTAGGAGCATAAAGTTGAAATATTTAAAAAAAATAATATATATTACGTTATAAGATATTTGACAAGAAAACGAATAAAGTTGTAATTTTTGGAAATTTAGGTTGCAGAAAAAGTTATGTTACAAGAATAAAGTGAAAATATTATGGGAATAAAGTCATAATTATGAGAATGTTAACACAAAACACATTTTATAGACAATTGCAGTTTTACATGCAGAAAATAATGTGAAAATGATTGCAAATGACAATTGAATGGACAACTGGACATTTAGCATCACTTACATCGTGACAAAGTCCATCTGCAGGACGTCAGTGACACGCAGGTGTGAGTGTGGTCTGCATGGCTGTGGTAGGACACATTGCAGCTGCGTCTTAGCTGGCCAAAAGGAAGCATGTACAGATCGAACAATAGGGGTCTCAGGATTGACCCCTGGGGAACCTCACAGGTCATAGCCATTTGGTTTCCTGTCCTCCAGATAGGACTTGAAGCAGTAGCGCCAAATCTATTTGTGGTGGAATGTATGGGAAACACGGTACCCCCGCGTGACCATGAACTTTTGTAATGTTGGATTTAAATCCCTGCAACAAACTTGATGAATGACCAACTACTGATTACAAACTATTGTATGTTGGACTAATTAGCTTGTTTTGCTGCACAAGCATTGCTTTCCAGATGGATTTCAAAAATATTTGACTTTCTCATGTTCTCATTATGCTGAAGTCTGAAACGTTTGCAACTTTTAAGTCTATTTGCTGTAAAAAACCAAAACCACAACAATCCTAGGGCCTTTTTCCAAGCATTTAAATGCTGCGTTAGTTGATCCCTTCTGAATTCATCCACTTTGTGAAGTGCTCTTGGCTGAAGCTATCACGTAACCGTGATGGGCCAGTGATGCGCATGACACCCATACTTCTTTCCAGAGGGGATGGGGGAGAATGTATGCAAACTAAGCTAAACTAAATACACATTTGAATTTTTGATGAGGAAATAATTGAATAATGGCATTGCTTCACATCAGCGTGTGTTCTGAGTATTTCCAGGTAACTAGCATTGAAATAAGTGTAAATAGGACTACAAATACCAGATGTGCATGTCTGTTTTCTAATTATTTTAATATGTACTGTATATATAGTATATGTAGTATAGTATAGTATAGTATAGTATAGGGCTGTCTAGGGCAGAGAGGGACGGGCCTCGAAGGGCCGTGGGCATTCAGTTTTCTTCCTAAACATACACCTCAAGCTCCATCTGTAACTCTTAGCGGGTGTAGGCCGTCGTGTGTATGCTATAACTTTGTGTACTTTATGCTTGTCTAGGTGTTGGCTCTGTTTGAGGAGGGGGAGGAGACAGCCACCGCCTTTGTGGAGCCTGTGGTCATCCTCCTTATCCTCATCGCTAACGCCGTCATTGGTGTCTGGCAGGTGAGATACGCTCCACTCCCTTTGTGCAAGACGCTTCATACTGTTGCCAACAACGGCTGAAGGGCAGTGAAATGAAGCAATACCATGCAGTTGCATCTTCACTGCGTCCTTGTTCATTCAGCGATGCACAGACCAAGTATTCAGACGTCGTTCCAGTAAAAAGCACAGCATCCAAGCACATGATCACAAGGCGTACAACAATACAGAAAATTCACGGTTCCGCTCAGTTCGGTGCTGTTTCCAGATTTTTTTCGATACAAAAACAACTTTTTAAACTTGAACTTTAACTCAAAAGTGCAGCTTTTAAATGAAATGTATGTGGTGCAGCTGTACCTGCCTCATTTTCTGCTGTACCTACTGGAACCATGTAAAACACAATCTGCTCCACGTAAAAACAATAATAAATAAATAAATAATTCACAATTCAATTCAAAATGGCAACAAAGATAATTGCACATAATTCATCCATAGTTGTGTTCATAGATGAAATCATATTTCAATCAAACTGCGCAGTCTTCATTATTTCACAGTTCATTTACACATCCAGTTTGCTATTAAACATGACAGTAATGAAAGAAACCAAAACAATGATCGAAGTGACAATACAGCCGAAGTCAAGACAACACATAAACAACTGGAACCGTAAGAAGATGCTTTTCAATTCATCATAAAATAGTAGCAACATTAACAAGTAAGTGTAGAAGAACACATTTCCCTAATGGAGTTCAGGGCACGCAAACCTTTTTGAAAGGTTTCCAATGGAACTGTAGCCGCTACAAACTTAGAACCTTCCATGTCTTCTCCATGGCCAAAGTGACAGTTTTATCACAACTGCACTTCCTGTTCCATAAAAGACAAAGGAAGTATCTGGCGTATGCTGTGCGGTGCAGTGAGGAATGCATTTTACATTGCGGAAACCAAGCACCAGTGAGCAGGCGCGTGTCCCAACACAGACGGGCTAAGTCTTCAGGTCAAGGCTCTGCGGTCTACCTGCACCTCAAGGAGAACGAGCAAACATCTGAGGACCAAAACGTACACATTCTGGCCCGAGAAGAGGAGTGAAGGAAGCCACCTACTTGGAGGTTGAGAAGCCATCTCTGAACAGACAACACGTTTCTCCCACATACAACGCAGTCCTCTCCTCCCTTCCTGAAGCATTCCGTAATGTAGCCTCTAACAAATACACAAGCAACAGCACCTTGGGTTCTAATTAAATGCTAACGAAGGTGATACCACCCAAATGACCATCATTGGTGGGCAGAGGCCCCACTCCATTGTACCCCAACAGATTGGATCTTGCACCAAGTTCTCAGAGCTGTCCTATCTAGTCTGACTGGTGCTGCTGGGGGCTTCCTGCTTGCATGAGAGGCGAAACGTCTTCTAAGACAACCTAAACAGTCCAGTTGCGATCGATTCGATGCCTTGAACACAATCACCTAGTTCAGCATCAAAAGAGCCACTTGGGGCCCGTTTCCACCAAATTTAAACCCACTTGGAGCCACAAACCGATTTGATCACTAAACTGTACGTAACGCTTCATGAGCAATTTCCTTAAGCATATTGTCACGTTCTGTCTTTCCTGGTGCCACCTGCCAATTAGTCATGTTTCTTAAGTCCTTTCTTTTGGGTTCTCCACCGATTTTGGATCAACATTTGGAATAAAAGTGTTGTTACACATCGATTAGTTCCATTTCCAGGACCAGTCTGCATGTTGCTTTCGTTGCCTTTGCTCATGAGTGACAAAGGAAGCTAACATGCTAAATAGTTGACCGGCATCCTGGTTCCCCACCGAGCTGACTCGCCAGAAAACGCTGACTCTAGCACGGCACGCGCTCAACTCAGACGCACAACTTTGAAAAGGCTCTGAAGAGATGGCGTAGTGACCACCCAGAAGCATAAATCAGCTGGAGCCACAACAGGTGGATGAAAGCGCCACATGCGGCTCCGGAGCCGCGGGTTGCAGACCCCTGACCTAGATGAATGACAAGATTCACAGGTGCCGAGAAGGAATGGTGCTGAAGGACTTTTTTCCATGAACTAGCAATGTGTGAACCCTCATGCTTGTTCGTCACATAAACCTGTGCTGCTTTCCTTTGATCTGCTTCCTGTCTTTCAACAGGAGCGCAACGCGGAGAACGCCATAGAGGCCCTGAAAGAGTACGAACCCGAAATGGGCAAGGTGTACCGCATGAACCGTAAGGCTGTGCAGAGAATCAAAGCCAGGGATATCGTTCCGGGAGATGTCGTGGAGGTGGCAGGTAAGCACCCGGCCCGACTCCTCTCATTTTAGTCTTCTGGATATCTCTCCCGGCTTTGGGTGTGCTTTTGCTGTCAGAAGCTTGCACTGAAATGTGCTCTCCCACACACTTTGACGCCCATTCATGAGTCTGGAAATACCACTGGAATATCACACAACTGGATTACATAAGAGTCTTTCCCCCGGATTTGCAGGTGCCAGGACTACGGTCCAGTTGTGTACGTATGTGTGTCATTCTGTGTAAGCAAACCTCCCCTTGTATTTAAAGCCCAGTTTAACCGTCCACAGCTTTCCATTTCCCTTTGCTTTCCATACGCTCAGTCTCACCACCTGGACGCAGCTGGATGTTTGTCAGGTCTACACACACACACACACACACACGCACGCACAAACCCTGCTGTAAGCTGGCCTGTGTGTGGGCAGCCCAGTCTAAAAATAGTCCCGCTGCCACTTGGTTCCGGCACATCTGTCTGTGCCAGACTTGGCGTGCGTGAACCTAACATCAAGGCGATGCCTTCACCGTAAGCTTGCCTGCTTTTTGGAGCGTAATCTGGCGCCTTTGCACCGCGGCCTGTGATCTGTCTCTGATTGTTTGGAGGGATTTGCGGGAGACCCCTGGATGAGTCAGCTCCGCCTTCTTCCAATTATGAGCACATAGCGGCAGGGACACGGTTTAGACATGAAGGGAGGTTTTGAAAGTACCAGTGATGTAATGTGGACCGCTACAAATGGGTTTGCCCTCGATCATAAACACATAGAATAATCACTCACAGGCAGCTCCCCCTTACTTGCAACACACATTGCCACAGATAGATCGCAGTCCTGTGGGACAACACTCAGCAAACGGAATAGTTAATCTGACAGCTCACAGAGCCTAGTTTACACAACTTTTTCGGGTCTGTTTCCTTTTTGCTGCCCTTTTGTGTGCCTGTGACCAGTAGCCCTTTGGAATTCGGGCTTGTCGCCGCCGGCGTGTTCTTTCACACATGCGTGTGCACACAACAAGACACACGGGCAAGCCCACACAGGTAGCAAAGCATCAAACCACTCCACTCCACCGTCACCACGACATCGACCCATGCTCTGTCTTTGCCCACGTCTGTGACTCTGGCGTTCACGCGGGTTGAGCAACCGTGATGCAAATCAAACTGCTGTTGATTGGCGGCTGCAAGTTCAACTTGATTCATTTTATTTTTTATTCACATGACACGTCCATGGAGGAGCTTTCACACGGACTTTTTTATTGTTTTTTCATTAAAAAATCTGTTATGCAGGGAGGATGTTGGGGACTTAAAGTATTACTTGTGTAAAAAAAGACTTGGGTTGTTACTACAGTATATTAGTAGGTATTACTGCAAACATCACTACAAGTATTATTAATTATTATTATTCTTCATTATTTTTTTTTTTTTGGACAATATTTTATAGATGAATTTCAACCCAGACATTACTTTAGGAAGGATATTTGGGTACTTTTGAGCACCGTTGCTCCTTAAATGTTGATTATCCAACCACAGATAATCATGTGAGGAATATAAAGAACATAATAAATGTAAATAGCAAATGTAAATATGATTCGGACACTGAAGTTGCGATGTACCGTATGTATTTCTGCTATGATGCACATTAATGTCACACAGACTTGCTATGATTATCCGCTCAAGGCTCGAGGCCTCTTGTCTCCGGAACATGTCCTCCACATGCTCGGAACCCACAGCCGTGGACGTGTGGCATTTTAAGGTAGCTTTAGCCTCCCGTTTTAGATTCATTTCCATTCATTTTAGATCTTTTCCTGGAGAAGTTAGACATCTTTTTTTCTAGAAGCCGTGCGTCCATTCAGGTTGTGTTGATTTGTCTCCTGCATGCACGTTGTTAAGTTGAACCTCTCGTTATTCTCAAAGAACTTGTCTCGTCTCGTGTCTGTTTTGAAGCCAGCAGAAAATGTTCCCTTGACAATCTAATATCTCAGTAATGTGCCGCCAAGTCAGCTGAGCTTGCTTTTTCAGGCTTCTGATTGGTGGTTTTCATGTACGGAAGGTTTTTTTTGTCAGATACACGTTTAAAAATACACGTGTGAACCTCATTATGACAAAATGTAGTCGTGCTATGAATGTTTTGAACTGAAAGTGCTTTTGTGTGCGATATTTTGTGTAATTTACATCAAAACCTCACTTAAACTGGCATGCATTCAGTGCCAAGAAGATACTAGCGTGCACATTCTACATGCATAGTGCCCACCTGTCCCACGTCAACCCCCTCAAACTGGGTACAAAGAAAATAAAGTCATATTCTCCTTCGTTTCACTGAATTTCCAGGCTTTTCCTGTACCCCCCCGCCCCCGATTAACCAAAGGTTGGTTCCACTGGAAATTGATGTGAGGAGGGTAAAATGAAGTGAAGGGAGGTACTGGAAATTGACACTATTTACCACAAATAACTCAAAGGAGAGAAAATAAGATGGATATTTACTTTAAAATTCCATCCCCGCAGCATACTTGCCCTTTGCTAGGGACAATGTCCACCACCGTTATGATGCAGTTGCGTTTTTTTGCGCCTCCGCTGGAACTTTCCTTGAGGTTTTTAATTGAGTGAGTGCAGTGGTCAAGTTGTCAGGACGGTGTGAGGGTTTACAGAAGACCTGAAGAGATGGAAACCTGTGCTGGGCGAGTCACGGTGATCCTGCATGTGAATGGATGCGAGCTTTGCCAGGATATTACGCAAGACTGGCCGTACAGCCCACCCGTGGTTAGCCTCACAGTCCGGAGATCCGGGTTCGAATCTTCACTGGAAAAGCTCTGTGTGGAGTTTGTAGGTTCTCCCCGTTCTCCTGCATCCCAAAAACATGCGTGGTAGACAGACTGTGACTGCTTTTTGATTGGCAAGGTCAGCCCATCATAGCGGGAGACGTGTTGAATGTCATGATTAGCTTATCATGCCAGTTGCACCACAGCAGTACATATACTGCTACATGAATACCTCAGTGGCGGTGTCGAAAGGAGTGGGTCTTGCAGAGAGCAGAGTCTGAAAGAGCAGAGGGAGTATAAAGGTAGGCGTTCTCTGCCTCGCACTCGGCCAGCCATGCCTTGGCCAGCTTGAAGCCCCCAGCCATCTCCCACACACACAAACAACCCACATTTCTCCCCTTTTCTCACCTCTTTGTTCTCGATAAATACTGCATAGACGTGGAATCAAATGCCTTCCCGCTGTCGTAAATAAACGACTCCCTTGTAAGCGCCAGCATGTGCACGATGGTTCGGAGGTTTATTGCGCTGGGACCAACGCAAACTAATAACGTGATTTACGTGTTCAGCAAAGTGCTACTAATATTTTTGCTTTCTTTTTCAGTTGGTGACAAGGTTCCTGCAGACATCAGGGTGACCTCCATCAAGTCCACCACCTTGCGTGTGGACCAGTCCATCCTCACAGGTAATCTGTGCAAAATGTACAATCTTGCAATTCTAATAGAGCCACCATCCATTTTTCACAGACGCTGCGGTAAGTCCCGAACATGCGGGCACTTAGTTTGACCACTCGACTAGTTTGTTAGTTTGATGTAGGATACCCGAGACACGCTGCAGTTAAAGCTATTTGGTCTTTCTCTCTTCTTCTGCTTGAATGTACGTGTTCCCCCCGCAGACGCGCGCTATTGTTGTTCTGGGTGTCATTTCCACATTCATCCTTTCTGCAGGGGAGTCCGTGTCCATCATCAAACACACCGACCCGGTTCCTGACCCCAGAGCTGTCAACCAAGACAAGAAGAACATGCTGTTCTCTGTAAGCACACTTGAATTATTGACGGGATTTTAGCCCAGCAGGAGGTACATAAGGACACGTCGTCTGTGCAACCCCAGCCTTTGATACCTTTTAGTCTTTTTTTCCTTCCAGAAGAGCACGAAACAGGTCGATGACAACATTTCAATGCATTCGCTGGCTAGAGCAACGTTTACTCCTGGAGATTTCACAACACGCATTTCATCATTCCGTGACCTGAAATCAGCTCATGTTTCTGGTCAACTTCATTTTGCCATCTCGGAACAAGAATAGCCTCTGGCATTCGTAAAGTTGGCGACACGCATGGAAGTGAAAGCTAAGCCACGCAGCGTCACGGGCAGCCCCGGTCAACTTTTCTCATACTTTTATTTATGATCCAATTGTTCATTGTTGTAATGTCTCCAAACACAGCAAACACACGGGCTCGTCTTTAAAGGTCCATGAACGAGGGCTCGTTCTCATCTCGGCTAAAGCGCACGACTTCCCATCACAACTTTTCTACTTTCTGCTTTTCTACCCAACATGGAGAAACACCAGAGCGTCTCTTAGGACAGCGGATCTCAACTGGTTTGGCTGCGGGACCCGCAGTCAACCCTCACTGACAAGCGGCGACCCAAATTGTGGAAATGTTTAAACTCCAACTTCTCAAATATCTTATCGTTAAAGGGAAAAGTGCACTTTTAAAAAAAATGTTTGCCCATCATCCACAATCCTTATGTGAGGCATGAATACATAAAGTATGCCTTTCTCTTTACTGTGCGTTCTAAAGATATAAAAACAGATACAAAGACGCAGCTAAGACGGCACATAATGGGAAACACTTATTCCGCCTGCAAAGCCTTCTGAAAAAAGTACAAAAAGCTTGGCTATAGCATAGCATAGCAGGTGTGGACAACACGCTTAAATTCTTACTGACCTGGAAGTCCGCTCATCCCCATAACGTCTCTCCCTTCATGGAGTCTCAATACTCGTCTGATTGACTGAAGTCCATTTCCTGTCTTCCATAGGGCACCAACATTGCCGCTGGTCGCGCTACAGGTGTCGTCGTGGCGACCGGTGTCGCCACCGAAATTGGCAAAATCCGCAATCAGATGGCGGCAACGGAGCAAGAAAAGACGCCACTGCAGCAGAAGCTGGATGAGTTCGGCCAGCAGCTCTCCAAGGTCATCTCGCTCGTATGTGTGGCTGTGTGGATGATCAATATCGGTCACTTCGGGGACCCCGTGCATGGGGGCTCCTGGGTGCGTGGGGCTATCTATTACTTTAAGATAGCAGTGGCGTTGGCTGTGGCCGCCATCCCTGAGGGCCTACCTGCTGTCATCACCACCTGCCTTGCCCTCGGGACCCGTCGTATGGCCAAGAAGAACGCCATTGTGCGCAGTCTGCCCTCGGTGGAGACCCTCGGCTGCACCTCTGTTATTTGCTCGGACAAGACGGGGACCCTCACCACCAACCAGATGTCCGTTTGTCGAGTAAGTGGCAATCTCCGACCTTGTGTGCTGTGTTTGTACGAGGAAACTTGCATTAGTCGGCCCCGTCTACGGTATGTCGACCGACCCAAGGCCCGGTCCACTCGTGAGCGCTTTTAACAACCCAAAGGCGTCATGTTTATGAAAGTCAGTCATTGTGGACATGTGGTGTACGAATGTTAACATCGTCATTTAGCAGCAACATAAGTCGTGCTGAGCTACCAGTGTCGGGAGTAACGTTAACACTAACCCTCTTACTCATTGCTACTGCAAACGTTGTACCTCAGCTACAGGAGGTGCGATGTGCTTTTCGTGCCGGTGGCAGAACACTGGACCAACTCTCCACCCTTGCAAGGGTACTGGGGGGTACCCCTGCTGTATGGACTTGGGCACAGTTGAGATGCAACAGAAGGAGCCAAACATGCAAGCATGGCGTTGTCCAAAAGGAATGTTTATGTTAGTCATTATTCTGCAAGCCCCACCCTGACTGATGTGATTGAATGAGAGGTTGGCCTCTCGTGGTTACAGTCTTAAATGCCTGGTGCCCTCGTACAATATTATCTTTTCAAAGTAAAAGTTCTTCAGTCATGTGGGAAGTGCTGAATGATTAATGCCAGTGGTCTCAGTCCATCTTTCTTCTCCTGTCTTTCTTTGTTTCGTCTTTTTTAAGGAAGAATGCGAATAGTTGAGTTTATTTCAAACATGCGCACTTGCACATGTCAGGAAGAAGCAGATCTGATTTCATCGGACCCATTCTCCATGTCTCCGTGTCCCACGTTCCTTACATTGATCCTCGTGGTTCTGGAAAGGGGCGTGGCAAGGTGGCTGTCTCAATAATGAGACCAAGACGCTGCTTAGTTATCACTGTCCATTTCATAGGCGCAGACCTTGTCACATGTTCAACAATGCCATCTTCATCCTTCATGACGTCTCAGTGGCTTGGACTGCTTGCAGCCAATGTTGGTCATCTCATAAGACGGGGGGGTTCCAGCAAGGGCCTCCACAGTGAGGAATGAACGCATGCAACTTTGCCACTTTGATGTTTTGTAAAGCAAATGCGAAGAAGTTATAAAAGATGCATGTCAGCTTTGTGAAAGACGTAGCTGGAAAAAGCACATTAACTCATTCAATCCCAAACATTTCAATGTTCTTCTTCAATAATCTTTGCAAATGTTCTTCATGTAATATTATGACTTTATTCAAAATCATCTTGGAATTTGTTCTCCTACCTAATTTCCCCCAAATTATAACTTTGTTTTGTTTGTTTCGCATAAAAATTACAACTTTTTTTTTTTTTTATATCTCAACTCTGTGCTACTAAAATGTCATTATTTTTTCTTCATAATGTTGCAAGTTTATTTTCATAAAATTGCCACATTTTTCTCGTTAGAATGCAACTTTTTTTCTCAATATTTTGACTTTTTTCTCATAAGTATTTGAATTTACTCCCAGAATATTTTGACTCTGTTCTCGTCACATTATAATGTTTTCCGCAACGTATTTTTAAAAAATGACAACTTTATTTGTTGTTTTTCTGTTTTTATTATAATTTTTTACCTTTACGCTATTAAAATGACATTATTATTTTCCCTCATAATATTGAGTTTATTCTTTTTTTCTTCTTTAGAATACAACTTTTTTCCTTTTCATATTTTAACTTTCGAGCTGTTTTTTAAATTTATTTCTGCTATTTCACCTTTTTTGTAAATGTTCTTCTATTTATGACTTTATTCCCATCATATTCTCACTTCACAACTTTGTCAGCAATCTAATTTTTCAAAAATGAGATTTATTTGTTTTGTTTATTTCTCATAACATTATGAGTATTTTTAAATGTTTACATTTTTTATAGATTTCCGTGATCCTAAAATGGCGTCGTTTTTCCCTCATAATATTACTTTTTTCTCTTTATCTTCATTTATTCCGTATAGTTACAGCTGTTTTTTTTTTTTTTTTGCTGATGTTTATTTTAATTTTTTAATACATTTTCTTCTTGTAATTCTGACTTTATTCCCATAATTTTTCTTCCATAAACTTTCTCTGCAACCAAATGACTTTATTCATTGTGTTGTTTTTCATAATATTGCGACTAGATTTCCTTAAGATGTCAACTTTATGCTGTTAAAACGATTAAAACGATGTTGTTTTTCCTCATAATATTACGTTATATTTGTAAAACCACTTACAGCTGTAATATAAATATAAAATTATCTTTTTTGAATGTGCTGCTAGCCAATGAAAAAGCAGCCCCCAGCCACAGTTTGGACACCCCTTTAATAAGAAATCCAAAACATGAATGCTGCCGACTCAAGCGCAAGTGGACAACTTGACCTTGGCTGTTTTTGAGACATGACCATATCCCTTGTTATGTTTGCAGCCGAGACCAACGTGACTGTGTTCTACTGAGTTCATGCTTTGCACTTGGACTCTTTCCATTTAGTGGGCCCAATAACACTGAGACCTGGAGGGCACCCCACCATCCACCTCCATGTCCTGACATGGACTTCCGTTTTCCCTTTAAACACACACACACACACACACACACACACTCAACCGTCATCCCCACAAGCCCAGAGGAAGTGAGGAGATGAATCCGGTCTTGTGGTGCTACCACTGAGTCACATGAATCACACTGTGCCTTGTTTCCGTGGAGACCACAGCAGATGAGATGGCGAGGGAAAAGCAGATGAAGGAACGACATTATTATGCTTCTCTCTTCCGGCTTTGTGCTGCACTGTGTGCGCGCTGTGCCTCGTCATCGTTTGGAACATTTGGAAATGTGCAGGAGGAGCCTTTGATTCAAATCCCCGTCCGTGGCCGTTAACCAACCACATGACAAAGCGACAATGAAGTAGTTCCTTTTAACGTTGTGCCTTGACAGAGTCAGGTCGACCCAACCCTTCTGTCCCGCTGATATTACAATAACGTTCCAAATAAAAGACCTAAAAGTCTATGCAGAGTTTCATGGCCTTGGTTGGATACGCTCCCTTGTCACCACTTGAATTTTCCTTTGGGTACAAATACCTCAGTTTTCCTACGCCCAAGGTTTCGTAGGATTCGGTTTTCGACGAAAATGTGTCTTGGTCAGTGCTGGTCCTTCAAGGAGGGGAAGATCTTTTTTGTTTTTGCGGCCTGCATCATAAATGTGTTCTAATATCTGCCATGATGAGCATAGAATTATGAACAACGCCGTATTTAAAAAATAAAATAAAATAAATATTATGGGAATAAAGTCATAACATTAGGAGGACAAAATTATGAAAACGTTGAAATATTTGGGAAGAAAACCCATAGAAATGGAAAACCGAGCAAAAAAGTGCAATTTAAGTGAAAATGTTCATACTTTTTCACTTACATCGCAAAGTTGAAATGCAGTCTTTTGTTGAAATGCATAACATAACCTCTTAGCATAGCCGCATGTGTTGCTTTACAAAATGTCAAATATCAACGTAGCTCCTCCATCCTTTCATTTGTTGGGATGCAGCCCTCAGCGGAGAAGGTTTGGACACCTGGAATCTGTTTTATTTTTTAAAACTGAAAAAAAGGAAACTCTATTGAATTCAAGGGAGACGTTAGCTAGAAAGTTCATGTCGGCTGCAGGGGGAACGGTGTATCGCTGCATTTATATCCTGGAACTGTCAAATATGTCCTCAGGATTGAAATGAATTCAACATTGTTTGCCGTGCATTAAATGCATATTAGAAGGGCTGCGACTTGTTTTCTTGTTTCGATTAGTCGAGTCATTGGTTGGGCCCTCGACGGACCAAATCAGTGTGAACCAAACGCAAGCAGTTAGTGGTTTGTTGCGCAGCATATCAGAAAAGCTGTGTTCCAAAGTCAAAGCTGACGTGTGGGAATATCTTGTTTTGCCTAAAAGACAAAAAATAATAAGTCTGCTTTCATGGAGAACTAAAGAAATGGAAAAATATTCACATTTAATATTTACGTTTTTCAATCCAAAACAGACCCAAATAGCTGCTGATTAATTGGATAATGGATGAATTAATCGGGTAAAAGTTATTGACATGGTCACTGGAACCGACAGCACACGTCTACCTACCATGCAAAGTGACTTCCACTGCTTTAACACACCATCCGTGCGTGTCGTAGTCAAAGCAAGGCAGTAAAGAATCCCAGCGATTTGTCTTGCAGGCTGTTGAAAAGCAGCGTGTTTCCACACAAACGCTAATGACAGCAGCGCCACTTGTCTTTGCCTTTTCCCCCCTCCAGATGTTCATTGCCGACAAGGTGCAGGATTCAAGTTGCACCCTGCATGAGTTCTCCATAACAGGATCCACGTACACTCCTGAAGGCCAAATGTGAGTTTCATCATGAATTTGCACGTGTGCTTCACCAAGTCTGCAAATATCAGCACGAGTTATACAGAATGTCCTTTCTTTGCTTCGACGTTAGTCTACCATTTCAAATCTCTGTTTATCTTAGTTGTTGTACACTCTCGATCAAAATTTGGAGACCAGTTGAAAAATTGCACTGTTGGATCTTAAGGAGGTTCTATGTAGAGCTTCAAAATGCAAAAAGAAGAAATGGGAGTGAGATAAAAACCTTTTGATTAAGCATTTTATTGCAAAAAGCATTAAAGTGAGAGAGGCTGTGCATCAGCTGATCAAAAGTTTAAGACCACAGCTAAAAAACACACCCAGAAACCTGCCTAAAATAGAAGTAAAATGTTCAAAAAAGGACTCGGTAATGAGCAGCTGCTCCTTTCTTGTTAATCTCCTCAAAAATGGGTTTGGGCGTGCTTGATGCCAGTGTTTCCAGGACGCTAGCGGGAATGTTGCTCCAGGTGGTGAAGATGGCTTCACGGAGGGCATCCACTGTCTGGAACTGATGGCCATTTTTCTAAACTTCCCTTGCTATCCATCCCCAAATGTTCTCCATTGGATTTAGATGGTCCAAAAGAAGTCCTCTGTCAGTGAAGGGCAGCGTTGTCCTGTTGAGAAAGCCAGTCATGACCACGCAGACGAGGGCCTTCAGTCACGAGGGACGCCCCCTGCAACATCTCCACGTAGCCAGCTGCCGTTTCACACCCCTGCACAACCTGAAGCTCCATTATTCCATAGAAGGATCATGATGGCGCCCCCTCCACTGTGCCGTGTTGAATGTTGGGAGAATAAAACTTTCAAACAGCCAATTTTGTGGCTGAAGCAGACGAGGCCTTTGAAGACGTTTTTTTCTTCCTAAAAGCCTTCTCTGGCAGATGGCGTCTGGTGGTTATGGGACTGCACTTGGCACCAGTGGCAATCTTCATTTGGGCCGAGGATTGACGGACAGCTAATCGCATCCTCTGGCTCAGGGCCGGTGACATTTTTTTGGGTCTACCACTTGACTTGTTTTGCTCCATGAGCCTCGGGATGTGTGAAGACGTTTGAAGTGATCGTCTTACTGCGTCCAACCTCGGCAGCAAAGGCGCACTGGGAGAGAGGCCTTGCTCACGCAGCTCAACGACCCCACCGCGTCCAAAGAGAGAAAGCTTTTTTGCCTTTGCCATCAAGAGATCATGACCGTGTGAATACCTGACAGAAAATGACATCGAATCCACGCTTTTGCCCACATTTTGGCTTTCCAAGGCTGTGCTCTAAAACTTGTGATGAGCTAATGAACAGCCTATTTCACTTTAATGGGTTTTTGTCTCGCTCACATGTCTTCTTTTTGCTCTTTGAAGCTCTACTTAGAACCTCCTTCAGTAAATTCTTGCACTTTTTCAACTAGTCTTAACATTTTGATCAAGAGTGTGTGTGTTGTTATATCATTGATTGATTATCTAATATTGCATATTATATAATAATAGTAATGACATTGTTTGCTTAGCTCGACATGTGACTACATGAACCCGTCCCTTTCATAACAGCCCAGTGTGGGTTCTTGTGTGGGAGCTTTGCTAGCAACCACTGTGTTCTCTACTGGGAAGGTCGTCATGCAACGAGCACTGCTTCGCGAACACACGCTCACAATCGCACGCAGGCACCAAGAGTGTTTACCGCCGCGCAGCTATTGTTTCCCCGCTGAACCCCGCAATGCTCAACAACGGAGTCTCTTCCCCCGTCGATGTTCATGACTGTGAGGTGTTTTTGACTTGTGAGTCACGTGTGTGTGTGTGTGTGTGTGTGTGTGTGTGTGTTTTCCTGCAGCCTGAAAGGAGACAGGTCAGTCCAGTGTGGAGACTATGATGGACTCTTGGAGTTGGCCACTGTGTGTTCCATGTGCAACGACTCCTCGCTGGATTACAATGAGGTCATTAAAAGACACGTGCACGTCACGTACGTCACAATAAACACGGTGCTGTTGCCTTACGTGCAGCACATGCAACATGATGTAGTTTTGCTTTGTGTACTTTCGTCTGCTGTGGAGCTAATTTTATCCTGTTGGATGATCATCTCTCTGCTTTTCTCACCTCTTTGTCATCACCGCGGTATCTTGGTAACTACACTGAAGAGTCAGGCCGCCCATAACGCTGCTTAAATTGCATATATCCTCCCCGGTTTAGCTGTTTCTCTTCTTTTAAGCTGGCGTGTTTACCACCAGTTGAATATGTTTTTATGTGATGAAGTACTGGAGGGGGTGCTCGGGCAGGAAGGAGAGCAGCTGAGCACCGGAGAAGAGCGAGGAGTTTTATTGCTTTGTGCTGTCACACAAACAAATGATTGGCCATTAGTGCTTCCTCTCCCCGACTCCACTTACCAGCACCTTTTAGAGGGACTTCACTAATATGACTCACCAGAGGGGCGAATTTAAATATTCTCCTTGACAAGATGTTTTGACACCAGAGGGAACGGGGGGGGGGGGATTACTGCACTTGATGATGAAGAACCCAGATGCATGCACTTACGGGGTGTAATTCAGAATCATGTCTGGAGAAAAGTCACTCTGACCAAAACCTGTGTCGTTTTCCTAATAACTCTCTCCTTGACCTCTGCTCAACTTAAACTGCTCAGAAAAGTGGGGGTGGGGGGTAGTGCTACACCTTAATTTCCGCAATCAGCAGCGTGCGCTCTCATAAGAATGAAGGAGTTGATGAATGGCTTTGATTGAGAACCCTCACGACAATGCAAAAGATAGACTGTATTGTCTGCAGTACAAGGCACACCAGTCAAGCATGATAAGGACAAACAAAACACCTTGCACTGGACTATAAGTCACATTTACCTCATTTTAACACCAAAACTTTATTTTTGTATTCACAAATGAATTGAAATAGACTGAAAATCATACGTGTGTATTTAGTTAGTCAGTGGCGGACACAGCAGCTACAATCTCCAAGCTAGACAGGACGAGTGTCCTAATTAAACAACAGTGCTGTCTAAGATGCAGTTCTCATTCCGCACAGGTATCATATCGTTCTAGTTGCACATGACTTACAGACACAGTGTCCATGGCAGAAGCCTATTAGAAAGTATTGCGTCACAAACGGCGTCCGGTACGCTGTGCATCATTCAGGTTGTGTGCCCAACTGCATCACAAGCTCAACTCAGATGAATCATTGCGGCCACTGGGTGTCGCCAGAATACCAACCACCCTGCCACTTCGTCACGTTCAGTGATGCCGCATGTACTGCTTGTACGATATACGTTTCTGCAGTCGTTCACGGCTCAAACCTCTGCGGCTTCACTCCATTATGGTTTTTCAAAATAAATCCAAAAATTATCTCTGTTTTGTGGTTGACGACGGCCTATTGTTCTTCAAACAAACTTGTATTTATGCAAATTTGACATATTTGGCCTAAATGAAGCATTTTCAAGCATAAAAATGGCTAAATGAACGAAAATACAAATACAGTCGTCCCTTGTTTGTCATAATAATAATAATAATAATAATAATATATTATTATTATTATTATTACATTTTATTTGTATAGCGCTTTTCAAGGTACTCAAAGACGCTTTACAACGGAAGATAAATAAAGCTAAATAACAAGCAGAACTGGAAACAAAACAAAGAAAAGCAGCAAAGTATAAAAAGTTAAACATGAAATACCGTTTTAAATAGGTGGGTTTTAAGTTGTTTTTGAAGGTGGGACGGTCGGAGCAATGAATTCCAGAAGGTGGGGGCGGCCATCGAGAAGGCTCTGTCTCCCCAGGCCATGGTGGTTAATTGATTCCAGACCCGACCGCCATCAATTCATTTACGCCATATGGGATTCAGTGTTAGTAAATGGAATATTTTTGTAGTTAGAGCATAGAAGACCTGTTTATGACTTTCTAAATACGTTTTTTAACATTAGAGCTCTGTAGACATGAAATAACACCCCTATAGTCACCTTTACGTTCCCATTATTCGTTGTTTACGTCATGTTGCGCAACCCTCATACTGCAGGGTCTCGAGACAGCCGCTAGCTTATTTATTTTTTATTTATTCATTTGCACATCATAAACAGCGTAAAAAAGGGAAACAACACAATTTATGAACAGTTAAAATCATTGTGCAGGAGAGCTTATGTACAGTAAACACCTCCCCAAACGTACGTAGTATGCCACACTGGTCACTAAGTGTCATGTTACATTGATGAGACGGTAGCCCCCAGTAGGCCCCGCAGGAAGTACACTGTCCAGAAAACACAGGGAACTCTCCCAATGCTAATGAGTGAGTCTGTTATGTCTTATTTACATCTATTATTTCTTATTTCCTGTTATTATGTTTACTATATTGGCTAATACGGGTGTAAAGGTGACTATAGGGGTGTTATTTCACGTCTAAAAGTTTCAAATTATGTTCAAAAAACATATTTAGAAGGTCGTAAAACTTGTTTTCTATGCTCTTGAAAATATTCCATTGATAAATAAATTCACTTATCACGGTTGGGTCTGGAACCAATCGACCGCGATAAACAAGGGATTACTGCATTTTGATATGTAAGTCCGGAAAATACAGGAGATCTTTGTCCGCTTAACTCCCGCTGCCTCCTAAAAACATGTAATTAAAACACACGCAGGCCACAAATCCACTGTGACTCCAACAGCAAAAGAGTAAATCAATCCTCCGCTGGTGAATGCTTGCAAGCCAGCGATACACTCCGAAGTGATGTCATGATAAAGTCAACGCTAATCACTCTTCGCATGTGGAGGTCGTTTGTCAACTGTGCCCCGTTTGTGTTTTGTCCCAGGGCAAGGGGGTGTATGAGAAAGTGGGTGAAGCCACAGAGACTGCTCTGACAACCTTGGTGGAGAAGATGAACGTCTTCAAAACGGACCTATCCGGACTCAGCAAGGTGGAGCGTGCTGGGGCCTGCAATTCGGTGAGCCACATGAGGACGTGCATGTATGGTATGAGAGTACTGTGCCACGTCTTTGTTGTTTAAATGACGTGTACTGTATCCAGTCAAGCGGCCATTTTGAGATCATGGAAATACAGTCAATCCCTGCATATTCGAAATTCGGCATTCTGATTTTTAGTAAAAAAAAAAAAAATTTAAATGTATTTGCGGCCTGCAGCTGTTTTTTTATTGGCCCGTGACACGTTCTAAAAATATAATTTAATATATAATATAATTTTAAAAAAAACCACCAACCACAGCAAAATGGAAGAAGTACCAATAATTTCACAAGTATAAAGTCAAAATATTACAAGATATTCTTTTATGAGAATAATTTAACATTATGAGGAAAAGAACATTTTTGTGGCATAATGTTGACAAGAAAAAGAAAGGAAAAAGGCATTTTGTCCCTGTGCTAACCTACACCCTTCCGGTGTGCTAGCATCCATATACCTTTTCGCTAAAGGTCAAGACAAGGTGTTCATTGTAAATATTTACCCAAACTCCCCTCCTCATATTCTGCCTGCTCTGTCTAAACACATAAAAAGCGACGTCTTTAATGACATGCAAGGCGTTTTTATGAAGATGTATCTTGAACTTTGACGAGGGTGGGATGCTGACGATGTTTATGCTCGCCTGCTTTCATACTCATGTTTTATTTACTCATGTTTCACGATCAAAGGAGGGAAATGTAATTTGACATTTCACCATTATTCCATGTGACTAGCTAACATGCATGACTAACACTACCACTGTAATAACACAGACTGGTAAATGATGCCACACCATTTATGGTAACAGGTTTGGGATAGAGCAAGTTGAATTGTTGTGTTAGGTGCCTGTGTCTGTTTGAACGGTGCATCAGTGGAGGACAGACTCTGACTTAGAAGGACACCTGCTGGTAGAACCGGACCTGATGCTAAAGACATGAATATTATGACAGGGTATTGGGGGGGTTCTGTGTCCTGTTTCTGTTTTCTTCTTATCTTAAAGTAACGTAACTCTTAGAGGTTGTCGACCAACTCTTGCTGGTACCGCTTAGAAATGTGGACCGTGTGACTGAGTGTTGGAAAGCTACCGTCTCCTAATTCCACAAACCAGCTAACCAGCAGTCAACCGGCCTACAAGTACACTGACACAGTGGTTCAGACCAAAGCACTGGGGCCCTGAGACATTACATTTACTCATATTAACAATGCGGAAAACGCAGCACCACAACACAGAGTTAGCAGGGCGCTGTGTTTGCTTTGTGGTTCAGGAATTGGATTGGACAAAGCAGATTTAGATTTGTTGTATTCTTTGTGAGAACGCTTGTGTGTGTTGCCATAAATGTGTTGCAGACGTGTGGGGGACATGATGACGTCTGGCGTTCAGAGTTGAGTGGATTACGGCCACAGTAGTAGCCTGAGGTGGTGGTGGTGGTGGTGTTGTTGTTGTTGTTGTTGTTGTTGTTATTGCGCCTGTTGTGAGATACTTCAAACTTGTAATAAAAGCCTGTTGTTCCAGCCATCAAGTCTGGTGCTTGTGTGTCTCCCCAAATGTTACGGTGACATGACTGTCACTTAGTGAGCAGTGTAAAATACTACGTATCCTACACGTCTCTGAATGCATCTTATGAATGCTTTATATTTGTACGTTAGTTCAGTTAGCCATTGTTGTGCTTGATGATGCTTAATTTAGGCACAAAATACGTACATGTTTGCTTCAATGTGCATGATTTATTATATTTTTGAAAAAGCTGACATTTTAGGGTCTGATGTATTTTTCCTGTTGCTCATCTTTTTAGGTGATCAAGCAGCTGATGAAAAAAGAGTTCACCTTGGAGTTCTCTCGCGACCGCAAGTCCATGTCCGTCTACTGCACGCCAGTCAAGCCGGGCTCACAGAGCAAGATGTTCATTAAGGCATGTTTGAAGACCACGTTACACATTCCCCCGTCGCTCCAACTGCCTATTAGAACTTCCCTTCTTTTTTTAAAATTTATCCGCCAAGTCAGTGACAGTTTTGTCCAACAGGGCGCTCCAGAGAGCGTGATCGAGCGCTGTCAGTACCTGCGAGTGGGAACTGGGAAGGTGGCGCTGACGCCAGCCTTGCGTGACCAGCTCATGTCGAAGGTCCGTGACTGGGGCACGGGGAGGGACACCCTGCGCTGCCTGGCCCTGGCCACACGTGACAACCCACCACGCAAAGAGCAAATGGACTTGGAGAATTCCAGCAAGTTTGTAGAGTATGAGGTAAGTTTGGCAAAACATCAGCAATTTTCCTTTCTTTGGAATTAAAGAGAGATGAAGAAGAATAATGGAACGTACATCGGTGGAATTACTTGGATTCTATATCCTGGTCGCTTGTTGCCGGGCAGAGTTTGCTGGTCTCACTCATAACATGACTAATTAATAAAGTGAGCAAACATGAAAAGCAAATACTTTTAGAAATACAAATGAACATTCTTCTAGCGCCTATTTCGGTTGGTTGCTTTGGGGGTTTTTTGACACAAATGAGATTGTAGATGCTGGGCACAGCAGGACCCGCTGCTCGCTGAGAAGAGCGATGCGTGCTTTCATGTCGGTTTCCAAAAGCGTCCATTAAGACCACAGAAAGTCTCTAGATTGTTGCCTTTTTCGGGGGAAAAAAAATCTATCTAGAGGGGTACTCGCTAAATATGGTGTAGCACAGGGGTGTCCCAGCGAGGGCCACACAGTGAAAAATGAAAGGACTTTCTTCTCCAATCTTCGTAAATGTTCGTCTCGTAATATTCTGACTTTATGCGCATACTATTTGGACTTTATTGCCATCATATTCTAACTTTTGCCCAACCTGATTTTTAAAAAAGTGACTACTTTTGTTTTGTTTGTTTCTCATAATAAAAAATAACAGCTTTTACCTTTAATATTTGAACTGTGCTACCAAAATGACATTATTTTTCCTGATATTATTTCCTGAGTTTATTCTTGTAAAACTTTTTCTCGTTCAAAGACAACTTTTTTTTTCATAATATTTTTGTTAAAATTGCGGCTTTTTTCCCCATTTGTCATGTTTTATTTTTCAATTTCCAACTATTTCAACTTTCTTCTTGTAATTTCCCTCTCATAATTATGACTTTATTACCATAATATTCGGACTTTATTTTTGTTGTAATATAACTTTTTCAGCGATGTAATTTTCCAGAAAGTACAACTTTATTTGTTGTTTTGTTTGTTTTTTATATTATGACTTCTCAAAAATGTTATTTTTATTCATAGTATTATGACATTTGACTTTTTTGTGTTTGATTACAACTTTTTCTCTTAATATTTAGACTTTATTTTGTTAAGATTATGCCCATTTTTTCATATTTGCGTTTTTTTAATGTATTTTGGATTTACAACTAATTGTCTGCTCCTAATTATGACTTTATTCCCATAATATTTTGACTTTATTTTTGTAATATTGTAACTTTTTCCACAATCTAATTTTCTAAAAATTACAACTTTATTTGTAGTTTTGCTTGTTTTTCATAATTTTTTCATTGTTATTCTCATAAAATTATGACTATGTCTTGTTTGACTGCAACTTTTTTCTTTTAATATTTTGACTTCATTCTTGTAAAATTGCTACAGATTTTCCATTTTTGCTGTTGTTTTTAGTTTTCAAAATGGCCCCCAGGCCACACTTTGGACAGCCCCGGTGTGGCATGTTGCATAACATTACCCAGCATGCCTTGCGGTCGGTAGAAGTGTAATTTTACGTGTATTTTGTGCATCTGTGTTTATTTTGATGTCCGTGTGGTGCGGTAGATGAGGTTCCATGTGTGTTGACTTTCTGTTGTTATGCAAACTACCATGAGTGAGGTGGGTGTTTGGTGAGTGACCTCCTGTTTTTTGTACAGTGTGATTACGTAATTGATAAGCTGATAGCCTTTGTACGTCCGTTGCTGAGTCACTACTACTGTTTGTTTATATGCCACATCATTATCCTCTTGTCTTAATTCAGTTGGGCCTCACATTTATCGGCTGTGTGGGCATGCTGGATCCGCCCAGGAAGGAGGTCATAGGCTCGGTGAAACTGTGCAACGAGGCGGGCATTCGTGTCATCATGATCACAGGGGACAACAAGGGCACAGCGGTGGCCATCTGCAGACGGATCGGCATCTTCGGCGAGGAGGAGGACGTAAAGGCGAAGGCCTACACCGGCCGTGAGTTCGATGACCTCTCCCCGGAAGCCCAGAAAGAAGCCGTGAAACACGCCCGATGCTTCGCGCGTGTGGAACCTGCTCACAAGTCAAAGATTGTGGGATACCTGCAGTCCTTCGACGAGATCACTGCCATGGTGAGGAGAATGAAGGACATGACTGCAGATGGCATCGTTTCCACCAAGCACGGTTTTGTCCATTTCAACTATCAAAACTTAATAATAAAACTAAATAACTGGTTTGTGCCAGTTTTGTCACCTGGAGTACGCCGCATGTGGAGTAGCTTGTTACGAAGTCCCCAACTACAGTACACGTATATTTAGTATTCATGGCAGTAATCCCTCACCACTTTGCACTTCCAATTTCACGGCTTCACTTTATCACAGCCTTTCAAAAATATAGTAATTAATAGATGAATGTGGACTTTTACTCAAAAATATGCACATTTAAGCACATTTGATGCATTTGTTAAATAAATTAAGCACTTTCAAGCATAAAAATGGCTAAATGACCTCAAAATAAGGCATTCAAAGACATCGTGATGATATGTAGTATTCTACACTGGACACTAGGTGTCAGTAACGTTACTGTCATGTTCAGTGAGACGCTAGACTTGACCAACAGGCTTTTATTGCAGGTTTGAATGCTCGCACAACAGGCAAGATGATCCCCAACATGGGTTACCGTCACGGCCGTAACCCCACACCAAGCTAATACGACGTCACTTCGCCCCCCACTCATCGCGGAACACGTTTACAGCAACACGCACGATAACATGAACACAAAATCAGTGCCTTACATTTCATGACGACTGGGCTCTACAAATGTTAAAAACCATAACCAATTTGACTAAAAACCACATTTCCCATGATGCTTAGAGAGCAGCTTCAGGAAGTAGTGACGTGGACGAGTGAAGTGGAAGCTAATATCACGTTTTGAAGTCTTATGCAGCGGTCTCCGACACATCTTCACTAAGTTTGATCAAGTGTAGAATTACTACAGCTTCTGTTTGGGCTACTGCAACTGCCAACCGTCCACAATCACCAACGGGTTTTCAAAAGGCTGGACTACTGCGTTATAGATGAAGAAAGCTCAAGCTAAATGGCTAATTTGCCTCGAGACAAAAGTGACTCCTAGAGCGACAATGGAAGATGGAGAGAGACTGACAACGTGTGTGACGAAAGAATTATGAGGCTGTTCAATTGTGATGCGGAAGAGGACGACTTTAATGGACTTTAGTTCCCAGGACAACGGCGATGAATGACTTTTCTGGTTTAACTAGCCATATTACGCTCACTGTTAAATTGAGTGGGTGCGGCTTACATACGCGCTATAGTGCGGAAATTGCAGTATATGTTGTTTTGGTATTTTTTATCTTTTATATTGCATCTGCCTAGCCTGTTGTGAGATAGGGAAGTGCATTTTATTCTTCCTCCAGATATGGGCTGTGAATAGAACATGACCAGAGGTCAGTGAGGTGTGATATGTTTCAGTCTTCCTCTTCTAAAACTGCTCTCTAAGACTCGGCAATGAAAAGCCTGCTCGGCTCGGGAAGGTGGTTTAAGGCAACAACGATATTTCCTTGCAGATACGCTTTCAAGCCTCCAATGCATGAATGAGGGAATGAATCGTTTATATTCTAAAGTGAAATAATGTCGAGTTTGACCATGGCCCTCAGTCATAGTGAAAATATTAGGAACGTCTGTCCGCATGATGTGGTGCACTTCTACATGAATGCAAACAATACCTTCTCACATTCTAGACTGGAGATGGTGTGAATGACGCCCCCGCCCTGAAGAAAGCAGAGATCGGCATCGCCATGGGCTCTGGCACAGCGGTGGCCAAATCGGCATCGGAGATGGTGCTTTCTGATGACAACTTCTCCACCATAGTGTCTGCTGTAGAGGAGGGCCGAGCCATCTACAACAACATGAAGCAGTTCATCAGATACCTCATCTCTTCTAACGTGGGAGAGGTCGTATGGTGAGGTACACCGCAGTCACCTCCACGTCCGTTTCCACAACTCATTTAGGTCTGTTTCTCTGCAGCATCTTCCTGACGGCAATTCTGGGTCTCCCGGAGGCTCTGATACCTGTCCAGTTGTTGTGGGTCAACCTGGTGACTGATGGCTTGCCTGCCACCGCCCTGGGCTTTAACCCCCCAGACCTGGACATCATGGATAAACCGCCACGTAATCCTAAAGAACCTCTCATCTCGGGATGGCTTTTCTTCCGCTACCTGGCCATTGGAGGTACAGGACCTACTTAAGAGCTGTTTTCCGTGCCTTAACACTTTTCATCAATTGACAAAGAACGCTGCTAAACTGACATTATTATTCCTCATAATGCTATGACTTTATTCCCGTAAAATTACAACTTTTTTTACGTTTCAATAACATTTTTTTCTTTGGATATTTTGGCTTTATTACCATAAAATTAGTTTTTTTTTTTCTGCCGTTTTTCCAAGGATGTCGACTATATTCTTCTTGTCATTTTCCTCTCATAGTTATAACTTTATTCCCATAATAGTTTCACTTAATTTTTGTAATATTAAACTTTTTCCTCAACCTAATTTTCCCAAAATTACAACTGTTTTAACAAATTACAATTTGTTGTTTTGTTTTTCAGCATACTATGGCTTAAAAAAAAACGCTCTTTTTTTAATATTTTATCTTTATGCTACAAAATGTTATTTTTCCTCATAAGATTTAAGCTAATCACTTGAAAATGACACAAAAACGACAGCACAACATGTAGCAGATAAGTAACACACATACGTCAACTACTACTACTGTGGGGAATAATAAATATCAACTAATTCTCTCAAAACGCGTAACTGGGAAGCCAGAATCACTCCCAGAGTCACGTGAGAGCGATGCCGGCTCCCAGCATGCTTTGCGGCACCTGTTTGGGGGGGGGGGGGGGAAAGTTGCTCAAGTTAGCAGTTTTTATTCTATTATTCCACTTGTGCTCCTTCACTGCAGTGATGGACTGAAAGGCAACGCATCTGCAGTACTTGACTTTGGATGGACTATATCAATAGTATGTTTTATTTGTCCTAGGATACGTGGGTCTTGGGACAGTGAGTGCAGCCACATGGTGGTACCTGTTTGATGACCAGGGACCGCAGGTGTCTTTCTATCAGCTGGTGAGTCGTTGGCTTCCCTGTTTTTCGACGTAAACCGAAGCAAACACGGACCGAGGTGCCGCTGTTTCTCTCTCTGAATGACGTGGCAGTGATTTCGCACTCAGCGATTTTCAGCCTTTTGTGGTTCTGAATGATCATTTTAATCTTCATATGTACTAGATGTTATTGATTGTGGTTACAATGATGACATGGTGATGTCCCGCCTCCACACAGAGACACTTCATGCAGTGCACGCAGGAGAACCCGGTGTTCCAGGGCATAGATTGTGAAGTGTTTGAGTCCCGCTATCCCACCACCATGGCCCTGTCTGTGCTGGTCACCATCGAAATGTTCAACGCCCTCAACAGGTCAGTCGTCGTCTCCTTTTAAAATGTCACGCTCAAATGTCAACTGTAAGATGGCGATAATTGACAGCGACGCTGTCACATGGCAGGACACCACTCCCTCTGAGAAAGCGTTCCACGTCCGCCTGCGGGATAACTGCACGATTTCCATGTCAGAACACACAACACGCCCATCGCAAATAATGAGCATAGCAAACAAACTTCATCTTGCTTTTGTAAGAAGTTTGCGAAGACAAATATTTGGAGAAGAAAGGGAAATATTGGTTTTGAAGGCCGCATTTATGGTTGCAGTTGCTCTCCAGAGACAATAACCACCAGACCTCAATAACTACGAGTACAATCAATTAATTCATCAAGTGGGAGCTGGAACAGACCTCCTGAATCTTAATTCTTCATCAGCCAAGGCCTCTTGAACAATTGTAAGCCGCAAAGTTGTTGCAGGCGCAGGGGCACTCACGCAACACAGGGGGGCGCTAATTCCCCAACATATCCCAGCATACAGTCATGGATTGTTTCTTCGGTTTATTGATCCATTTTAATGCCTGGCACAAATACTGACACATTTGTTTGGACAAGTATAATGACAACAAATATAGCTCATGGAAGTTTCATTTAAGAGCTGATATCTTGCAACTTCCATGTTTTTCTTGATGATAATCAAAATCACTTAGGTTCTTACATGAATAGCTACAGCATTTTACTGCCAAAAAATGTACCTCTTATGAGCTATGAGCTTTTGTTGCCATCGTCATATTTGTCCAAACAAAGGTACCTTTAGTTGTACCAGGCTTTAAAATGAACAAGAAACTGAAGAAACAAGGGTGCTCTAATCATTTTCTCCTTGACTATACAGTGTGTCACCACTGTGTGACAAGACGCAAAAACACAATAAAGTCATCCCTCGGTTATCACGGTTAATTGATTCAGACTTGACTGCGATATGTAAAGTGTTGCTAAGTAGGATTCCTTATTTATAAATGGAATATTTAGTAGGGCATCGAAAACCTGTTTAATACCTTCTAGACATGACATAACACTCCTACAGACACTTTTACACAGTATTACCCAATATAGTAGACATAATGATAGAAAATAACAGACTCACGTTGGTATTGTCTAGTGTCTCATCAATGTAACGTTCCTGCCACCTAGTGTCAGGTGTGTAATACTACAATACAGTATGCAATACTGGTGGTGTTGTCATTGCGCAATACTTGCTAACACTCAGCAAGTCTACAGGAGCTAGCTGACGTCACGCTTGTCACTTCCCAGGCCCCGCCTCTTAAAGGCGCACACAACGTCACGGATATTACACTACAGTTAACAATTTCTAAATGCCTTACGTTTGTATCTTCCTTCTCCTTCATGTAGCCATTTTATGATAGAAAATACTTCTAGGCATCTAATTTGCTTATATATGCATGTGCTTTCATTAATATGTTCCAATAACAAGGCAATAGCCACCACAGGAAGTAAAAAAGGAACAAAACAAGGAACTCTCCCAATGCTAACGTGTGTGAGTCTGTATTATGTTTTATTTATGACTATATGTCTTATTTTTTCTTATGATGCCTACTGTTTTGGGTAATATGAATGTAAAGGTGACTATAGGGGGTTTTCATTTCATTTCATGTCTAGAGGGTTCTAATATTGTTTAAAAAAATGTTTAGAAGGTCATAAACAGCTTTTCTCTGCTCTAACTACAAACATATTTGATTAGAAATAAGGAGTCCTACTTTGCAGAAATTCTCATCACAGTTGGGTCTGGAAGCAATTAACTGTACAAAATGGGGGATTGGTGTACGGCACACTGTTTTTTTTCTGTCTGGGGCGCACAACATCCCTTCATCAATGCCACCGTGTACACTCGTGCATAATTTTTGATCGACGTGCGTGACCTCTCAATTTCCCTGCACATTGTGGCCAATCATTGCCATTTTCGGCAATCGAACTTGTCCCTGTGTAGGCCTCAAACGCGAACTAACTAATCAGTGAAATGTGTCCCTGCATCCCGCACTCACATCCTAACTTCCTCGTGTACATTGACGGAGACGTATGTCCATTTGTGATAATAATCTCATCTCTCATTGGTTTGGCTTTATCCGCTTCATGTGAGCAGTATCCTGACCACAAATGAATATGAATATTTTTTTTCCTCCTTCATCCTTGCGGCGCCCCCTAGAGAATGCCGCCCTGGGCGACTGCCCATGTGGCCCGTAGCAAAAACCGCCAGTGCACAAGGCATGCTTGGATGAGTGCACAAAACCCCAACCTCAAGGACAAAAAGTCCCACAGACACACTCCAGGTTCTTTTAGACAATCTTTCCAGAAGAGTGAAAACTACTATTGCAGCAAAAACATTGTGGATGGAGCCAAATACTTGCTAGCACCCTTTTACTGAGCTGTTGTGATGCATTCATTGTAGTCAATGGACACTTTTTGTGTACTATCCCAACGTGATGTAACCCAAATGTTGCCAGACACACCATGTATGTCTCCACGAGGGCTGCATGATGTTTGTTTGTTTTTTTAAAGAGTTATCAAGCACACCTATCAATGTCATGAACCCTCACTGTGGTGTTAGGTGCTACAATTTTTACTATTGTCAGTTATTATACAAGTCACTTGTTGCCTGATATAATAACCTCCTCCTCCTTTTTGCTTGTACATGCAATGAATCGTTCAGCCCTGGTCTCTACTGTCATATTGTCAGCATGTGTTGATGTATGCAACTCCCCCCCCTACAGTTTGTCTGAGAACCAGTCCCTGCTCAGAATGCCTCCCTGGGTCAACATTTGGCTATTGGGAGCCATTGTCCTTTCGCTGTCCCTCCACTTCTTCATCCTGTATGTTGAGCCTCTGCCAGTGAGTACTTCTCTTTTCGGCTGTTTGTTGATTTGTGGGGACATTTTGCAACGATACATTATAGGTTGTTATGGCGATGGGTGGCATAACTAATTGCATATTGTTTATTTAATGCTAAGCCCACATCTCAGCTAGAAGTTATAGGTCACGGGTTCAAATTGAAGGATGCAGGGGGGCCACTTTAGTATGTTTTGTACATTACAGATGCTAAACCCGACGTCCTCGCGTCCATGCCTACCAGTGAGCGGTGAAAATCCACAAGTAATTGAATCGTAACAATGTCTCTTCTCAACGCACGCCTCGCTCCTCCCCCTCCAAATCCTCCCGCTCGCTTGAAGTTGACGTTCTCCTCCAATTTTGGATCAGCATTTGCTATAAAGGCGACTGTTGGAATTGTTAGATTAGGTTCAGCTCCAGTACACCCCCCCTCTCTTCACCAGCGGCAGACGCTAAATGCACATCCCAAAGTTGAAGCCCTAAGTATGCCTCACACCCTTATTAAAAGATGGCCCCTGTTGTTCGTTATTAAACGCATTGAAGGTATAAATGCATCGGCACTCGCCACTAATGAATGATGATGATGGTCGATAGAACAGATGAATCAGAGTCACGGGCCCTAGACAACCGCGCTAACATTCACTGCGTGTCCGTTGTACATCCACCTCACTCTAGCAGAGCACGAGGCTCCTCTGCTCTGCAGGCCGCTGGACGTCCTGCCTGGCCGTCGGAGAAGGCGTTTCTCCAGACCGCGTCTATAATCCACACTGCTTTCCTGTTGTAATTCCAGTGATGACTTAGATCGCATGCTAACTTGTGTTGGCCTTGCTGCAGGTTTTAGGCCCAGTTGTTATGTACAAGTTTCACTTTTGCATCTCCAGGAAATGATCGTAAACAGAGGACCACCTGTACTGTAGCGACCGTCTGCCCGGTCACCTGCTAGGCGTTGTTGCATGAGTCCCTAACTCTTCCCACGCTCCTGTTGTCCAGCTGATCTTCCAGGTCACCCCCCTTCGCTGGTCTCAGTGGATTGTGGTCCTGAAAATTTCTATCCCGGTCATCCTCCTTGACGAGGCACTGAAGTATATCTCCAGGAACCATCTTGATGGTAATTCCATGGCTTTGGTATTTAACATCTGTGGTCTTTCTGAAAGCCACTGAATGTTCTCATGAGTGTTTCAATCTGGTAGGATTTCATCCTTTTCACTATCTTCTTTTCTTCTCTGCATTTCTAATGCAGCCTAAATTCTTATCTCCCCTTCTATGGAAAGGTACAAACCTCACAGCGCCTCTTTACGATGTTTTCAGTCGGCCTTCTGTACGATTACAGTTTTTCTTCTGGCTTTGGCAGGTGATGAGAAGAAGTACCGGAGGAGATGGCAGCAGGACTAAGCCGCCCCCCCTCAAACACACTCCCATTGTTAGCCACAGGCCCCCGTCCCTCATACAAAAACACCCCATCTCCACGCTCCAGACTCCTCCCTGCTGTCGGACGCACCGCAGCTCCACAGTAGAGAGGCGTGAGTGAGAAGGCATCCAGTGTGTGCTCCCGCTGGCTTTGCTGTGAGTGTGGGCGTGAATGAGGCACATTTCCAGTACGGTGCATGAACTGAACTTGAAAGGGGGGGTGGGGGGGCCAGAGGAACGGATATTAATAATGCAGAGTGTGTGGGGCGCTTAAAAACAAAACAAAAAAAAAGAGATTGCTTGGTGGGGAGTGAAAAATGTCTGTTGTAGGGAGCTACCAAACCTGTGTGTGTGTGTGTGTGTGTGTGTGTGTGTGTGTGTGTGCGTGTGTGTGCGAGTCCACGCTAATCTGGTGGTACCGCCCAAGCTTCTGCAAATCCCTTTTCGAGGCGCGTGATGTCACGATCACCAAGCATCCTCATCACGCTTCCGTCTTTTCTCCGCCTTTGCCCGTCTGCGCTCGTGCTGAGGTGGTCCGCCTCAAAGCTTTACCGTGCGCGTCCTTCGGGCGACAGATTTTTTAAAATGATTTGGCTCTTGTAAGTTATTGCTCGTCTTGCACCAGCGTGGAGCGCGGTCCGCATTCATACAGTATATACGTAGTACTCTACTGTATATACATAGTACTCTACTGTATATACGTAGTACTGTACTGTATATACGTAGTATTCTACTGTATACACGTAGTACTCTACTGTATATACGTAGTACTGTACTGTATATACGTAGTACTCTACTGTATATAAATAGTACTCTACTGTATATATGTAGTACTGTACTGTATATACGTAGTATTCTACTGTATACATGTAGTACTCTACTGTATATACGTAGTACTCTACTGTATATACGTAGTACTCTACTGTATATACGTAGTACTCTACTGTATACACGTAGTACTCTACTGTTTACATGTAGTACTCTACTGTATACACATAGTACTTTACTGTATATACGTAGTATTCTACTGTTTACACGTAGTACTGTACTGTATATACGTAGTACTGTACTGTGTGTTCATTGCAGGCTTGAAGTCTCTCACGTTGTACAGCACCCTCCTGAACAAACTCTTCAAACCGTACAGTAACCCCTCACCACTTTGTGCTGCACCCCATCACGGTTTTTCAAAAATATCATCCTTGGTAATTCAGGCTGTTTTGTGCTTCAGTACAGCCTATCCTTAGTCCAAAATATGTAATATTGAAGCAGACTGTACCTATGTTTTGCCTAAATGAAGCGTTTCCAAGCTAAATGAACTGCAATAGAAATCTAAGGCATTCAAAAGACACATTCAGAGACATGATGATGTGTCGTATTCTACACTGGTCACTAGGTGTCAGCGATGAGACACACAAGCACCAGACTTGATTGCCAGGCACAATAATCCCTAACACGAGCTAATCTGAACCCCCGACCTCACTTCCTGTCCAACGCAACATATTTCCAGCAACACACACACACAACTATGTCTTTAATGGCGTATTTCCTCTTATTATGTCTATTATATTGGGTAGCAGGAGTGTAAAGGTGGCAATAAGGGTGTCATTTCGTGTCTGGAGGGCTCTAATAATGTTAAAAACTGTATTTAGAAGGCCGTAAACAGCTTTTCTATGCTCCACGTATAATATTTGATTTATAAATCACTTGCTACGATCAGGTCTGTAACCTATTGACCACGATAAACGAAGGATTACTGTCATGAGATTTTGCGCTGGCGGATTGTAACCAGAAAATGCAAAAAGACACAAAAGCAAGAGGTTGAAAATCTGTTTTTAAACTCAGAAGTTTGACATTTACCTTTATGAAAAAGTCCAAATCGGCACTAAAGTCTGTCGTTCAGGTCATTTAGACTGTCAGCCATTTACGCTCCTTCATCTCCCGATGGCAAAGGCAAGACGACTGTCCGTCCTTGAACGGGCCGGATATTTTAATTGCCTTTTGTTTTCTTTTCCCCAATTGAAGTGCAGATTTTGGCCGAACTTTTTCCAGCAAGGGCCACTTTGATATTTAGTAAAGCAACACAGAGATGCTACAAAGCTATATGGATCTTTTTGTATGACATCATTAAATGCTACTAAAAATGACCTTTTTTCCACAGTCATACCAGTTTATTCTTGTCAAATTGCGACCTTTGTTCTTCGTTCAATTATGACTTCTTTCTTAATATTTTGACTTTATTCCTGTTAAAATTAGAGCTGTTTTTCCATTTCTGCTGTGTTTTAAAATTTTCCAAGTAATTCATTTGAGCCTTCCTCTTGCACATTTCCTTCTCGTAATTGTAACTCTTTTTAAACAATCATGTATTTTTGCTTGATTCCAACATTGTTTTACTAAAATGATATTTTTCCTCATTTTACAAGTTTATTCTCATAAAATTGCAACTTTTTTGTCATTCAAAAATTATTTTTTCCTCTTAATATTTGGACTTTGCTCTGGTCAAATTTCTGCTGTTTTTTTTTTTTTTAATAATTTTCCAAATATTTCAACTTTCCTCTTGTGTATTTTCTTCTCTGAATATTTGGATTTTATTCCCATGATATACGTTTTCCCCCAACCTAAGATTCCAAAAATGACAACTTTATTCATTGATTTTGACTTTAAAAATAAAAATAAAACTTGTTTTCTTTAATATTTCAGCTTCATGCTACTAACATGACATTTTTCCTCAACTATGACTTTATTCTTGTGAAATTATGGCTTTTTTTCTTGCTAGATTACAACTCTTCTCTTTTTTTTACATTTTTGCTGCTGCTGTTTTTTTTAAGTTTCCTTGTTAATTTACATTTTTCGACTGCTGCGGGCTGATAAAATCACAGCTGTGGGCCACACTTTGGACACCCCTGCTTTAAGGCCACGGTCTTAAAAGTTTTGATGAGCGGTAGAACAGCCTGTTTGCGTTGGAATGTGGTTTTCAGAGAATGACAGCTCTTGTTTCTTCTTTTCGCACGTTCATGCTCTGCTTACAGTCTGGTTGCAATCCACCAGCGCAAAATCGGGATTCTTGTTGGATTTCCCGCCGCTCTGCAGGCGGTTGTGAACGCGTTGTGTTCCTAGGCTGTGATGTACGTCGGAACTTAAATGTAAGTTGGCACATAAGTCAGCCACACTGACACATGAAGGACGTAAAATACGTTAGAATAAGAATATTAATAAATAAAATTCTAATAATATAAAAAGAAGACTTTTTGTCCTACCTTCTTAAAATATTGTCCCAGGCTCCTCTTCTCCTCCCCGTGTAACAGCGCACAGACTCCATGACCCCTGTAGCATTCATTGGCATCTAATAATCTTCATCCTATCCTTAATGATGGTCCTGACACTTGAGCAGCTAATATTGGTTTCTTTCTATGATGTTCATTGTCACTTCCATGATGACGGCTTTCCTTTTCTTTGGCGCGCTGCCGCTCGAGGGGGGGGGGGACATAACGCAGTGCAAAAGTGAACTCGTTCTCCCGCGAGCCTTGCGTTTACGGACCAAAATTCAGTTTTTAATGAATTCCCGGAAGGGTTGTAACACGAAACGTCGTAAGCAGAAGACCACCCGTACGAGAAGACCTTTCTCATGAGTAATTCATCATTCATTCACAAGCATGCCTTATAAAGCCCCCACTGCACCGCCACATGAAACGTGGGTCAGATGAATGTTTCATTGCATTTTCAATCCACCAGTCCTTGATGCCCCAAAAGTGATCTTTTGGACACGTGTGTAGTTTGTTGTGTGCTTTGTGCGCTGCCCTCTTTGCTCGTCCTGCTTTCAAAGTGCTTTTGGAACTCACTTTGGGGGGGGGGGTTAAAGTAAAATAATGTACTCGACTGAATGAACACGCAAGGTTTAGATTGTGTCTTTTAACTCTCGATCATTTGTTCGGTGCCGGGCCTCGGTGCTCCGCGGACTGGGTCACAGTGGTTGTCTTTTTTTTCTGTCCCCTTTGTGCACGTCAAAAGGAAAAGTGTTGATGGGAATCTTTTTTTGAGAAGGTTGTAATATCGCCAGTTAATTTAGCAAGAGGTTTTGAACACCAAAGAAAGACAGAACCACGTGTGCCCCTTTCCTTGGCAACACGCTGGCCCGCTGGCCCGCTAGAGGTCTGTGTAGGCTTATTTACTACTGAATCCTCAATTCTGTACAGAAGATGAATATACGATTGCATGGAATCATGTTACTGTAATAATAACCTTTTACAGTTGAAAAAAATGACTTTTTTTCCTTTCAGCACTTCTTTACCTTTTTTTTGTAGATTAGATTTGTTTGGTTTTTACCGTTTCTGGGGTTTTGTGCGTGACTGTAGTGGACGAGTACGACGTAGGATTCATTTCTGACGCTGGTTAACGGATGGCTCGTGTTTTCTGGCGTGGGAATGATGAAGAATTTGTGAAATAACTGTCTGGTTTACACTGAGCAGCGATGGATCCTGGGGGAGTCACTTTTATGATGACAGTGAAATGTTTGCTCTGGATTCAGGCTCTCGAGACTTGCTGGCCCTTTTTAAGCAGGACTATCAGCATCTTGAATGTTTGCCCTCACCAAATGAAGTGGGCGCATGTCAACACGGCACCAGTGTGGTCTCTAGAGCCTGAATCCTACCTGGGAAAACATGAAAGGATTGCCTTGTGGACAATGTGGGCACCATTTTATAAATACAGACATGGAAATAAAGATTATTTATCTTATTTATTCTGACTTTTTCTTCTGTTATAGGCCTGTCAGTCATTCATTCCTTACATTAATTAACATGTTTAGCCTAATTAACGTATTGAGTATTGGGGCCACATTCAAAAAATTAATAATCTGAGGTTTTAAGAATAAAGCTGTACATTCACGAGAATGAAGTCGTAAATTTATGATGAATCACTTTTTGACGCAGGGCCATGCAGGATTCATAATAAATAAACAGAAAGACAAAGAAGAAGTGGACATTCTTACCAGCATTTGAGTGTGCTCAGAAATCCCAGAAAATCCACTCAAACTGTGAATTCAACTTTTAAAAAAATGACGTGGTGTCCTTGAACGCCGCCCCCCATTGCTCATAATAACACGTGTGTTCAAATGTTGTGCTACTTAAGTAAATCGTTTTTTCCAGACGTGTGCTATCTTTTAGCTTGATTGACATGTCTAGTTCATTTAGAGCTGTTATTACATACATACATACATACATACATACGTGCATACATGCATACATACATACATACATACATACGTGCATACGTGCATACATACATACATACATGCATACATACATACATGCATACATACGTACATACATACATGCATATATGCATGCATACATACATACGTACATACATACATACATACGTGCATACATGCATACATACATACATACATGCATACATACGTACATACATACATGCATATATGCATGCATACATACATACGTACATACATACGTACATACATACATACATGCATACATACGTACATACATACATGCATATATGCATGCATACATACATACATACATACATACATACATACATACATACGTGCATACGTGCATACATACATACATGCATACATGCATACATACGTACATACATACATGCATATATGCATACATACATACATACATACATACGTGCATACATACGTACATACATACATGCATATATGCATGCATACATACATACGTACATACATACGTACATACATACATATATGCATACGTACATACATACGTACATACATACATATATGCATACATACGTACATACATACATACGTACATATGTACGTACATACGTACATATATACATACATACATACATACATACATACATACATGTACATAATGCTCGCCTGTCGTTGAATCCTTGGCTTCATAGTAACAATGGGCATATTTCAGACATACTTGCAAATGGTGATTAATTGATTTGAAAATTTTGATCATTTGGCAGCCTTAGTGTTTTAACAAACACACACAAACCCCCACCAGTGTAATTTCCTATGTAAACCCGATCAACTGAATCATTTTGTGTTTTCTCTCATTTATAGCACCGTTATTTGATATAAAAGTAATTACATAACGTCACCATTTCAGCAAACGGAAAAACTAACGCGTGCATTAGACCTTCAACCACAAGGGGGCGATATCACACCTCCCCATTGGCAATTGCGCGCCACTGCTCAGTGACGGCTGGCTCTTCACTTGACGTTGCTCAAACTTCCCCTGATGAAGGTGCCAGTCTGTTAAAAGGAGGCCAACTAGTTGAGACATATCTGTTGAAAATGAGTAGCGCCTCACCTCGCTTGCGTTTCTTTATGAGTGCAACAAAATCACCCCTGCTTATTGATGGCCGTGCCTGCAACACATCCTGTGGGGTTTCCAGGTACAAAACGTTGCAATCCCTCCTGAAAAGAAGAGGAGACCATTGGAAATGTTCACTCAGAGCTTCACAGGATGCAGGACAAGAAGCAGATGATTCATCTTCATGCAACAATAAACAAATGAAAAGGTCAAACACATTGTTCCACCGTTTCATGGCAGGTCATTGCCAAGCTACTTTGTGAAAAGTGGTAGCTATTAGGACAGGGACACTGAAACCTCACATGAAATGCAGTAGGGAAGCAGGCTGAAATAAGTTCTTATGCAATAAAATGGCAAACGTCAGTGCAGTGAGGGAAGTTCATCAAGATCCATCAATGTCATTGTAGCCTTCATTTGTTTCTAGTGTCTGTGGTCCACACACGGTGTTCACATACTGTATCTCTTACATCATTCATTAGAATAATTACCAACAAGTATTCATTTAACACATTCAATACCAAGGACGTACTTGAACGTTTTTATAAACTCGAACGCCCAATCCCTACAACGTATTTATACATCTTTTACGAAATAAAATAAAGAAAATGTTCCAGAAAATAAGAAAAATTATGGTCTTCCACCGCAATTTCCACCACTTTCCTCTACTTTCACACCCTGCACTTGTAATACCTGGTATATTTTGGTACAGGTGGAGGGAGGAATTCACCCATGGACCCACCAGGTCAAGCAAATGGAGCTTCCGTGAAGAAAACACCTGATGCCCACATTATGTTTGGCGATGTCCTTGGCGCTCTACTGAATACAAATAGAAATGCTTTGTTGGTTTCCCTAAGACATCTGCACAATATGTCCTCAAGAAGATCATTATTATTGAAGTGGAATGACATTCAAACACTAGCAGGAGGCTCATCTGGTTCCATTTAACCGAGCGTCCGACATTTACATGTAAGGCCATGTTGCGACGGAGCTGCACAGCATGACTTCTGAGCACAAGCAGAGGCTGTGTGCTAAGACATTCTGAGGCCACTGTTATTTATCTTTGCCGTTTGTTCGAAGAGGAAGGTCATTCTACGACTGGTGTGTCCAAACTTTCACTGGTGAGGGCCACATAGTGAAAAATGAAAGGATGCGAGGGCGGCTTTGATATTTTGTAAAGCGACATGGAGATATGCTCAGAAGTTCTGTAATGAAAAGAGTATAATGGAAGAAAACACGTGGGGCACTTTGGTATTCTTTACCTTTTTGTTTGTTCAACACACAATAAAGCATCCTCTTCCCATTGGTTTATATGAGGGCACCAACACATCACCATGGGCACAAGTCATTCAATCTCTCCTATCCTTCCCCTTCACTTCACCTCGCATTCACAGCACAGTGGTCACGGAGGTGTGGGTGGGTGTGGCGTGGGCTATTTGCATAGTTTCAAAGTTATTTCAAAAAATGGATTTCAAGAGTTAACATTTAGAGCTAACATTTATATTTAGATTTAACATTTATTTTTGCATTTAGGATTTATATTTAGAATGTATATTTACCATTTACATCTAGATTTAACATTTATTTGTTACATTTAGAATATGTATATTTCAGATTTATTTTTAACATTTATTTTTAAATATATTTAATGTTTATTTTTAACATTATTTAGATGTATATTTAACGTTTATATTTAACATGTATCTTTGTGTTTGTATTTAACATTTATATTTAACATTTCCATCTATATTTAACATTTAATTTTAGCATTTAGATGTATATTTCGTGCTTATTTTTAACATTTATATTTATATGCATATTTAATGATTATCCCGTGACCCTAATGAGAAGCGGCCTAGAAAATGGATAGATGAATGGATGTTTATATTTAACATTTATACTGTATGTATATTGAATGTTTATATTTAACATTTATCTATAAGTTTGCATTCAACATTTATATTTAGCATTTATATCTATATTTAACATTTAATTTTAACATTTATATTTATATACTACATATAGTTTAACATTTATCTTATTTTTAAAATTTATATTTAGCATTTATATTTAACATTTACATCTATATTTAACATTTATTTGTAACATTTCTATGTATTTGTGTATTTAGCATTTACATTTAACATTTATCTTTAGGTTTAACAATTGTTTGCATTTAACATTTATATTTAGCATTTATATTTAACATTTAATTTTAACATGTATGTTTATGTGTATATTTAACATTTATTGTTAAAATTTCTATATAAGTATATTTAACATTTAATTTAAACATTTATATTTAACATTTATGTTTGCATTTAACATTTATATTTAGCATTTAGATTTAACATTTACATCTATATTTAACATGTGTTTTTAACATGTATATTTATATATATAGTTAACATTTATTGTTCACGTTTGTATTTATATATATACTGTATATATAAAACATTTAGATTAAACGCGTATCTTCAGATGTAATGTTGATATTTGACATTCATCTTTAGCGTTAACATTAACATTTAGATTCACCATTTAATGTCTACCTCAAATATGAAGAAAATGAGCTAAATGTGAGCTAAATATTAAAGCACAATATTGTGTAATTGTGCTAGCCACGGATGATTTCATAATAATTGAAGTTGCTGCACAGGCAATGACGTCATGATGAACACGCCTCCCTGAGGGCACATTCACGAGTGACTGCTCTTGCCCATCTTCACCGCTGAGTGATGTTTCAATTCGTGCCATTTGGGAAATACTGCAATAAAAATATGGCCAGAGGGGGCACCTATTTTCCATACACAATTACACACAACAACCCCCCCTGGAAGAAATGAAAGTAGACTGGTGATCTTAGTGCTATCTGTACAGTACACATGAGACACCATGGATGTGCTGTTTGCGGGTTTATGATGTCAAATATGACACAGAATGGCGCGTGCTACTGACGCTGCAGGAACCGGGCGGATTATAGGACCCGTTGATGCGCGTCAAGGTGAATAACTAAAGTTATGGTTTTCCGTGTGCAGCAGCGGCAGCCGTCAGAGACAAAGCAGCGAGTGTTTCCACGCGTGGAGGGTGGCCGGCTTGCTGGCTCTCCGCCCCGCAAACAAACGCAGGAGGCTTCGGTGTGGTTCGTGTATTCCGGAAGAGGGTCTTGAGTGGGACACATCTCAGACCAGCCGGTCCTCGCTATCACGTCCAGCAGAGGGAAGGCTGCTTTATTTGTCCGAACGGGACATTTTGGATCTCTGACACCGGAAGGGAAGATTCGGTTGTTTGGGTGAGTAAAACTTTTACGATTATCTCATTACGAGCGCGTCCTTGTGTGTCAGTGTACGTGTGTGTGCGCGCATAGTGCTGCCAGGCCAAAATATGGGGAAGTGGATGGGACAAATGCAGATCCAATACGCCGCGCCCGACCTTCTAGTACAGTACTTGACCAGCGGGCTCATCGGGACGGCCGATCCTCTGGATTCCAGCCACTTCCAGCACACACGTACGCAAAGGATGTGCGGCATGCACCCGCAGCGACACTAACCCGCCCTTAATCCGTCTCGTACACCTCGCACATGCACTCCACTTGCAACTGCTGTACTGCAAAAGGTAGTTTTTTTACACTAGTATTACGACAAGTGTGTGTAGAAGGCTTATAAATGAAGGATGTGATGACTCACCCACATCATCATGAACACACGTGACACGTACTGTGTTTTTCACGCTACAAGAAGTGAAAAGTTGAGGCATATTACTCCAGTATGTCATCAGTGGCCTGTTCTCCATTTGTAGGGTTGGGTGTCCTTTACATATTATCCCACACCAGTGCCAAATCAGTACTTTCGAAACGGTGCCCGAACAGGTAAAACATACAGATTTTGTCCAAAAATGTGTACATTTTTACTGAACTTTCAGACATGCAAGAACAAAATAGTAATTTAAATACGTTGGAACCTTGGCTCGCGTCATTCATCTGTTCCCAAAGGGCCGACTCTAACCGAAACGTACTCTAACCAAACCTTTTTTTTCCCCCATAAGAAATTCATCTCTTCCAGAAAACCAAAGAATGTGAACGCAAAACATGTTTCTATAGTTTTACAATTCTAGTTTTACATGCAGACAACTGTTGAAAATGCATTTAAATGAGTGTTGAAGTCTACACACAGTTAGACAAGCCGGCATTCTCCGAATTTCCCACTCCGGGAGCCGTTTCAGGCCACCCAGAACAGCGTTCCCGTGTGGATGAGAGGCTGAAACGATAAAATACTTTGCCGTTTTGACCCGAAAATGTTTCCGTGTGGATAGCCCGTTACCTTCATTGAAGACGTGCCGAAGACCCGATGTGGCAGCGAGATCAACGCCACCTTAGTGTTTGGCCATGAGTTATTGATATCTTCAGTAGTGTTTCTCACCTCAAGTCTCTGCTTTTCTTTTGATCACGGCTGCAAAATAACCCAAAATGGAGCCAAAGAAAGTTGCAAGTGCCAGCATTTTGAAGGTGAAAGAAGGTGAGAACCACTATTGAATTCAAGAAATAACTCACGGCAAAACAGGAAGGTGGTGTCTGTGTTGATCTCGCCACCAAATGGTGTCTTTGGCAACAATCAGGTCTTCTTCGGGACTTTGCATTACTTACAAGACGATCCTTGCCAAGTATCACCTTCAAGCACTTGTTGCAGGTGTCTGAGTCTGCGTTAAGCGTTTACGTGGGACCGGTGCCATCGTGATACCGAGTCAGGGTACGCATCCTCACCCATATGAACAGCGGAGACGCGCACGCCAAAAGTGACTTGTTCAAATCTGCATCTTGGAAACACGACCTCTCACGTGTGCCAAAAACGTACGTCTGCTTTTTGTAACCTGCCTAGTCGGTGCGTGATAATTATTATTAATTGAATGTTCCAGTCTTTGAAAAAGCCCTCGGGTGTTTTGCAAGAGTGTTGCCGAGCAGCTCCACTTCCCTCTTGAGCGTTCATTATATTTGTGGACATAAATATGCGCTGTGATACGCATCATGCAGAGCGTCTACAGCACAGCAAGCACAAAGCAGCAGCGGCCTTGTTTGCCCTCTTCCGTCCGCACGGCTGCTGACTGGAGAAGAAAAAATGGTGGTTCTTGCATTGATTTAGGGAAAACAAATGTCATGCACAAATGATTTTCTGCACATGTCGACCAACCGCGTTTTCCCAAATAATTGCAAACATCAGCGCCGCTTTGTCAATGCTAGGCTTTACATAAAGACTCCTTCCCTTTGGCCGTCATGCAGAAGTGAAACCCGGCTACTGAAAAAGAGGCCACGTCAAGATTTCAGAGCCCCGCAGCTCCTCTGGGAAATTACTTCATTAAGGCGAGGGGACAAAAATTGCTGTGTGAAAGAGAGCGAGAACTCATGCAGGCTTGTGTTTCATATCTTCCATCCAAACACACCTTGACATATTTTTCACTCGTGTTAAGTACGCCTGGTCTTGAGTCAGAGAAAGAGCAGGACGCCAGTGCTGGATGACAAACATCGTGTCCTGCTGTTTTCTATTTGCAGGCGATCATAACAAATGACGCTTATTACCACAAAGTGCTCTTCTCGGTACTGTCAAACCAAAACACTTACGCTGTGGTGTAAAATATGTGTTTGTGTGTGGGATTATATTTGGGTCAGCCTCCTGAAAGGGGCACCAAAAGCGTGACATAGCAAGCAAAACTTAGTTTTTTCTAACCAATTTGTATATTCAAATAAAGACCATCCATCCGTCCTGTTCTGCGTATCTGAGGTCGGTCGGGTCACAGGGACAGCAGTCTAAGCAGGGAAGCCGGTCTAAGTCTAAGCTTCCTCACCCCGGCTACTTCCTTCAGCTCCTCCTGGCTCCTCCACCAGTCGGACGTGGCCTGAACACCTCCCCGGGGTGACGTCCAGGAGGCATCCTGACCAGATGCCAGAGTTGTTTTCGTCAACAGTGACGATCATGAAATTATTTTGTTGACGAAGCTTTGTTTCATGACGAAAACAAGACGGTGTCGAGCTAAACATGCGGGCCATGCGAACCAAGCTCTGACACCAGCACATGCAGGGAGTGAACCGCCTGAATTAGGTGGTCCAGTACCCCATACTCCCGGAGTACTGCCCCCAGGATTCCTCCAATGCCTTCTCCAAGTCCACGTGGGAGTTTGTCGTGTGATGCTGCTTCATATGTGCGATGAAGTTGGTCGTATTAAACTTCCAAGGTTCTGTGCCTCCACGGGAAACTTGTGCATGACAAGTTTAGTACTCAGCAGCAACGTCTTTCGTACGGTCACACGGCTGACATCACTCCTGCTCCTTGCTACTTTGTTAGCACACTAGCAAACGCTGTTATTGCAGTCACATGGGCTCTATCCGTTTGCTGCTGAATAGATGTGCGGGGGCGGAGCCTGGAATCGACTGCTTGTATCGGTGGGCCAATATCGGAGATTTGAGATGCAGGCCGATGTAATCCGATATATGTTTATTTGTTTTGCTGATATCAGCCCGATATCCGATATCAATATCGGATCAGGACATTCCTAGCGTTTGTTGTACAAATAACAGCAGCTGAAACATAAGTTTCACCATTAAGTATTATTTGTTTCATCCCTTTGTGACAAACTTTTGCATGCCACAAAACGTGCACAAATGATGCGCACGCGGGCTGAAATTGACATCAGGTCGTGTTTGTACACAACAGACCCGATGAAAATGTTCAACACCGTTTCCCTTGTTTGTCCAGTGACTTTATTCTTGTTTGGTCGTAGCTGCAACTCACTGTAGCATGTGCGTCTTGCCCCGCCCCCCCAAGTGACTGCACCCTGTCTGCTTCCTCTTTCAGCAGAATCACCCATTTACCCGAAATAAAGCAATTCATGAACATCGTTGCATCCACCGGGCCGAAAATGTTTAGGACAACCTTTTTAAACACCCGTCGTCGTTGCAAAAGGGTTTGCATGAGAGCAGCACCAACGCCCTGATGAAAGAGTTCCCCTCTGAGGTTACGGCCGCCCTGCTAATGTGTGTCTGACGTCTTTTGGGTTTTTTTTAAGTCTGAAGTGTTCAGATATTTAGGACTTTATTTCATGTGTGGGAAGCTTTGAAGTTCCGGTCGTATGAAAACAGTCAGAGCGGTGGTTGCCTCGGCGTGTCAACTACAAGTACAAAGCAAGTTCTTGGACCACAAAATTAGTTGGAGTTAGTGGGGCTCCTCTGTCTTTGAGTGACTATAATGCAGGCCTAACTGACGGAGGGCCTCGGCCGTCTTGTTTACGTGTGCGGAAGAAGATACGAATGGAGAGGCGACCGTGCGCAGGGACACGGCGGGAGACAAATATAACGGCGAGCGATTTGTGAGGTCTGATTTGTTTTTGTTTTTTTGAGGAGGCATTTTTATGTTGCAAATGTATTCCTCTTTTGAACGCATACTGCTTTTGGAAGACAAACTCTTTACTTAAATGACCCAGCAAATAAGCAGAACTACGTTCCTCGAAATCCCACCAGAACTGGACCAAGTGTGGGGGGGGGTAAGTCACTTTTGATGTACGACATTGCTGATGGGGATGTCATACAGCTTCTTGTCAAAAAGTCCCAACTATCCCTTTAAGAACACAGGCAGTGTAGTAATAACATTGTTATGGATGGTGTACACCAACGGCAAAATGTATGCGAAACGAGGCAAAATTTTGGCGTAAATTGTCGACATTAACCGAAAAACTCTCTAAGCGGGGTGTACGCTAATCGAGGTTCAATCCTGCCCCTTCCAGATCTTTGTCGCGCCTTCATTTGCTATCATGTTTTTAAAATTAAACAACCTCCAACCCCAACGTGGAAGGTTAATTTGCCCCGTTTTCTTTTTTCCGCTTGAAAACAGCAATGCGCTGTTAGCAACATTGGTGGTGTTCACCACACTGAACACGATGACGCTTTGTTGACAAGGAAGTTGGCGTTGTTGTCGTGAGTGGCTACAAGAAGACATTTGCGGGCCTCATTAGTCCGTGCTCAGCCTCATCTGCATGTTAGCCTTCATTATTCAAAGCACAACCAGCAAAGCACTCCGGGGGTCCTCAGATGTTTCAGTTAACCGAGGCAAAGTGTTCGTCTGCACTTCACCCCATTTGCACTGCTGTATAAAAGGCAGAATTGGGAACGAGGCGCCGACTGGGGAACCTACGCCTTTCATATTCCTCATTAAAGTGTGGCTTGACTGAGATGCTCGGCCACCTGACGTTATTTTATTTTAAAAGGGGATTTTATATGCCTCTCATCACGGTCACTTTATGGGAGAGCTATCATAAATTCATTTCACCTGACGGGTTAGTTGAGTTCAAAGTTCAGACGGTGGTACATTTAGCCAATTACTGCTCTGCTAGGCTCATTTTTAAAGCAGCGTTAGTCCGCTCAATATAAGAGCGTTACGAACAAACTCATGATGCTAACCAATAGGGATGGCCCTAGCCACATTTTTTGGCATCCGGTCCGATATTTCTTTTTATAGTCTTGCCGATCTGATCCAGTACCGATTTTTATTTTATTTTTTTTAATAATAAGCTTTTGTTGCAAACATGAATTTGTGAAATTGAATATGGTTATGAAAAACAGCACTTCAAAGCATTAAAAATAATGCAAGCAAATTATTGCTGAATTTACTTTGCTGAACAAACCCCTGTGAGTCAGGTTCCTAATCCAATAAAAGTCCATCCAATAAAAGGTACAATTGGAAAGGGTAGGACTAATCATGTGACATGCTTATAGATCAATTTGTGGTGTGATTTTAAAATATCTGACTTTTTTTTTTTTTAACACATGCTCTTTAACACACGGTCCCGAGTATAAACAACCAGCGGTTGGAGCAGCACTTCTCGTGCGAGCAGGTTCATCTCTTTCAAATGAACGTAGACTCAGTGGCATCCATCTTTTCCACTCAACCCACACGTAGCAGCGGTCCGACATGTGCAACTATTGTGTGAAGCGGATTAACAGATGGTGTTTTATTTGTGCACGTCTATTTGCTGCGTGTGCGTGTGCGTGTGCGTGTGTGTGTGCGGGGGGGATTTGTTTAAACTTCATTATCTTTTATGTCCCCTTTTCCTCATGCTGTGTGCAATCCAAAAAAACCTTGTAAAATACATTTCTTGAGATAAGTGAAGTACTCGCTGTCTACAATCCATATTCTATTGCCTGGAGCTACGACGGCCATAAAAAAGCTCAATTAAATTTCATAACATAAATGCAGTGGGGGAGGAATCAGCCTAAGTTTGGGGTTTTCAGTCAATTTGATTCTTGACTGGCAGACGGGTAAACCTGAGCTTTTTTTGGTTTGTGTCACAAGAAATGTGAAACGTGATCTCATGTGTTCATGCCTTAGTCCAAACGGAGCTGACGGCGTCGCTTTCTATGCGGAGAAATCATCCAATGTTCCTGACCTCATCGTTTCTCACATGCAATCTGGGGAATCGACCAACTGTGGCGCCTTTAAGTGGATTGCGCCAAGGTGGGGAGTAGCGCACATTATTGATGCGAGGAGAAAGAAACCTTCAGCTGAAAAGCACAGAAGTAGGTTCAGTTATCAGGAGGAAACGGAGCCTCGTTCTTTCAAAATAACCTCGTATCGGGAATTAGATCAGATCAGCTGAGATAAGCAAGATCTTGGATGTTGTTCAGTGATAGAACAGACCAAAAGAGGTTGAGATGAGGAAGTTTTAAAAGCCTTAGAAGAGCGCTGAAGCTGAAGCTCACGCAGTTGATGTCTCATTTTGTAAACCGTGAAAAAGACCATCACGATGTTTCCCCTATAATTCGGCCGAGCGACACGAGTGACACGTCTTTCTTTTCGTCTCTCACAATGTTTCTGTCTTCAACTGGTCTACCTGTTCGGACATTCCAAATGGTTGGCTGGCAGTGACCAATGTTTGTATAACGGTTCCCTCAGGTTCGCAATTGCTTGTTTTTCACCCACAGGCAGCTCTCTGATTTTCATGTTGTTTTTGCCTCTAAATGCAGCCTACACAGACTAGCTTGCAAACCAAGCAGACCGTTGTTGAGCTCGAGAAAGAGAGTAGGATTTGTGCGATCTCTGTTAGTTCCTCCTAGTTCTCGCAGCCTTCTTGCATTTTAACTCTTTCAATCCCAGGCAATTTTCAAGAGACAAGCCCTTCAGTAGGTACAGACGGTTTGGACAGATCTTTCAAGGCACACAGATTATTGTGTTCTGTGGCTATATAAACATGGAACCTACCAAAAGAAACATTAGGCTCCCGTCTTTCATCACAACAAAAAAGTTTGTTTCTACCTTTTTGCGTTCTTTAGTAATCAGCAGTAGAACATACAGTGTTGGTACGTTTCAGGAAAATATCAGTTCCCGACTAGAAAAGGGAGAAAACCAGCTTTTTGGGAAAAGATTTTTGCTTTTGTGACAGCTTCAATATCTCAACAACTGTACCAACGTAAACAACACAAAAAAGCTTTTTTAAAAGTCAAAATAACAATTTATTTACAATTATACAGTAACACCATTAACTATTTACAGAACTGAAATATGTGTGTGCACGTGTGTGCACGTGTACGTGTGCATGCCCAAGAATTCCCCAGCAATGTGTGACGTTGGGCACGCTACACTCCTCCACGCTCTCTCACTTCCTCCTTCTTGTCATGTGTGATTTTTTTTCCGTCTACATGATCCCTACTGAGCTCTTACTAAATGCACTTGTGCCACCTTGTGGCCGTTTTTATGGCTTAAATTTGCTCTGAATGTGAAATGCATTAGTGGAGAGTTGCGTTATCACTTCTTTTTGCCTCTAGTCCAGAAAACCGTAAAAGACGTGTAAATAGGTGGTTGGGATCGGGCGTTCGGGTTTATAAAAAGGTATAACTGCGTCTTTGGTATTGAATGAGTTCATTTCAATTGCTGTGCAGTGGTTTTATCACCAGTCCACAGACACTTTGCTTCTGTCATTCCATCACGCCTGTAAATCAGCACATAAGTGTGTTAGAATGTTATATCAGCAGTCGGTTCTGTTTGCGCGTCTTCAAGCAAGCCAAAGGCGAAAAGACAAGACAAGGGAGAATAAGTAGGACAGTAAAAGTCCTTAAGGTCCTCCCTGCTGTACTTTAAGCTCCGTGCTGCTCAGCACACTCTGTAATCACCGAGGGTGCCTCAGATCAGCACACGGATGTCAATATAATCACCCGTCTCCTCCGTTCTTGGCTGTTGTACAAAAAGAGAAAAACATGTTCATCCTCTCTGACGTAATATGTCTTCAGTTTGCAAAAATGAAATGTTTGGCGCTCGCAAAATCTGTAAAACCCAACGAGTGCAGCTTGACACCTCCGATGGTGCTATGTCAAGTTCTCAGGCAGCGTTTTGGCTCGGCCCCTTGGTTCTCGCTCGAATCTTAATTCTGCATTTTACCAAGACATTTGGGCAGTTGGGGGGTCGCTTTTTATTTGTAGGATGCTGTGCCAGAGTGCTCAAAGCAATACCAAAAGGCCTACTCGGATGAGTTAAGCTTAGCACAGGAGTGTCCAAGCTTGTCGGAGGGCGACATTGTGAAAAATGAAAGGAGGCAAGGTCCACTTGGATATTTTGTTAACCAACACGTGTAGGTATGCTGAGTCATGATAGATATTTCAGGAAAAAGATGCAACTCAGCTTTGTGAAATTGTTTTTTAAATTATTAGTATAAACTTTGATCTTTTTTTCTCCCATTTTTGCTGTTTTTTTCGTTATATTTCAACATTCTTCCTAAATGATCGGGAAGTACTGGACAGAAACAGGAAGCAACAAAGGAACAATAGCAAGAAACCCACTCAGTGCTAACCTGTGCGAGCCTATATTGTGTCTTATAAGTCTTATTTTCACTGATTGTGTCTATTATTTTGGGTACTACAAGTGTAAAGGTGACTATAGGGGTGTTATTTAATGTTGGGAGGGCTCTAATAATGTTAAAAAACTTATTTAGAAGTTTGAAGGTTTTTTTATGCTCCACTATGCAAGTAGTATTCCATAAATGAGGAACCACAATCAACCGCATCTCAAAGAATTCCTGTTGTTTTGTTTTTGTTATTGTCCAGGTTTCGGAGCCATGTCATGAAATACGTGTTATATAGCACTTCCGTTTTCTAAACCTTCTCAGGTTATTTTCCTTGATGTTAAAATGTCGCTGTTAGGCTTTAAATGCACGCACAAAAATAGAAACGCAACTTGTTTCCACTCCCGTCTTTCATGGCTGCAACGCACTTGAGCTGAACGGTTTTCTATGCACACAAGAGGAATCCATCTCAGTCGAGGTTAGTGAACACTTCTCCTTTGCCAAAATGATTCATGCACCTCACAGGTGTGACGGATCAAGACGCTGAAGATGCATGTGTGCCTTAGGTTGGCCACAATAAAAGGCCTCACAAGTTCATCACACAGCACAATGCCACAGATGTCGCAGAGTGTTGAGGTGAGCATGTTGACTCCAGGAATGTCCACCAGACCATACGGTCTTCCTTTGTCTTCCTCCCTGAACAAACGTCACGCATTTACGCTGACTGGTTTTATTGATGCGTGCAGACGTGCGAGTTGTGGTAATGTGTGTTGTTTTCCAAACACCCTGCAGGCACAGAGCAAGAACAACTCCAACAAAGTTGAATTTGGCAAAGTGTACCTGTAGATCAGTAGTCCTGATCTGGGGCTCGAACACACGACCTTCGGAATGGGAGACGAAAAGGCCGCACAAAAGCCCGGACTGTCAACCCAACGTTCAGCACAGCTCTTAAGGCCGAGCGAGTGAGGTTTTAATAACGTACGCTTGCGCAGCCGCACTGTCTGGTGTCCGTTACACTTACCAAATATCATGATATCACTACTATGAACAAAACATAAAAAATAGCAGCACCTGTAATAAGTACAAACCGTGGCTCCGAGGGGTTTGAGCTGGTATCTTCAACGATGGTAAAGGGCTGGTCATCCAGCACCATCATTTCCATCGCTTTAGCCCTCGGGTCATCTCTGGCAAACCTTTTTGCACTTTTCAGACGCCGCCGTGATAGGAACAAGCCCCGGGCCTCGGGTGTCATAGCTTATCTGATAAGGTTTGATGTGTTGAATCTCTGTTTTCTTTCCCCTCATCGTGGAATGTTTGCAGAGCGTTTGCTGAAATGTCTTCCTCCGAAACAGTGAAAAAGTCCCACACGATCGACGCCATGTTTGTTTACTAGTGAGCTCGCGGGAAGTTTCCGACCATATGTGGAACATCACAGAAAAGAAGCACTTGATTTGCTCACGCTAGCCCGCCTACAGCACATTGGAGCTTTTTTTCCATCGGTAATCAGAGCTACTTTCTACTTGTAATGTTGTTGGATTTATTATGGATTCCTTTTGCGCCCCTATTTTATTTTATTTTATTTTATTTTTTTACTACTTGTCAGTCATAGTCAGGTAAATACCAACCATTTCTTTTTTAAATAATTCACTTGAGGTTCATCTTACTTTTTTATTTAAATTGAAAATGAATTGGACGACAAATCATTCCTTTCTTGCTTTCTTTTTTGGTCACAAATACAATTTTGCTGTACCTAAAAAAATGTGGCCGGGGTATGAATCCTTTCGGCGTTAGTTATACCGTATATGTTGTGTTTGCAGCCAGCTCGCCAGCCCCGTCACACGTTTCTAACAATGAGGAGAGGATGGGGATCAGTGGGATGTTCTGAGGGATTACGAGGGCACTGAGCTCCACACTCTGAAGGGGAGGGTGCTTTCTCATTTCAAGCAGCAACATCATAATCCCATGCGGGTTCGCATCATTGCAGCTTTCCAGCGTTGTGATATTGAGTTTCTCTTCCAAGCCCCTGGGTGGCTCTTGATTACCTCAACTCCTGCGGACCAGTGCTGCAGCTTTCTATAAATAGATGATCAAGCACAAGGTCCGGCTAGACACGAGAAGGAAAAGGGAGGGTTTTCTCCAACTGCTGATGATATGAAACATCTGAATATGTCTTGCCTGGAGGAGAGGGGGCGTCGGGTCTGTCCCTGTTAGAGGGAAACATGTGTTGCAACATGTATTAAGGATTCTAAGGTCAGTCATGCTGGAAGCTCAGTCAGTGAGAGTAGAGGAGGAACAATCCAACACGTCGTATCCCAGGTAATCCTGGATATGCTGAATGCCAGATAGGGCAGCGCAGCATTACGGATCATGTGCCCCGTGTGGGTATTTTGTGTTTTCTTTTTGCCATCACATTTAATTGATGCATGGGGGTGTTTAATAGATTTACAGAGTTGTGTCTGGTACATTTGCCTGCTAATCCTTTGGATTAAATTAAGGACTCCCAGGGATTAGTCTGTGTCAAGTGAGCCAATCACCTAATCACGTAATCATCACATTTGCATAAGCAGCCATGATGCATCAGCAGAAAGTGAGTAAAACACGTGAAAAATATGCAAATATGTCTGGAACTACAAATGAACTTGCTTCATTTTGGGTTTTTTTTTATGTTACAAACAAGACAGAGCCACCTGTGAGTGCTTTTAGACAGGGGAGGGTCCCGCAGCAGCACAGGCTGCTCGTTGAGAAGAGCGATACGTGCTTTCATGTCAGCCTCTTCGCTAGGTTTGTCGCGCGTTGCTTTGAGGAAAAACAGAATGTCTAATATGGTTTATTTTCTATTATTATGTCTACGATTTTGGGTGATACAAGTGGAAAGGTGACTCTAGGGGTGTTATTTTGTGTCTCCAGGGCTCTAATAATGTTAAAAACCTTATTTAGAAGGTCATAAACAGGTTTTCTATGCTCTAACTATGTTATATAAATATTCCATTTGGTAATATTGAATCCTACTGGATTGATGACACTGGAACCAATTAACTGCGATAGACGAGGGACGACTGTCGATTGATATTTCGTCACACTCCTAACGCTGCCTCCTTTGTGGCCCACGGATGAAAAGACGAAAGCGATTCAAAGAAAGGCAATTCATGCAACACGTTTGTATTACTATTGAAATGTACTTGCCACGTCGTGTGCTACAATACAACATAACACAAAACTCTTTTGTGCTAACGAGAACGTTTTGCTGAGGAAGAACCACAATAGAAGCGTATTCGTTATTGTTCCGTTATTTCAAAATGTCAGCCATTAACAAGAAGAACAAAAAAGCGTTGGTTGTTGTGATTTAATGTTCGGTGATTGTTGTGTGGCATTGTTAGGTCTGCTAATGCGCTACGCTGACTGATGGAGGATGTCACCTTGCATTGTCCTCGCCTGTGCGAGTAGCTCCTTTCTGACCGGGCTTTCCATTATCGTCGTTGAGAGCTGATGGCTTCTAGTCGCCGTCCGTCTCTCCAGAGGCCTTTGAGATGCGGTGCGCTGTGCTCCATGTGATGCCAGAATCACTCCATAATGTCACCTTAAAGGCTCGCTCAAAGATGATGAGGCGTAATCGCTCCCAATGGTTTGCTAGCACCAACAGTGGAGGACATGGGGGGGGCTACTCTGTGTGTTCTGCGTGCATGTGTTTAGGGGGGGATGAAACGTCTCATTTAATCCTGTGACAAAAAAATACAAATCAAGCGCGTGGGTGTGTTGGAGTGGGCAGGTGTGTGTTTGCTGTACCCTCATCCATCAGCAGGAGCTTGTTGATGTCCCCGCTGTGCTTTGCAGCCTTCCCACTCCCACTCCCACTCTTCTTCTCTTCTTTTGCTCAGTGTTCATGTGATCGTCTGTGCGAGTAATATGAAATGTGACAGGTGAAGGAAAGTGGAAGCCTCATCATCCTGTGGGCTTAGGGAGAGGCGAGCTACATGAAGTGAACCCCCCCCCTCTCCCCACCTCTCCCAGGTTTGCATGATTACAGGGTGATTATACAACTTTTATAAATCTTAAGCAAAAACGAGAACCACATGATTATGGTTTGGTTTAACAACAAACCAAGATCGGTTGCTAAACTCAGCTTGTCATGTCTGGACATGACTTTTTCTAATTGCATTATTTCAACGTATTTGCTAAAAGATCCGCTCAGCGGCCGCAACATTGGGTACGCTTGCACAATCTAATGAGATGAAACACAAAAATACAGTTAAACTGCACATTTTGGAGGGGCCTTTTATTGTAACCAAAGTGCAATAATTGTGATGTCTAATCGGCATCCTGGTATGATACACCTGTGAGGTGGGGGGATTAGGAATTATGGATGCTCACAAATGTGCACGGATTTGTCAACATTGTTATTGCAATTTTAATTTTAAACACGTTTTTAAAAGATTTTAAAAACATGTATGTGTCATGTACTGTGTGTGTGTGTGTGTGTGTGTGTGTGTGTATATATACACATATCTCATATATGTCTGTACAGGGGTGTGAAAAAGTGTTTTCCCTTCCTTACTTTTTAATATTTTGCATGTTTGTCACACTTCAATGTTTCAGATCATCAAACAAATGTAAATATTAGTCAATGACAACACAACTCAACACAAAATGCACTTTTTAAATGAAACATTTTATTACTAAGGGAGAAGAAAATTCCAAACCTACATGGCCCTGTGTGAAAAAGTGAAAAAACGTAACTCAATTGTTGTGTATCACACCTGACTTCAAGTGGAGAAGGTTATAAAGCCATTTCTAAAGCTTTGGGACTTCAGCCAACCACAGTGAGAGCCATTATCCACAAATGGTGAAAACATGGAAGAGTGGTGAACCTTCCCAGGAGTGGCCGGCCAACCGAAATGACCCCAAGAACACGGTTACAACTCATCTGAGAGGTCACAAAAGACCCCACAGCAACATCCAACAACTGCAGGCCTCACTTGCCTTAGTTAAGGTCAGTGTTCATGACTCCATCATAAGAAAGACGCTGGGCAAAAACGGCCTGCATGGCCGAGTTCCAAGACCAAAACCACTGCTGAACAAAAACAACATTAAGGATCGTCTCAGTTTTGCCAGGAAACATCTTGATGATCCCCAACACCTTTGGGAAAATACTCTGTGGGCAAGTTGAACTTTTTGGAAGGTGTCTGTCCTTGTACATCCGGCATTTCAGAGAAAGAACATCACACCAAGCGTAAAATATGGTGGTGGTAGTGCGATGGTCTGGGGCTGATTTGCTGCTTCAGGACCTGGAAGACTTGCTGTGATAAATGGAAGCATGAATTCTGCTGAAGGAGAATGTCCGGCCATCTGTTGGTGACCTCAAGCTGAAAGCAACTTGGGTTCTGCAGCAGGACAATGATCCAAAACACACCAGCAAGTCCACCTTTGAATGGATGAAGACTTTGGAGTGTCCTAGTCCAAGTCCTGACCTGAATCCTATTGAGATGCTGTGGCATGACCTTAAAAAGGCACTTCATGCTGGAAAAGCCTCCAATGTGGCTGAATGACAACAATTCTGCTAAATTCCTCACTCATTGCAGACTCATTGCAAGCTGATTGCTGTTGTTGCTGCTCAGGGGGGGCCCAACCAGTTATTAGGGTTACTTTTTCACACAGGGCCATGTAGGTTTCTACCACTTACCCTGATCAAGGTTGGGGGGCCTAGAGCCCGTCCCAGCCAACTCTGGGCGAAAGACGGAGTACGCCCGGGCCACCAACACTTGTCACATAGACAAACAAACGTACACACACATACGCTACCACCAACGACCACAGCTCATGTATCCTATTAGCTTGTGTGAGTGTCAATCAATAGAAATAAATAAATAAATACACCTATCCAGGCCTGCAAGGTCAGATAGTTGCAGTAGCAACTCAGGGGAATTATCTCTATTTATATTGGGGATGCTGTGCCTGCTCTTTGCTCTCCGTCAAGGAGAAAAGGAGAAATAAAGAAAGCCGTTCAATGAAGAGCTCCTTGAAGATTTCCTCTGTGTGCAATATGGAGGTCTGTTCCCTGTTTCTCAGCCTTTGCAAAGAAAGGTTTTTTATTTTGTTCTGGCCTTGGGTCCTTTTGTTTGCTGTCTGGATGCAATTGAATGCTGGGACTGACTAATAGAAGGCAGCTAAGGGTGAAAGTGGTCCACTAATGGATTCCAACCACTTCTATGCTCTTAGCATTGCTAAACTTGTGCGAAATTGGTCGCTGTTGAAAGCACTTCACATTCAGCCGTGGCTCTCAAAGCTGTTGTGGATCAATTTTTCTTTCATGTGTGTTTTTTTTAAATTACATCCAGACTTGCTAAGTGGGACAAATGAATGCCGGCTTCTTGTTGAAATGTCGCTTGTTTCTGTTGCTACATGCAATTAACCTAATTATTCTGTACAGTAATCCCTTGTTTATCGCGGGTAGTCTCTTCCAGACCTGACCGTGATAAGTGAATTTCCTCTTTCTTGTCTATTTCCTCTTTCAGCTCTGGTTAATCCCAGAACATTGCAACAGCAGCTCTTCAGGTTGATGCTGTTGTGCGCAACGTTACTCTCCCTGCCGCCTCCACCACGCCCACCTCTCTCCCCGCCATGGCGATGAGCAGCGAGCCCAGCTTAGAGAGGCTAGAGTCCACTACTGAGGAACAAGCCAGCAGTCTCACGGACATCCTGGCTGCCATGTCCACGGAAGACCTGGGCGGTTCTGTGAGGAATGGAGGGGCTCAGCTGGACAGGACCCAGCCCACAAGGACTCACCCGTCACGGCATCAGTTGTCTGGAAGGAAGTTCTCTCTGCAGGAAAGAGGCACTTACCTATCCTCCGCAGGGGGCTACACACATGTCTCCCCCCGGGTGGCCCGAAGGCCTACAGTGGAGTCAAAACGTGTGTCCATATCCGACTCTCAGGTAAGGGTTACGTTTTTTTTTTTTTTATCAAGATGCCGCAGGTCACAATTTCATCAGAATGGTTTTCAAACTCCATTTGTTGGACACCAGTGGTCAGTGCTTGCACAACACCCAGCCTGCCTTGAGCGATTCTGTTGCATGAATGGCAACAGGTGGCTGGCACAGGTTCATTACTGTGTGTGCTGTGCCGCCTATGTTCTTCCCTCCCGTGGAAGAGCATTTCATTGGTCTGTCACCTGGCAGTCCCTCGCTATGTCACAGTTTGAATGTTGCTCCCTCACGACATTGCGGTATTTCCAAATATTAATTAATAAGTGATTGACTATCATGGTTGACTATGGCCTATGATTCTAAAAATAGTAGTCAAAAACATTGAAAGACAAGTTATATGTAGTATTGTGGTCAGTAGGCATCAGTAATATTATCAGCCATGACGTTAGATTACGTGACCTTTCACACTGTGTGGAGACTGCCTACTGAGCCAGCAGAGCCGAGCCGACATGCCGTGGCTGAGATTGAGAGAAAAGAAAAGCTTCTCCTCTCATTCCGTGTGGAAGTGGTAAGTTTTTGACTTCTTTGTCTTCTTCCCCACTCCGTTTGAAGCATTTTTGGAAGTTTAGAATAACCAACCTGGATAAGCAAACTGGTTAGCTCGGTAGCTTGCTATACTAGCAGCAGCCGTCTTTTGTCCCTGCAGTGATGCCGTAGCCTGCGCAATGTGATGTAAACAAAGAATATCATAAAAGTGACTATAGGGTGTTATTTCATGTCTAGAGGGCTCTAAAAATATTAAAACCTCTATTCCTAATCCTACTTTGCGGAAATTCACTTTATCACGGTCTGGTCTGGAACCAATTAACTGTGATAAACGAGGGATTACTGTAGTCTGAAAGAGTTGTATGATTTGTACGACTTTGTCCGATCGGTAGGAGGCCTCGGGGAAGACCCACGACACCTTGGAGAGACTATGTCTCTCAATTACTGGTGGTCACACGTGGCCTCAACGTAATCCCCGTGAAAAGATGGGATTGACTGTGTAATAATGATAACTATCCAATAATATCATCTCATTCATCCATCCATCCATTTTCGATGCCGCTTGTCCCCGTTAGGGTCGCGGGGGTATGCTGGAGCCTCTTCATCTCATTCATCATGAATTCATTTTATTTTTAGAATATGCCAATAACAGGCCAATAAGAAAACGAGCTGCTGGTGGCACTTTGGACACCCTTGACTTTCAGTATCGGACACGTTCTCTTCTTTCCAGTCCTGTTCCAGGCTGTGCCCACTCGACCTCACACCGCCATATCCATCAGCATCCTCCAACGCAATCCTCCGAGCGCCGTAACCAGCACGTTATATAACCCGCTACATTTTCTAAAACACGCCACCTGGTTTTTGAATTTCTGTCCCGCTATTCTCGTCTCCATCTTCTTCTTCCCCCTCCTCCTCTCATCCGGTTTCAAGCCTCAAGCGCTGCTCGAGTTCTCAGCAGAGGTGCTCTCCATCAAGTTTCACCATGGCTCCCTCTCCTCCGATCCTACTGTTTGGCTCCTCAGCATCACTCACTGATTTTGGGCTGTGTTTTGCTCCCAACACCATTCAAAGTGCGCTGGCTGACTGACCCCAGTCTGAAGTGGCGGTGGTTGCTATGGAACGGCAAAGCGGCTTTTTAAGGCTTGCAGACGGTCAACAGGAAGTACCATTGTCAGAAATCAGCTTCCACCTCACACAAGATCATGTGGCTCCCGCACCAATGACATTTCACTCAGTGGCGATGATGATGATGATGATGATGATGAATGATTCGGCTCCTTACTTACCCGCCTCTCCCCCCCCCAGGATTGTATCCAGTTAAACCAGTATAAATTGAAGAGCGAGATTGGAAAGGTACGTTTTTCAGGTTTATGCATGTGACTATGAGTGCAGCATTGAATCCCAGCTCAGTTGAGTTAGCTACGTTTAGGTCGGCATCTGGAACACAAACGTTCCTTCTCCTCATGACAGCATTTCATTCTCATTATGTCCATTCCCATCAGATTCCCCGTTTAACAGTAAATTCCGTTTTATATTATTTTATAGGGCCCTTCTCGTCATAACGTCCAGCAGGGTGGGGCGATGTGTCGATATTTTTCAAATATTGATATTTCTTTTCTGCTTCTGCTCTGAGCTAGTTCTCGAACAAGTCTTGTTTACGGACCAACAACAACAACCAACACACAATGTCATAAACGGAGGACCGCCTGTATTCTGAAGTGGCCTTCTATGAGCCCTGCTCTAAATCGCATTGAACATCCGTGAAAGGAACAATAATCCAGATGATTTTTTGCATGATTACTAAGGCCCATAAACTCTGGGTCTGAAAGCAGTGTGTGTGGGAAACTGAACAGGCCAGAAATGTGTTTTTTGAATGGATGCAAATGCTGCCATCTGTTCTCAGAAGGATACTTCTATGTTTGTTTGACTTAAAGAACAACAGAATGTCTTATTGTGTTGTGTTGCAGGGCTCCTATGGTGTGGTCAAACTTGCCTACAACGAGGACGATGACAAACATTATGTGAGTTAAGTGCACTTATGTACGAAAGCTTTATGGTCATTGTAGTTAAGACATACAACGAAATAAACCAGCAGCTCTAGCAGGGGTGTCGGGGGGCCATTTGCGGCCCGCGGCTGTAATTGATGACCATCGGCAGATTCTAAAAATACAATTGAACAAGGGAAAAAAAGGAAAAAAAATAGCGGTAATTTTATGAGAATAAGATTTCAGTGTTAGGAGAATAAATTCATAATATAACAAGAAACAAGTCATAATTTGACAAGAATAAAGTCATAATATCATGAGGAAAAAAACATTTTAAAATAAAAACATGATTTTACGCATAATATTATGGGTTTATTGTTGCTGTGACTTTTTTCTCGTTCGAATATGACTTTTTTGTCTTAATATTTTGATTTTATTGTCATAAAATTACAGCTTTTTTTCCATTTTGGCTGTTTTTTGGGGGGGGACAGGGGTTCCAACTATTTCAACTTTCTTCTAGCAATTTTTCTTCTCATACTATTATCACTTTATTCCCATACTGTTTTGACTTTATTCCCATAATATTATAACTTTCCCCTCACTGAGTCTTCCAAAAATTACAACTTGATATTTTTTGTTTGTTTCTCTCAATATTACAACTTAACAAAAAACAGCTTCATGCTCCTAAAATGGAATTATTTTTCCTCATAAAATTAGATTACTCTTGAAAAATTATGACTTTTTCTCATCAGATTATAACTTTTCTCTCTCAACATTTGGACTTTATTCGTGTAAAATTACTGCTGATTTTGTTTGTTTTTTGGTTTTCCTGTTAGATGATATTTTAAAAATGTGCCATGGAGACAGCCCCGGGCCGCACTTTGGACACCCCTGATCAGGAAGCTCACAATCCATGCTGGATTTTTTATTTTTCGTGCTTTTTACGCCCACCATCAAACCTGAACACCCACACACGAGTCTGATGCCGAAAGAAAAAAAATGCTGGGCAGCCAAACACAGAAGAATAACAACTGCTGTCCAATAGAATGTTAGAATCAGTGAATCCAAGGACAGATGGTGCCTCAGAGATGTTGACAGAAGCATCCACTTTCATCCTTTAGATTCACAAGGAGACAAAATGAACACAGACGGACTTCATGTTTCCGTCTTGAATGTGTACACACTCAGAGAAGCTTTGTTTCTTCCATTTGGAAGCCTGTTTTGACACAGATTGTGGAGCGTGACAGAAATTGTGGTCCTCCAGGGGCAGCTTGAAGCTTGTGTGGGACGACATCTGCATCCATGCCTAAATGACAAATGACGGGAATGAAGGGCAGATGAGTGATGACGGACGTGGAAGGTTGAATGTGTTTCCTGCCAGTTTGAGTTTTGGGTTGTGTTTTGGGTTTTTTTTGCAATCTTTCCCAGCCGCAGCTTGAGCCCGCTCGCTCATGCCCTGATTTAATGGCGTACACACGAGCGCAGCAAAGACGATGTGCTTCAAGTGGTTGATGTCGCGCTTATCGATAACTTACGATAGCTTCAACTCCTCCCTCGGTGACTGCGCAAAAGTCGTGGTTCGGCCAGCATGAGGTACGTTGTTTCAGCAATACGGTGGATCCCTGCCCATTCGCAGTTTGGCGTTCTCTCCTCCTTATTACTCCTTATTACTTTTTATTACTTATTACTTAGTACTCCTTATTATCAACTATATTGGGTAATACAAATTATTATTGTTATTGTTATTTCATGTCTAGAGGGCACTAATCATGTCATAAAACATATTTAAAAGCACACACAACCACAAAAATATTGCATTTATTAATATTGAATCCCACTTCGTGGAAACTCGTGTAGCATGTCATGTCTGGAACCAATTAACCGCCATAAACAAGGGACGACCGTATCAGAACGCACTTAAAGACACGTTAATATGTAGTATTAGGCCTGTCACAATAACATATTTTGCTGGGTGATAATTGTGCTACCAATTATCAACGATAATCGATGTTATCGACATTTTTTTTAGACCGTTTTTTCATTTTGTCATGAGAGGTGTACTTCACATTTGAACCACTAGATGGCACTCAAGTATAGTGTACGGTGTACCTGTGTGAGACATTAGCTTGACACAGGTGGCAATGTGAGCGCGCACCATTTTGCACCTTGCAAAATGTGTATTTGCACAAAATATCTGAATATCAAGTATCAGGATTGGAGAGGAAATCAGTGGTATCGCACATCATGGAACTCTCCCAATGCTCACATGTGAGTCTATATTTTCTGTTATTATGCGTACTATATTGGGTAATTCCAGTGTAAAGGTGACTATAGGGGTGTTATTTCATGTCTAGAAGACTTTAATAATGTTAAAAATCATATTTAGGAGGTCGTCAATAGGTTTTCTGTGCTCTAACTACAGAAATATTCCATTTATAAATAAGGAATCTTACTTTGCGGAAATTCACTTATCACTGTCGGGTCTGGAACCAACTAACTGCAATAAACAAAAAAAGAAACCTCTGGCAGACTGGGGGGGGGGCATTATAGTCATGAGGAGAAGCGCAACATCAAATTCAAGCTGGAAAATGAACATGGACCCAACATCACAGAGAGAAGATGATAATATCTCGGTTTGACATCGCCTTCAGAGCAGTTATGGAAAGTTGTGGATAGTTCCTTTGCACTGTAAGCCGTAATGACGCAACGCGATGAAAACACGAGTGGTTTTGCTCATTAGCATGGACGCGACCAAACCATATTTGAAGTAGCTCAGGTTCAGTTTCTTTCTCGTCTGTTGTCCCATTATCCTAAATAGTCGTCTGGCATCCCCAGTGAGAAAGCCTGTTAACATGGTTTCATTTTTGCAACTGCCGATAGTGATCATTTTGACCCCAATGTGATGCCAGAGTAAAATAAATGTGTTTTTCATGTTAAAATGAACCCCTTATTTCCAGAAGCGATACACTTTCACAATAAATCGTATGCACTTATTTACAAAGGTACCCACAGACCGGTAGCAGAACACCGCCTGGTAGCTGGGGGCTCCGGGTTTACGGGATGACTTATTTGTTTCTTTTATTTTAAGGCTTTTTACTGGAAAGAAGCTGTTTGGTGAGAACGCGGCAGCCAGAAGCCAATCAGGCTGTGAACGCAGTCAGTGAGTGACGTGTGGCTGTTAAACAGCAGCCTGCTACTTGTCGATGTTCAAGAAGAAGCGGTAGCAATTCTACATTTGATCAATTTTACTTAAAGATTTGTGAGATCAACCCACGCAGATGTTCGGACTCGTCCGCACATTATTTAATCACCGAGCGCTTCTGTTGACGCTCGTTGCGTTTGGTTGAGCGTCAGCTTTCAAGTACCGGTGATCGCCTGCTTCATAACACACCTCATACGTACAAGATGTCCGTGATGATCATTTCTATTGAGCGCGTAAGGGTGCGCATTCAAGTGCTCCTTGCATCATACATTTATTCACTAATTCAGCCCAAAGGTGACGCATCCACCGAGCGAGTCCCACCTCCCTAACATCTGAAAGCTGTAAAAAAAAAACAGCCCTTGACCAACGTCGCCGAGAAGGCAGAGCTTGGACACGCTCGCCTTCCTGGCAAAACACGCACGGGTGTCCAAAGTGGCTTCTACCGCTGTCCATATCGTGTCCCTTACCGAAATGACTTTCTACTTTCCAGGCCATGAAGGTGGTTTCCAAGAAGAAGTTAATGAAGCAGTGTGGTTTTCCACGTAAGTCATGTTATGTTCCTAGTGTAACACCAAATAAAGACGGGACGTGACAAAGGTCATGTACTCACACAAGGCGCTGTATGTGCTTTGATGAATGTATTATTTATTAATCATACGTTCATTGCTGGTACATTTGGACTGCCACAAATAGGTTTCGCTCAAGAACACATTATAATGGGACTGTCTGTCTTATTGGACACTTTTGAAGACACTGAGGCAGTCCAAAGTGTGGCTCAGGGGCCATTTGTGGAAATCTGCAAATATAATTTAACAGGAAAACTAAAAATAAATAAACAAATAAAAAAAGCAGTAATTTTACAAGATTCTAAATTCAGTTTAAATTTAGTGAGAATAACACAATATTATGAGAGAAAATAACGTGATTGTAGGAGCATGAAGTTGATATGCTGAAGAAAAAAAGCTTTTTTTATTTTTACGTTGTAATATTATGAGAAGCAAACAAAACAAAATAAAGTTGTAATTTTTGAAAAATTAGGTTACAATATTCATGAGAATAAAGTGAAAATATCACAAGAAGAACATTTACAAGAAGCAAATTGAAATAGTTGGAAATTAAAAAAATAAAAAACAGCGGAAATGGCAAAAACAGGTGAAATTTTACAAAAATGAAAATAAACATATTGAGAAATAAATGCATATTATAACGAGAAAAAAATCTCAATTTTACGAGAATGAAGTCATAATATTATGAGGAAAAATAGTCATTTTCGGAGCATGGAGTCGAAATATTGAACAAAACATGTTTTTTTTAAACCCATGAAATGATTAAAAAAAAAAACCTAAATAAAGTTGTCATTTTTGGAAAATTAGGTTGGGGAAAAGTTAGAATATTATGGGAATAAAGTCAAAATATTATGAAAACAAAAATTACAAAGATTATTTAAGAAGAAAGTTGAAATATTTGGAAAATTTGACAAAAAAAAACAGCAAAAATGGGTGGAAAAGGAGTAAAGACCGAGGTTCACACTAATAATAGACTTTTTCACGTAAGTCACAAAGCTGCAAGTTGCCCTTGCATCTTTCAACTTTCGGTATGTGGCCCTCGGTGGAAAAAGTGTGGACACCCCTGCTCTGAAGACTCCAAAAACTTTGGTCACACTTTACAATAAGGTACACAAAAATACAGTCGTTATTGAGGAACTAATGACTAAGGCACATGAATTTAGACTAGTTACTGAGGAACTAATGAAGAACTAAAGAGGAACTGATGACTAAGGCACATGAATTTAGACTAGTTACTGAGGAACTAATGAAGAACTAAAGAGGAACTGATGACTAAGGCACATGAATTTAGACTAGTTACTGAGGAACTAATGAAGAACTAATGATGCTGATGATATTGTTTGCTTGGTGAAGAGTGTGTGGTGCTAAAGAGTGATCGCTCTGAGTCACAGAGTCAGTAGGGCGCCACTCTTTGTCATGCTAGCGTGTTCATGTCAGGACATCACTGCAACCATGTGACTTTGTGGGAGGAAGCCTTTCGACGTTTCTTAATATTTTCTATCAATTTCCATCATTGCATTTGCCGGAATACTTTTGGAAACCAAGTTGAATTATTTTTGCAATGTGTCTTCCGTGTGGGTCTGGGGGGTTCTGCAGGTCGCCCACCTCCTCGAGGACCCAAGGCAGTCCAAGGAGAGCAGCCCAAATTCTTAGCACCACTGGAAAGAGTTTACCAAGAGATCGCCATCCTTAAAAAACTGGACCATGTCAACATTGTGAAATTAGTGGAGGTGAGAGCTGTGTTGACCGTAAAAGCAAACCATTTTCTGCATTTTCTGCCTTCTCTCTGCAGCCAGTGCGGCAGTTACACTCTCTCTCTTCAGGACAGTCATGCTGCCTGCTTTTCAACTTTCTTTGTTTTACGCAAAATTTTAAAAACGTATCAGTTGTTTGTACTACCACATTTCATTCCAACATCAAACTGTTCAACACGGTCAGGTCATTCAGGCTATTTATTTTTCAGATCACTAAAATTTTCACTTTTTCATGCAAAATTCCCACTTTTCTGTAAAAGCTTAACAATTGTTGCTGTTGCCACATTTCTCAACCAATTTGAATGATTCCGAAGTCAAGATGCACAACTCAATCAGGACATTTAGCGTTCCTGGTACATTGTGCTATTGTGCTACATGTTTGCATGCTAGCATGTTAGCATTGCTAGCATGCTAACATTATCATAGTAGTGTTTTCTGCCATTTTGATGAGTATTAACATATGCAGAAACCTACCATGCTAGGTTTGGCATGATAATGTTAGCATTGTTAACATGCTAAGATGCACCACTCAATCAGGACATTGTACGGTACAATGCTATAACACTCACACCTTTCCTGCTCATTTCTGTTTTTCCCTTCATCAGTTTTTTTTTTTTTAAGATGCAACATTTAAGAATGAAAACCACCACCTTCAACAATCGAAACAGAATGACTCGAAATAAGCCACAAAATCAGGAAAGTTGCAGTGTTACTCTGCTGTTGTAGGCGATAGAAGCACTTTCATTATGGGCTTCCTAGGAGATGGCTGTCCAGTCCTTCTCTAATGACTGATTTTACATTTTCAAACATTTAAACCCACGCAGAGCAGATTAAAAGCAATGGGAGTGCTGCGTCCATTTGTCACAGATGACATATCATCCACGCTGAGTCATGCACAGTGACACCTTCTTTCTTTTAAAGCAGCGGGCTCGATTTGTAGAACTTCCCTCCAAGGCAATTTACCTTTTATAATACGTCTTAGTCACCCTCCGCATTAGTCAGCAGCCACAATGAAAAGCAAAAATGTTGTTATTATGTTATCACTTTCGGTTTTTGCAAAACCATTTATGTCACAAACAGTATTCACTTAAAGCAGGGGTGTCCAAAGTGTGGCCGGGCGGCATTCTCAGCATGCAGCTGTATTTTTGTTGGCCCGCTGCGCATTCTAAAAATATAATTTAACAAGAAAACAAAAAAAAAACCAAAAACAAAAAAAACAACAGCAGCAAAAATGGAAACGTCAGTGGTAATTTTATTATTAATATTACAGTAATGTTGGGTGATACACACGAGATGATCTCACAACAGGCACCGTAATCCCTGACACGGACTACTGTTGCGGCCGTAACCCACGCCAAGCTAGAACTCCATCATCAACTTCCTGTCCTCGCGACCTGAACACATTTACAGCAACACACACGAGTATGAGTCTTATTTAGGTCTTCAGTGGCTTAATTCCTCTCATTCTGTCTACTCTATTGGGTGATACCATATTGGGTGTAAAGGTGTGCTTTGTCATGTCTAGAGGGCTGTAGTCATGTTAAAATCCGTACTTAGAAGGTCGTAAACAGGCTTTCTGTGATGTAACTCCGAAAATATCCCTTTTATAAATAAGGCGTCCTACTTTGCGGAAATTCACTCTGCGAGGTCGGGTCTGGAACCGATTCATCGTGATGAACGACTCACCTTTGAGTTGTTGTCGTAGAATTGTAGTACAAGTCCACTGACGGGTTATCCGTCGGGTTTCATCTCAGCATTTTTCAATCAAAGCTCCTCTGCTGTCTGTTGCTAAACTGTAAGCTGCTTTCGTGTGCGCACGTGTGTGTGTGTGTGTGTGTGTGTGTGTGTGTGCGTGTGTGTGTGTGTGTGTGGAAAGGTCAACCATTAAAAACATGTGAGTTCAAAACAACTGTGCAGCTGCCAGGATGAACTGTGATGTGAGGCTCAGTCCACTTGCACTTCTCATGATCATCTCCTTGGCTTTGTTTACGTTGCAGGTCCTGGATGACCCCGCAGAGGACAACCTTCACATGGGTACGCACGTCCATATTTGCTTTTTCTCCCTCTGCTTTCCAGCCCACTTTTCCATTTCGCCTTTGGCACTTGGGACATGCAGTAAGCCCCTAACAAGTGTTCATGTCACTAATTGAGACAGACATCTCCCATCACCACTGCCAGGTCACAGTGGGAACATGAAGCTCCTCGTGTGCTTCATGCGGCACGTTCATGCTCTGATTCAATGCAGCCCCCGAGGTTGCATCAGCGGCCAGACGGCGTGTAATGCTCCCATGAATTGACTTCTTTCGTCTTTAACGTTCCCGTTTCTTCTGCTTTCCTGTTTCAGTGTTCGAGCTGATGCGCAAAGGGTAAGTAGAGAACTTGTCCTTTGTTAATAATTGAAGGCTCATCCCCACCGTTTCTCTCCCTCGTTTCTCCACTCCCCGCCATCCATCTACCTCGCTGCCCCCGTCTCTTCAGTGCCTCTTCTTCACAGCTCCAAGCCGTCGCAGTGCGGGTCTTTGTTTTTCATAGTTTTATGATAGGTTCATGTTTATTACCAATAAAAGTCCACGTCTTTTTGCTCACGTAGACCAACAAAGATGTGCTCTAATAATCTGGCACCTATTGGTAGTACAAGCACAGTGGAACCTCAGTTAGCGTCTTGAATCTGTTGCAGAAGGCCCGATACAGTCGTTCCTCGTTTGTAGCGGTTAATTGTTTCCAGACCTGCCTGCGATAAATGAATTTCCACGATATAGGGTTCAGTGTTAAGAAATTGAATGTTTTTGCACCTGTTTAGGACTTTCTAAATACAGCTTTTAACATTTTTAGAGGCCTGTAGACATGAAATAGCACCCCTATAGTCACCCTTACACTCCTAGTATTCATTTATGCCATATCGCCCATCTCTTATGCTGCAGGGACTCGAGACAGCTGCTAACAAGCTAGCTTACGTGGACCTTATGCGCATGCCTTCTTTCTTCTTCTGCAGCAGGGGTGTCCAACGTGCGGCCATGGGGCCACTTGCAGCCAGCGGTTGTTGTTTTTTTCTATTGGCCCGTGGCACATTCTAAAAATGGAATTTAACAAGAGAACTTCTATGCAGAAGCGTGTTGAATCGTTTACCACAAAGAAATATACATCCCTGCTTATTACAGATAACTTCTTTCTATTTGTGATTAATTGTGATTAATTATGTGTTAACTATGGTAATGGTTTAATTCATCAAGCATGCACACAATTCACAGGAGGTCGGCATGTCCAAAAAGGAGTAGGAAGAAGCTAAGCTTATTTAATCCTACCCCTCATCAGTTTCACGTCACTCGCACGTCATACATTTGTTCACCTCCTGTATTCCGAGTGTACGTCCAAGGCACGAGGCTCCAAGGCATATACAATATAATATAATGTAATAATACGGTGCAATGACTGGATTTTACTGTACAAATGATGCCATATAACGTACTGGTGGAATGTACAGCGTGTGTGTGTGTTTGTGTGTGTGTGCACCTGCAGGCCGGTGATGGAAGTGCCGACAGACAATCCTTTGTCAGAAGAACAGGCAAGGTTATACCTCCGAGACGTCATCCTGGGCATAGAGTACTGTGAGTGTCTCTCATATGCATCATGTGGCAGACTGAGCACAGCACAGTCATAGAAAGAAAATAGGACATCCCATTAAAGATTTACTTTTCCAAGAAGTAGTTACGTTAAATAAAGACAAATGTGTCCATGGGATGGCCTCATTTTTTATTTTTGCATGACTGCAGGTCATCTCTGTGGTTTCACTATATTCCTAAAACGTGCTTCTTAGTCTGTTTCCAAATTGGGTAGGATAGGTTTTGGCTGTGTAGACTGCATTTAGAGGTGAAAACAACATGAAAACCAAACATTGGCCATAGCCACTACAACCATTCGGAATGTCCTGAAGAAGAACTAAACCACTGGTGCACTAAGTAACAGACGAGGAAAACATCAGCATGAACTGATGAAAGCTGCTCAGATGAGAGGCAAAACGTCTTCTAAGACAACCTGAACAGTCCCGTTGCAATCGATCCCATGCCCTGAGGATAATACAACGACCTGGATGAATGAAAACATTCACAGGCACAGCGGTCCCAGCTCTCTTGTGTGTCCACAGTGCACTACCAGAAGATTGTACACCGAGACATCAAACCTTCCAATTTGTTGCTGGGGGATGACGGCCATGTGAAGATTGCAGATTTTGGAGTGAGCAACCAGTTTGAGGGCAAGGATGCTATGCTGTCGGGAACAGCTGGTACTCCTGCCTTCATGGCACCAGAGACTTTGTCAGACAAGCGCAAGAGCTTCAGTGGGAAGGTAAGTTGGCTTTTCGTTACGGTAGCTAGGTAAGTAAATACGTGATAGGGTAGGTACACTTTAGTAGTGATGGAAGAGATAGTGATATTGTATGGCTATTTTATATCATATTTGATTGGTGAACAACATAAAAATGAAGAGCAGGGAGCTAATTTACTATGAACTCCTTACTGTGCTATTCACCCCCCTTGGATATGTCAACCTTTTATTGCTTTTATAAATGACAATGTAATTAGTTTTTTCTGACGAGAAAACTCCTTCCATGTCAACGTGAAAACAAATTGTTGTCAATTAATTCAAAAATATTAGGGATGTTCGATAATATCGTCCCACCGATATTATCAGCCCGATGTTGGCATAAAAATGTAATATCGGTTGATACTGGTATGGGCTTTTTCCCTATAATGAAAAGTTGCTGTATATATCAGCCAGCGGTGCCGATACGTGGAAATGCTTCGGAAATACTTTTGTGTTATTCTTTTGGGCTTGATATGTCGACACCATGAGTGTGGGTGTGTCCCAGATAGCGCTGACGTTAGCTTTTAGCGTGGCGCCGGCACGGTCTCGTCGTCTCTGTCGTCAATTTTTACCCACGTCGATGGTCACCAAATGTGGAGATGCGATTCACAACAAGACAGGAGTGGAGGTAGGTGGCGCCAATCACTTTACTCTCCACTCAACTCAACAACAAGCAACAACTCTTTAGCAATAAGCTAAATGGCTGCAACAACCTCATGACCCGGAAGTACACTTGGGAGATGGATAAAAATATATGAGATAAAGTAAATGTCTTCCATCAGGTCAGTATTTAGTGGATGCATCTCTGGTTGCAATAACAGCACTGAGTCTGTGTGGACGTCCCAATCAGGCTGGCACATCTGGACGCTGCATTCCTCCTTGCCAAACACCTCAAACTCTGGCGTGAGCAGCTCTTTTCAAGTCCAGGCCCAAATTCTCAGTTGGATTGAGATCTGGGCTGGCTCGCTAGAACGTTGACCTTGCTGTCTTTAAAGCAGCTCTGTGTAGTTTTTGTTTTGCAGTCTATGCTTGGGGTGGTTGTCTTGCTGAAAAATCAATCCTCTCCCGAAGCGTAGTTCTCTTGAAGGTTGAAACAGACAACCCTCCAGGATTTGCTGCTGTTTTTCCGTGCGCATGCTTGCGCTCCACCTTGACAAGCCTTCCAGGGCCTGCTGCTATGAATCATCCGGTGGAGATGGTGTGCATGTGGTGATGTGCAAACCATAGCGTCTAGTCTGATGGCCAAAAAGCTCAATTCTTCCTTCCATTTCTTAATTAGGGATTAAATGAGCTCTGTGGGATGCCTAATGAGTGGAAAATCTCCTCGTAGCCATCTCCTGTCCTAAACGTTCCAATTACTTATTCCTCCGAGTTGCTTTGAGTGTTCTTTGGTCTTCAGTTGTAGCAGGAATACCAATGAACCGCACTCGTCTTTGCATTAACAGTGACACTTTTAGGTCAGTCACTTTGAATACACTGCTAGGCGCTAGCAATTAGCAAACGCTAATATGAATGAAAGCACAAAAGCGATAGTTTCTAAGCCGAATGCTAAAGTTCTATTGTGGATGTGCTGTGAGGCATTCGTCTCGGCAGTTAGCGCTCGCTGGGGCGTTTGATCGGCGAAGTGAATGCACAGTGCCAGGTTCCGCGAGCTCGCCATACCCAGCGTATGTGAAGTGGTGAAGCCCCGCGATTCCTAATTGCTATAGTAGGCATCTTCTGTGCCTCATACAGATACATAACACTTGAGTGCCATCTCGTGGCTCAAATGTGACATGACACAGTGATCATTGAATGATAAACTAAAAGAAATGATCGATTATCGTCGATAATTTACAGCACCATTATGAACCAGCAAAATGTGTTATCGTGACAGGCCTAAGTATGTGTCATGTTTTTAAAGGCGCTGGATGTTTGGGCCATGGGAGTCACTCTCTACTGTTTCATCTTTGGAAAGGCAAGTTCACATCTTTTCTTTGTCTCATCACTCTGTTGACTGGTTAAATGTTTTTCCACTATTTTCTGTGCCTTGCCTGCAGTGCCCATTTATCGACGAGTACATAATGGCTTTGCACAATAAGATAAGGACCAGGCCTGTGGATTTCCCAGAAACGTAAGTCCCACCTCCCTCCCGTGCTGCTTCGCTGCCGCGCTATTAAAAAGAGACAGCCGCGTCCAGTTCACAGTTTAGGTTGTTATCTTCTGTGTCTGGCACTCAGCTCATCTGCATCTCAGACACAAGCGTGTCAGTGCACCGCCAGCATGCACTAAATGTCACCTGCATGTGATCAAAACAAGCACTGGAAAGGCGTCCAAACTTCTCTTTCCTTTTGCCTTTTTAATGAACACACTTATTCCTGGGTGTCAGGACTGAGGACATCACACCACCTGTTTGTGTGAAATAATTGGTTTGCTATATACCGTAACTTCCGGTGTGTAAGCCGCTACTTTCTTCTTAAACTTTGAACCCTCCGGCTGATACAGCGGTGCGGCTAATTTATGGCAATGTTCTAATCTCGTGACATCTCGTAGACTTCGCGGGTCAGTGAGGAAACCGTAGTTCTTTCTTTGGCAGGAGCCAATCACAGCTATAAGGGAACTCACGACGAGCTTGTCAACCTATCAGAAATCGCAGGAGGTCATTACTCAATGTAACAGTCTGACTCATGGTGTCATCTTAGATAGCAGGCTAAAATCATCACACAGCAACTTAACCCTCAAAAGGTAGCAAAGAAATAGACAATCCAAGTACCAATACGAGTTTAAAATAAAAAACGGCAACTATTTTAACTTCTTCCCATAATGCATCATTCCCAGCAGAGCAGTTCATTAGCCAATGGCTGCCATGGCTGGCTGCCGGGCCACCAGAGGGAGCTCATGAGCTCCCAAGCTTGTGTCAAAAATAATAAAGTTGTAATTTTTGGAAAATTTTGGTTGAGGAAAACTGATTTATTATTATGGATATAAAGTCCAAATATTGTATGAATAAAGTCATAATATTACGAAAACAACATTTCCAAAGATTATTTAACAAGAAAGTTTACATTTTTGGAAAATTTTAAAAAAACAACAGCAAAAATTTGGCGAAAAAAAGCAAAGACCGAAATTCACACGAATAATATGCTTTTTCACCTGGATCACAAAATATCAAAAACCTTGCATCCTGTCATTTTTCAGTACGTGGCCCTCGGTGGACAAGTTTGGACACCCCTGTGCTAATGAATCGCCTTACACAGCGCAGTGCTTAGCATGCACCCCGGTTCACGTACTTTTCAGTTTATGTGAAAGATTTACGCCAAAATTCGACCCCAGTTTGTGTACATTTTTGTTTGCGAGCGTCTTGTCGTGTTATTAATCCACTGCGTGAGTCCAACTGTGTTCGTGATGTATTTTCATCACAAAACGTCCCCCTTAGCACCTGAAGTCGATGTACAACCCCCAGTGGTGGCCTCTGTCATTTTTTGCTAACTGCCGCAGTTAAACTGCAAGTCTCTGCTTTTCTGATTAATATTGGCGCCAGCACTTTGATAAGAAGATGAGAAACAGTATTGAATTCAAGAAATAACTCACAGCAAAACAGGAAGGCCATCGCCGCCTTTGTCAACGAACACGTCCTCACTGAGGGAAAAAGTAACCTTAAATGTTCATTTGTCCCTTTCATTCAGCATTTTTTATATATTTGTATGCATTTCCAATCGTTTTCTGCATGTAAAACTTCAATTGTACATCTATAAAATTGTGTTTTTGGCTTTATAGAACAGATGAACTGGATTTACATGATTTCTTATGGGAGAAATTGATTCGGTTAGAGTACGTTTTGGTTAGAGTCTGTAATCTCTTTCAACATTTACCAGCCAGTTCCATTCATGCACTGTTTTTTGACGGCGTATTAATGAGAGGCTCGGTATTTATGAAGCACCGCGGTGCGGTTGAAGTAAAGCTGTGGATCTGATGGTTGCTGTCCATCCGTTTAGACCAAAAGTCAGTGAAGAGCTGCGGACCCTGATCTTGCGGATGCTGGATAAGAACCCAGACACCCGGATCACTATCCCTGAAATCAAGGTAACACTGAGAACAAAGCGCATGTAAAATGATTCGCTCACATATAAGGGTTAGTCGCTCGTTGCTGCACTCTTGAACTTGGTCTTAACAAAAAGACGCACCTCTGTTCACGTTCATGTGCACCTTCACAACAGGATTTGTTCAACTTGCTCCAAGGCGTGATGGAACCTGGTTGTTCCAGGCTCAAACAGCAACAGTAGGGAGTCCCTTTTTGTCTTTTTGTCTCCCAGACCACAATGAAATGATGCGTCAATGAGTCATCTTCCCACCAGACATTCTAGTGGTGTTTACAGAACTCACAGGAAGCGTCCATGTCCTTTTGCACGATGTATTTGTGAACACACGGGTCAGTGTTTGCCAGTGAGCTTGTTGGGGAATGCAAATGTGATTTAAAACCTCCAAAAAGTTATGGTTTATGTTCAGGTTATGGTTTGTTCATTGACTTTAGTTGGTGATTCATGATGCTCACTGATTTGGTTATTTGCAATTCTGCTAGTTGATCCAGTTCCTGAGTTCCTGAGTTCCTGGCTGTTTAACCAGCACCGAAAATGCAGTGGAGCATCGACAAGAGATGAGGAAATATAAACAGTGTATAATATCCTTCATCTGTCTTACTGACAGTTGCTATGAAGATTGTTTTTACACACACAAGCTGTCTCGAATTGTCCTTGAAACGTTTGAGTTCGTTCATCCTGAGAAGAGATCAGGTGGACACGCTTTCTGTGTTTTCAATCTTTTAGTGATAAAATAGTCTGGAAGATGTCACAAAGTACGGAGCACTGGACCGCCGCTCTTCAAGCAAGAAGTCGGAAATCCTGAAACTAGGAAGTGCCTACTCTGATATCCCGCCCACGCAGGGGCGTTACTCCTTCCTGATTGGATCAGTATGGGATTATGTGTTGGCATTTAACTACATTAAGGGTGTCAATGAATGCGTTCTACTTGTGCAAGCATGGCTGGCTTGATAAGGTTGCCAGGCGGCCTGTGTAAAATTCAGTTGTCCCTCGCTACATCGCGTTTTTTCAAAAATTAATGAATTATTTACACCTTATTTATTTACACTTTGTCAAGTACTGTTTAAGTCTAGTGCATGACAATAGTACGTGCAATTCGCATTGTTCCCGTATGGGTATGCACTGTCACCACCACGTCCCGCATCCGTGAAGCAGTTATGGCATTATTTGGTCCCGCTGTGTCCCGCATGATGCCACCCGACAGCAGGCGTCACTCCTAGCTTCACTGATTCCTATATTTGCAAGGGACCCCATGTTGAACTCCAGAGAAGAATCTCCTGCAAAAGAGAAAGGCAAGGCTACATTTTCTCGCAGCTGCAGATAAAGAATGTGCAGAGAGCAGGAAGCAGGCAAGAAACTAGAAAAAAGGAGACACTGACCGTGTGGGAGAGGGAATTGATGACCATCGCTTTGTTCACAGAAATTTCTTGAGAACTGAATTGGAGGCTAGCTATTGAGCTTGGTAGCTTGCTATGCGCCAGTGCTTCTCAAATAGTGGGGCGAGCCACCCTGGGGGGACGCGGTGAACTGTCAGGACGTGAGAGGCAGGCAGTACTTTCAAATTTCTCGTACTCAGCATGCAAGTTGGCTCTTGAATACGCTTGTATGCTTCACAGCTCTCCATTTTGTCGGAGTTTGCTGGTTTCAGTTTCAGTACAGTCTGTACAGGACAGGTAAATAAATAGATATTGTCTGTTGCGCAATAATATTTAAAATTGGGGTGCGCGGGAAAACATTCCCATCCCCTGGGGAGGCATGACAGAGAACCACTGCTATATGCCATGAGCGGTGGCCACCTGTACATTAGTGTTGCGCAGTGTGATGTAAACAAAGAACAACTGATGTGACTATGGGGGGTTATTTCATGTCCAGAGGACTCTAATAACGATAAAAACTGTATTTAGGAAGTCATAGACGGGTTTTCTGTGCTCTAACTATGAAAATATTTTGTTTATTAATATTGAATCCTACTCGGCGGAAATTCACCTATCGCAGTCATGTCTGGAACCAATTAACCGCGACAAACGAGGGACGACGTTATGCTTTTTCACTTACATCACAAAGCTGAGATGCAGTTTTTTCTTGAAGTGTATATAACGTCTTAGCATTTGTCTCCAAAATGTCACAGTGGACCTTGCCTCCTTTCGTTCTTCAGTCTGTGGCCCTCGCTGGAAAAAAGCTGGGACACCTCTGTCCTCGTAGAAACCTTTGACCTGACCTCTGAATGATGGCAGCAGAGGCTGCTGTTACCACAGCGATGTCTGTGTCTGCATGTTTAGGTGGACCAGTGGGTGACTCGGGGGGGCACCGAGCCCCTACCTCTGGAGGAGGAGCACTGCACTGCGGTGGAGGTGACCGAGGAGGACATCAAGAACTCAGTCAAGTTTGTTCCCAGCCTCTCTGCTGTGGTAAGGGACATGAAATGACTGTTGTACTATTTCTGTTATCACGAGGGTGCAACTCTTAACGGGGCAAAGTCAGACACGTTTGCCAGGGAAGGATGCTGTAATTGTAAGGTAATTTAATGAATTGTTAAAAATTCTCTTCTATGGAATCGATTGTTGAGGACGAACACAAGGAGGCTTTCGGTACGCCATCTGTTTTTCTGCTTTGTTTTTTTAACAGTTAAAGAATCATGTACAAAAACATACCATGTAAAATAAATATATGTATGAAAAAATTCACTTTTTAAAAACATTTCTGCCATTTCAAATAATAATAATGATAATCATAATAAATACATGTTATTAATATAACAATCAAAGTGATTTTTTAAATTTGTCCTCAATGATAAGGGAAATGTCATGAAATCCCATCCCTAATATTTACCTTTACGGTGTTGCATATTATGCATCATCATGTGTTCTGATATAGTTTCAAGTTGCACGTCTGCATAGCCCATCGTTAGTTAGTGGCGTTAGTGTATTCTGTTTATATTGGTGTATCCCTTGTGTTAAATGATCTACAACTGCGAACGAACAAACAAGTTTTCCGGACTGTTAGTCGTTATAAGCTGCATCAGTGAAAGAATGCGTCATTAGACGAAGCCAGGCGGAGGAGGCAATGTTGACACCAACAAGGAGACAAACTAAAGCCACAGAAGATGAAATAAGTCCATATGGATCCAAAAAAACTTACCTGTTTAAAAAATGTCAGAATGTTCTCGAAGAATGTAAGATGTATGTAGAAATGTATCAAACAGCCGTATTCTAACACCAAAACTTCATTTTTTTCACAAATGAATGAAAATGGACTGAAAGCCATAGGTGTATTGAGTTAGCCGGTGGCTGACACAGCAGCTACAATCTCCATGTTGCACATTACTTACAGACACAGCTCAACTCAGTGAAGTCATGCACAAGGTGTTGCCAAAAAAAACCACTCACCGCTGCACATTACTTAAAGGCAGCGCATGTTAGATTACATGCAGTACAGGCCCAATGTTTGGACACACCACATTTTCTTATTAATCTATGAATCTATTTACGTTGTCGATTTTCAAAACTAGGAAGGAACACATGTAGAATTACATGTACTTAACAAAAAAGTGTGAAATAAATGTCTTCTCATTGGATTCCTCCAAGTCGCCACGCTTTGCTTGTTTGATAGCGCTGCAAACCCTTGGTGTTCTCTCAACGAGCTTCATGAGGTAGTCACCTGAAATGGTTTTCCCTCCACAGGTGGAATTTCTTGCCTTATTAATGGGGTTTGGACCATCTGTTGCGTTGTGTGCGTCCAAACCTTTGGGCTGTGCTGTATACTGGACATATCAACATTACAACGCGTGTTTCAAACCTTGTCGTGACTGTTTCAGATCTTGGTAAAAGCCATGTTGAGGAAACGTTCCTTCAGTAACCCGTTTGAGTGTCCAAGCCGCAGGGAGGAGAGATCCATGTCTGCACCAGGCAGCCTGCTCATGTAAGTCTGGATCTATTTTCCACAGCGGTCCAATGTGAGATTGCTTGAGGTTCAGGCTGTAATTACTGCTATACTGCTGTCTCTTCTCTCCGCTGTAATGGGTAGCCAGCATCATCGCTGCAGCTCGAGCTGCCACTTTGTCTTGTCACCATAGCACCATAATTCATTCTATAGGTGTATGCGATGGAGCTTTATGTGTTGCTGTCAGATATCACTTACAGAGAAGCATTGGGACTACAGTAACGGCACAGGCGCCGTGCGGTTTTTCACTCTGACCTTGCTTTTTCCAGTTGGCACGTGCACGAGTGCTGATGAAACAGCAAATAGCTGTCATGGGTCTTGTGAAAGCACCTGCGCCTATTAAACGGTGTTATGTGACCCACACACTCCTGGAGACGAGCAATTATCGCTGAGCAGAACGAAATCTCCCCCACTGTGAAAGTAATGGTGCCTGCTTGTGTTCTGTTGTGCGCCGCTGTCCGATTTGACACGCAACTTTCAAAACTTTCTTCAAAGGGAACTAAAATGGAGTCGCTGGAATAAACCTCTAATAACTCACAGAACCTCGGGTTTGCAAACGCATCTGACCTGGCATCACATCTGTACCTGAATTACGCCTTTGTGGGCTCCAAAAGGTGGAGAACCCCTGCTGTACACTGACAACTCAAAAGAACTAGTACAGTAGTCCCTCGTTTATCGCAGTTAACTGGTTCAAGACCCGAACATGATAAGTGACATATGGTTCCTATTTTATAAATGGAATATTTTCATAGTTAGACCATAGAAAACCTGTTTATGACCTTCTAAATACGCTTTTTAACATTGTTAGAGCCCTCTAGACATGAAATAACACCCCTACAGTATGGTCACCTTTACACTTGCATTATAGAAGACATAATAAAAGAAAATGAGACAGAAATGCCGAACAGTGAGTGTAATATGACTAGTTAGCCTACCAGGAAAAGTCATTCATCTCCGTCCTCCTCCTCCTCCTCCTGGGAACTAAAACCACTCAAGTGGTCTTTTTCAGCATCACAGTTGAACAGCCTCATAATTCCTTCATCACAAACCTTGTCAGTCTCTCTCTCTTTTGCTGTTGCTCTTTGTGTCACTTTTATCTCGAGGCAAATTAGACATTTAGCTTGAGCTTTCGTCTTCACCACTCAGTAGTCCAGGCTTTCGGAACCCGTTGGCGTCGGTGGACTGTTGGCGGTCCGTGTCGTCCATACAGAAGCTGTAGTAATTTCACATTGGATCAAACTTACTGAAGATCTGTCAGATTGCGGTATGAGACATCAAAAGGGGATATTAGCTTCCACTTCACTCGTACACGTCACTCCTTCCTGAAGCTGCAACCCCTGACGTCACCATTTAATGCAACACACATGAGCACGAGTCTTATTTATGTCTTAAATGGCTTATTTTCTCGGATTATTATCTACTTTATTGGGTAATATGAGTGTGTAATGCTGACTATAGGGGTGTTCTTTCATGACTAGAGGGCTCTAATAATGTTAAAACCTGTATTTAAAAAGTCTTTCTAGGCTCTAACTATGAAAATATTTGATTTCTACATAAGGAACGCTTATTTAGATGCAGCAAATGTCTTGCCAGCATGTGCAACTGTCAATGTGAGCACATAAACACAACAAAACACACTTCAAATCTTAACGCGAGCAACCTGACTCAATGCATCTGCCCTTTTGAAAGAATGATTACTACCTGCCATTTGCGGCCCCCTCGGAAATTGCATATGAATCTTGAGAAGTGAAGTCAACAAGCTAAAAGAAAGAAATTAACTGAGGGCTGTCCTGTTGGTTGCCATTCAGATCCAGCATCGCCGCAGCAAATGTCATTCACGCAATTAAGTGTGACTCACCACGGTGGTTATTTTTTGCCTTCCAGATGCACCCAAATAGTAAGCTATTAAAAATGAACGCAATAGTCTGTCGCAGGATTAATACTAGTACAAATGCATCCACCACACAAGGTGCAGGCGCCCTGTGTCTTTTAGGTTTCCCACCCCCCATTTGACTTCTCCGTCTTTTCTCCCACTTTGCTGCAGGGACTCTTGGCCTTTCCGGCCCTCTTTAAAACTCCACCCCTCACTCAGGTAACGCTATGTGCAACATACGCTCACAGGACACGTCATTAGATGCACCTGCAAAAGCTAGCCGTCCAGCGCTGAGAGCTGTATCCAACATTCCGCCGTGGTGTCGTTTTGATTGCAAGGTGGACTGATGAAGGTCAGCGTGAGAAATTTTGGTCGGAGCTTTTTATGTCACCCTAACACGCATCAGTGTTTCCCATACGTTCATTTATTTATGGATACACATGCATTTGGACCGCCACACATAGATTTGGCACTACCTTTTTTTTTTTTTAAAGATTTGGCGCTACCTGTCCACCTTTACTCATAAACACATTATAATGGGACTGTCTGTGTAGCCTGTTGTTACAACTTCGTAATAAATACTAATAAATTTGGTCTGCCACACATAAATTTGGCACTACCTTTTTTTTTTTTAAAGATTTGGCGCTACCTGTTCACCCATACTCATAAACACATGCGTGTACACACTTGCACACACATAGTTCAGGTCCAAATGGGAAAATGTTTTTTTGTGTTGTTTATGTTGGTATAGTTGTTTAGATATTTGTGTCAAAGTGAAAGTTATGCTTGAACTGTATCTTATATACAAAAAAGCTGTTTGTTTTTTTTTAGTTGGGAACTGATGTTTTCCTGAAACGTACCTATGTTCTACTGCTGATTACTAAAGAACAGAAAAAGGTAGAAACAAACTTTTTCTTCTGATGAAAGACGGGAGTCTAATGGTTCTCTTGGTTGGTTCCGTGTTTATATAACCATACAACACAATATTCTGTGTGCCTTGAAAGATCAGTCCAAATCAGGGGTCACCAACGTTTGTCCTTGGGAGAGCTACTTTTACAAAATGAAAATGGCCAAGAGCTACTCATTTTTGTAACATTTCTTTTCAGAGCTTATTTTAAAGCCAAACAAAGCGAATATGCTTGTTTTACCAGAACATGAACAAAATGCTGGTGTCCACAACTCACATGTTGTATTTCACAATGCATTTCTTTCTACTGTTCTTTCATTATTAACTGAACACCTGAATGAAAAGCAGGCTTGGCCGCGGGCACCACGTTGGTGACCCCTGGTCGAAATGGTCCAAAATGGCCGCTACTGAAGGGGTTGTCTTTTGAAAAATGTCAGGGAATGAATGAGTTAATATATTACAATGGTACAGTGTCAAATAAGGCCCCATCTTACTGATTTATGAGGTGTAGCTAGCAGTTTAGTCCCACAAGAAAAACCTTTGCAATGGATCGCATTAGGTTATGCAGGTGTACCTAATGATGCGGCCGCTGGGTGTAGTCTGTCCAACATCCGCTGCAACCAGCCATCTACTCCTGCTTATCTCATGCGTGAGCGGTCATTTTCGCTGCTCTTTTCCCCACCTCAGACTTTCCTTGTCATCGTGCTGCTGCCGCCGTCATTTTATCGCCGCTCTACGCATCATCGGCATCTTTGTGTATTGTCTTCTCATCCTGAAGGAAAGTCCCGCCCTGGTTGCCCCGCTGCCTTGGAGAGAGCTGCACATGCCTCTGAATTGATACGCTTATTCATTTTTCTCCCTTATGTGACTCTTCTCAGAAAGAGCAGCACGGGTGATGGACCCAGAGAAGGAGAGCTGGAGGACCTGCATGAAGATGAAGCCTCCTCTTGAGTCTTAAAGACGCTTGTGGTTTTTCCCTTAAACTTCCTTCTCCTGTCTTGTGCATCAACCACAACTCTTCATGTTCTAGACTGCTGAGAGCCTCCACAATTTGACGTGATTGAATATGCTGCTTTTTATACTCAGGCTTGCTTTCTTTGCACTTCCTGTTTGCACCCCTCCTTTTTTTAATCCTGTTTTGTGGAAGAGGAGGACATGAGTGAGTTTTTTAACTTTGACACTATATATGGTCTTAAAGTGATACGGGGCTTTAATGCTGTACATACACGTCACGACTCGTCAATCATATTTTCTTTTTTATTTCCTGCACTACATCCGTTGTCCTGTGGCTGTGTGGGAGCTCATGACGCCTTTTATGAAGACGTCCCCACAGAGCGTGACTTACATAGAGCAACTTCAACGTGCTCCACTGTTTTTCGCATACAGTACTGTCATTTCAGTGGTCGCTTTTGTGAAACCTCTTAAAATGGAGAAGCTGAGAAGTCTATACAGTGTTCCCTCGTTTATCACAGGGGATAGGTTCCCAAAATAGCCCGCAATAAGTGAAATCCGTGAAGCAGCCGACTATATATTTTTTTACAGTTGTTATATGTGCATGTTTATGTTTTGAGGCTGGAAAACCCCTCAACATACACTTGTCTCACACAGGCAGGAACATTTTCTCACATTTCTCTCTTGTTTAAACACTCTTTAAACACAAAAACTTACCACTTCCACACGGAATGGGAGAAGAACATGTCGGACATGTGCCGCACAGTGGCCGAGTGGTTAGCATGTTGGCCGCACAGTTGGGAAGACCTGAGTGTGACTGGTTGTTTGTTTATATGTGCCCTGCCATTGGCTGGCCACCAGTATAGGGTGTACCCCGCCTCTTTCACCCAAAGTCAGCTGGGATAGGCTCCAGCATACCCCCGCTACCCTAATGAGGATAAGTGGCATAGAAAATGGATGAATGGATGTTGGACATGCCATGGCTGACTTCATGCCATGTAAAAGTAATGGCACGTAAGGTAATGTCAGCATTTTGTGTCATTACTGCCACCTAGTGACCACAATACCGCATATCACTTGTATTTCAGTATGTTTTGACCAATAATAGACCACGAAACCGCCGTCATGTCTGGAAAAACCGAGCGATAATCAAACCGTGATATTACGAGGGACGACTGTGTAGTATTTCAGCAGATCCCCTCTTCAAGGTCATCACAACCGAGTGACGGGTCAGAGTGTTGATCATATTGAGCTTTGTCCAGATTTGATCCGGTGCATGCTGCATTGCGTCAAGTGATACCAAGCATCAGCATCAAACAGCGTTGATTTCCGAGAGAAACTCAATGAAGGGCTTTTTTTGCACTCTTAAGAAGTTGGTCTGCTGCATTTTGTGTGCACAACATTGTGGCACTCGTGCTTGTCCATCGCGCCATTGTGTGGTCCACCTTAAAAGGTCATTCACTGCTTGCACTTTACATGACTTGATTGACTGTAAATATGGACATACCGTACCTGTGTATGCTACGCTACGCTACGCTACGCTGTACATGAGCAAGACATGGAGTGTTTGTGTCTTTATCTGTACAACACAATAGACGCTTTCCTCCTGCATGTCACAGTTGTGCAACCACCAATAACACAACTTTGTACAATAATTAACAAGGTAAGTGCTTTCAAGCGACAGTGCCCTTCCAGAGCTGTTGGAACAGTAAGGCTGATTCCTTTTGGCTACACTAGAGAAGAGGCACATTTATCAGTCCAAAAAACTTTTATCTCAGCATTTTTGAGGCGCATCTTTGTGCTTGTTGGCAAATTCCAGCCTTCCTATTCTTCTTGCTAATGCATGGTCTGCGTCTTCTGGTGTAGCTATTTTACTTTAGTTCACGGGAATAGTAGCTAGTGATGCCTTCACTCCTGCCGCTGATGTCGGTCACAGGGGGTTACGTTCTAAAAAATATGATTTAACGAAAGAAAAAAGCGGCAGCAGCAAAAATGGGACAATCAGCAAGAATTTTACAAGAATAAAGTCAAAATATTAAATGGAAAAAAGTCATAAGCGCAACAAAGAATAAAATTGTAATTGTTGGAAAGTTAGGAAAATTATAACATGACAATAAATTCCAAATATTACAAGAAGAAAGTAGAAATATTTGGAAAATTATATTTTAAAAAAGCAACAGCAGAAATGTGAAGAACAGCTGACATTTTACGAGAATAAAGTCAAAATATTAAATGAAAAAAGTTGCATTGGAACAAGAGAAAATACAATGTTCCAATACTTTTGCTCACATGAAACGTGTGGGTGCTATCTTCTAAAGTGCCATCTGTCCAAAGTGTGGCCCGGGTGCCATTTGCAGCCCGCGGCTGTTGTTTTTTATTGGCCCGCGACACATTCTAAAAATATAATTGAACAGGAAAAATAAATCAACAACAGCAAAAATGTTATAATGGGAATAAAGTCATAACATTACTAGAACAAAATTTACAAGAAGAAAGTTCAAATAGTGTGAAGATATATTTTTTTAAAAACAATGGCTGAAATGGAAAAAAACTGCCGTAATTTTATGAGAATAGTCAAACGATTAAGAGAAAAGTTTTAGTATTCTAACAAGAAAAAAGTGGCAATTTTATGAGAATAAATAAAACTTACAATAATACTTTGAGGAAAAATAATGTCATTTTAGTAGTAAAAAAATCCAGATGTATTTTATTGATTAGGTTGGGGAAAAAGTTATATGGGAATATAGTCCAAATATTACAAAAAGACAATTTATGAAGATTATTTCAGAAGAAAAAACAGCAAAAATGTGGCAAAAAAGAGCAAAGTTGAAACTAAGAATTGGCTTTTTCACCCATCTTTTTCTTGAAACACGTACAACTTCTTAGCATATCTACTACGTGTTTTGCTTTACAAAATACCAAAGTGGAAAAGTTGCACACTTCAATTTTCACTATGCGGCCCCTGCTGGAAAAAGTTTGGACACCCCTGTCCTAAGGTGTGCATCCGATCCCGACCCAAATACCTGGAAATAAAAGCTAAAAAGCTAAAAGTTGTTGCTCTCTTTTGATGTCAAACCCAAACGCTTTCAGTCTTCAGCAAGATGAATGGCATTGATCTCACTGTGCCAACCCCTCTGGAGGGCACTGCATCAACTCTTTATTCCTATGTCCAGCATGTGTCAGTCAGTCTATGAGGGGCCATATGTGTAATTATCGAAACCCCCGTGGGGCTCCAAAATGCCCCACACGCCGCATTGAAAGCAATTCGAGGAAAAGGTGGAACTTCTTGCATGATCCAATTGGAACAACCTGCATGTCAAAGAACGTTAGGTAGACTAACGGTGTTTTCTGTCTGCATGATGAGGCAGATCTTGACCCGGCAGCATCTCTTGTCGTCTTATTAGGTGGAAATAATGTCACGTTACTGGCGTTATTGGCGCGAGGTATCACGACTCTGTTTAGCCTCGCGAGAGAGAAAATGGTAGTAGGTGTGCGGGGAAAAGGTGACTAAATGGGTCCTACTGTATTTATGTGTGAGCTGTTGTGTACTTGACTGTCCTGATGAAGTGTTGACGTTCTGTGTTGTTTTTTTACCCGTCTTATATGAATGAACAGAAGCCTGGCACATCCTCACTGTAAATATGTACATATATACATGTGTGTGTATATATATATATATATGTAAACATAAAGATATTTTTGCATGCCTTTTGTACACTTTGATTTGAGAGACAATAAAAATGAAACCTTGCATCTTTTTTATTCTATTTTTGTTTGAGCTGCTTTTCACACATTGTCTTGGAGTTAGTGATTGTAATCACCAAGCTTGGGCAAAACTGGCGAGCTTCCCCGGAAAAATGGGAGTGTTGACAGGTTTGACACCCGACTAAAATGACCTTTCATTGTTGAACTAACACACCGCCATTTTGGGAAAGCCATGTTCTGGGTTAGTCACATGACAACAACTTAAAGGCAAGCAAGACATTTGAAGATATTTAAGTGTTGGGTTGGGGCCATTTGCAGCCCGCAGCTGGGTTTTTAAAAAAAATTTTTTACTGGGCCCACGACACATCCAAAAAATCCAATTAAACAGCAAAACAGCAGCAAAAATGCTACAATAATAAAGTCAAAATAAAATCAAGAATAAAGAAAAAACATAATTACGGGGTAAAGTCATAATTTTACATGAATAAAGTCATTATCATTCGAAAAATGTAATTTTCAGAATAATAAAGTTGAAATTTAAAAAAAAAAGTTATTTTCTAAAGTCGTAATATTGTGACAGACAAGAAAAATGTAATTTTCAGAATAATAAAGTTGAAATTTAAAAAAAAGTTATTTTCTAAAGTCGTAATATTGTGACAGACAAGAAAACTGCAAATTTTGGAAAATTAGGTTTGGAAAAAGTTATAATATTATGAGAATAAAGTCTAAATATTATAGGAATAAAGTCATAACATTACAAGAAACAGTTTCTTTAAATATATATAACCTCTTAACATTTCTACATGGGTTGGTTTACAAAATGTAAACTATCCAAGCAGCCCGTCCATCCTGTGATTTGTCAGTATGCAGCCCTCAATGGAAAAAGTTTGGACACCCCTGGGTTAAGTTTCATGACATTGTTTCTCCTCCTTTGTGTGTGTGTGTGTGTGTGTGTCTTCGCACAGCAAATACATTTACAGCCAGGGTTCTAGCACCTAACTCTGAGTTCCTGTAAAAAAGTCCCCCTCCCCACCCCATACACACATTCAGTACGTTTACGCTGCTTAAAAACGAATTATTGCATGAATTCGGTTGAAAGCAGTTTTTCGCACTTTATTTAACGACATTAAACGCACCACAGTTACATGCTAGCTAGGAGATGCAAACTTAGCCGTAACTGTCTACCATGTCTGTCACAGATAGTCGTTTATTTTTTTCCCTTTATTGTCTATCGCCTCATTATTCTTCCAAACGCCGGCGCCGCGTGTGAATGTATAAGGGTGAGCTTTTTGATGACGTTACAACGTCTGTGTTGAGCGCAAGTGCAAGCTAGTGGAACGAACCATTTAGAATTTTTGCTAGGTGGGTGTAGCACGTCTCAGACCGACTTGAGTTGATGAAAGCATCCTCATTATTGACGTTTCACGGCAAAATGTATTTTATCTCACTATTTATGACGTCGGTTTTAATAACTGACATGTTTAAAGTAAACAAATCTTCAAACCTTTGTAAAAACATTCCCCCCCTTCGACGCCTCTGTTTACAGGCTCAAAGGAACTGCGGAGCGCCGCAATACGGTCAGAGAAACAAACAGCAGTTAAAAAAGTTTATTCATATTAAAAACTATGGAAGTTCGTTTATATGTGAAATAAATTTTAAAAAATCCCAATGGTAAGTCATAATTAAAAGATGAAAAGTCGAAATTATGAGATACGAAACTGCGCATGTGCGGAGTGCCATGCAGTGATGGAAATTTGGGCGCTTTTTAGAGAGCTGGTTCTTTTAGTTCGGCTCACTAAAAAGAGCCGTCTAAGTGGCTTCTCAGATTTTTTTCTTTTAAGTTTTATGTATTGTATAAAACAAATGATGTCAAAATAGGCCAAATAAGGAATGAATCGTCTGTAGGAGCACCACAGCATGTTTAACCCCGCCCCTCCCCCTGCTCAGTGTGGACACAGAGACGCCACCACACATTTGTACCAATGACATTCGTCTTTAACAGAAAGAAAGACTAGGAAAAAGCTAATTGGCTCCCAACGACGCGAGCCGGTTTCTTTCTTTTATTCTTTGTTAGACCCTATTCGTTCGCGACCGACACGTCCTAGCGCCATGTGATGACAGCGCCAGTGAAGAAGGCGGTGTATCTCATAATTTCGACTTTTTATCTCATAATTATGACTTTTTATCTCATAATTTTCACTTTTCATGTCATAAGTTTCACTTTTTATCTCATAATTTTGATGTTTAATGTCATAATTATGACTTACCATTGGGATATTTTTTTTCTTTCAGTGGTGGAAATGGGCTTCCATAAAAAAGTGAGCGTTATTGTAATGGCAGAATTCATGATACAGCTGGTGTATTGGATCTCACTCGTTTGTACAAGCGTACCAAATGTGTACATTTAGATATGGGGAGGGCCCGCATATACAGTAGCATGGTGGTGCATGCAGCATCAGTTGCTGAGTGTTTCACTGCCAGAAGATGACGCCTCAGGTAGAAGACATTGTGCGGTATTTTTTTCAGTCCTTTGTGTTGATCTGTTGCGTCTTTTGGAAGATTCCACCAGTCCATCACGTAAGATAAGACAGCCAGTGCGGTGGTAGTTCCCCTACCGTGCTCACTTCTGTAGGAATATTGGTAAACACAGTCAACAGGTCAGTGATCATTGTTGACATTTGTCATCTCATGTTCTTAAAAAAAACTCACTTTTGATACATCCGTCTCTGTGCTGCCCGCCTCTGAGTCAGGATCCTGCAGCACACAAGCACAGGAAATAAACCGCTAAGGCCGCTCAAGCAGTGCATATCGCGTGATCACATGACATGCCAGATGCCAGTGTTTCCCACGGGACTGCAATCTATCTGTGGCTTGGCTTGAAAGGTGGTAGGGGGAACAGAGTGGAGAATTTCAACTACAGTATTCCAACTTAGTGCTTGTGTGTGGATGGGTGAGGCGTGCAAAGAAGCGAAGAGTCACAGTGCCGCCTACTGTACACTACACGGAAAGTCCCATTGTAATGTGTTTGTGAGTGAGGGCCAACAGGAAGAACTCTAAAAAAGTGCCAATTGAATCTGTGGCGGTCCAAATATATTAGGAATGTAAGTCCTTGAACACACCTCACCTCATATTTTCTCTCAAATGCTGATACCACTGAATGTGGGAACGCATAAAGGTAAGATTTGGTGACGTTACTGAGTGCAAATGTGGAGATTTTTTTGATTTGCACTCACCTTCAAGTTAATTCATGCTAGCAAAACTATTCTCTCCGCAAAACAAACTCCAGGCTCGTATTGGAGGATGGTGGCGCTACAATGGATTAACCTAAGGATTTATGGCTGATTCTTATCCATCCAGGAGGCTACCGGTGCAACCGTATCGCTCGCTTGTCGTCCGTTCGCATGGGTTTATTGTTCACAACCCCGCAGGCCGCCACAGATAAACGAGTGTATGGGAAACACTGGATGCTGTATGCGCACAAGGAATCTAGTCTGTCGCCACTCACATGAGGACTGCAGATGGAAATTAGCTCTGAGCTAAATCTGGTGCAGACATCTTTTTAATGAAACTGCACACTGTCCTTAATAAACTAAACTCAAACTCAAACACATGTGACCGAGCAGTGTCTTGAGCTTCTCTTTCTTTGGCTTCGTTGGTGTAAAAGATGCTCGTGTCTAAAGTGAGTGACTCGCTGTCGGTCTGTAAATACAAAATGCGCTGCCTGTTTTTTGTCCCTTCTCTTAGGCATGACTGCAACTGCATTAAGCAAAGCTTGTTGGAGGAAAGCGCACTGCATTCATGTGTTTTCATGTTTCCTGCAACGTGTGCAGCCCGTGGACTCTTCCCTGCAAAGTTCTCTGCTGCCATCCTGTGGTCGAACTCATGAAGGCTTGGCACAGCAAAGGTGGGGCTTACCTGTGCGTGTGTATCTGTGTATTTGAATTTCATGTTCTTGTAAAATTCTCTTTTCGGGAGCAAATACAGCAGCACCAAGTCGCAGACCACAGTCGCCTGAAACAAATATATGGACGTTATGGGATGGCTGATTTCCTAAAAAGGCAAACAAGAGCGTACCACTCCAAAAATGCCCACTCCCGAGCCGATTGCTGTCAGTGTTGGGATGATGTCAAATTTTCTTGCCTGTGAACACAGAGCATAGCATTGTTACGAAACCAGCAACACAACATTGCCACAACATTAGGTACACCTGCACAACGTACAGGTGGGCCTCGGTTGACAACGCGCCGTGGTTTCACACCCACACGTCACAAGTCAAATGTATGCAGCCGTTCCTCGCCACTTCAAATCTCGCAGCTTCAGTCATCGCGTTTTTTTCAAAAATGCATTTACTAACTCATTCAATCCCAGCCATTTTTCAAAAGACAACCTTCAGTACCCACCAGGCATTTTAGACAATTGGCTGATCTTCCAAGGCACACAGAATATTGTGTTCTATGAGGACAGTATATAAACATGGAACCTACCAAAAGAAACATTACACTCATTAGTGTAAATTAGAAAAAAATGTTTGTTCCTAGACTAGAAAAGGGAGAAAACCAGCTTTAAAGAAAGATACATTTCAAGCGTAACTTTGGCACGTAACACTTTTGCACAAATATTTTTTGCTTTTGTGACAGCTCAAATATCTAAACAAGTTTACCACAACATAAATAACCATTTATTTCCAAATATAACACCATAAACTATTTACAGTTTTCACATTTGGAACTGAACTATGTGTGTGCACGTGCTGCACTGATGTCAGCCTCCCTCTGGGCTCCTGTGGCTCCCTCTGGTGGGCAGAGGCAGCATTGCAGTACCAATTTAACCAATGAAATGCTTCGCTGGGACAAAATGCATTTTGGGAAAAAGTTAAAATTGTTTTTTTTTATTATTATTTTAAACTCGTATTGGTACTTGTATATTTCTTAGCTGTTAAGTTGCTGTGTGATGAGTTTAACACTCTTTGTAAGATGGTTCCATTCTGACATGATGACTGTTATATTGCGTAATGACCTCCTGCGATTTCCGATGGGTTGGCGAGCTCGGTGTGAGTTTCCTCATAGTTCATGATTGGATCCTGTCAAGTACAGAGCTGCCTGGTCCTCACGGACCCCTGCGTGTCACAACATGCCACTTTATGACGTGGCACCAAGGCACCACTGTGTAGGTTATTTTTCTATTCGGCGACATTTACCACCTTAGATTTCACAAAAAGCTTCTAAAATATACTTTTAAAGAACACTGCTGTCAAGCACACAGAGCAAAGAGACGGGATGCATTTTGTCTTCCATATTTGTCATTTCTGTGTGCTTTTTGCTATCTTTGGTCCGTGTAGCGTTGAGCTCAAATGGACCGAACTGCGAGGTTTTTGACCAACACTTGACCAATAAAGTGTAACACTAACAGAGAAAACGCACGAGAGGTTGTTTGATCCAAGCATGAGACCAAAGGGGGGGGTCCTGTACGGGATCTTATCCATTGTTCAAGATTCAAGAGAGTTTTATTGTCATGTGCATGGTAAAACTGCAGTTCTACTATGCAATGAAATTCTTATTCTGTTCATTCTCCCAAGAAAAGAAAGAAAACACAAGAAAGAATAAGAACATAAGAAACATAAACACATAAACATATATACCAATAAATTAAGCAACAACAACAGAAGAGACGTTAACACAAATAAATAATACAAATAAATAAATAAAGTGCTATGAGTGTGTGCGTGTGTTGCGTGCGGCGTGTGTGAGTGCTTCGTTGAGAAGCCTGATGGCCTGTGGGTAAAAGCTGTTTGCCAGCCTTGTGGTCCTGGACTTCAAACTCCTGTAGCGTCTGCCTGACGGTAGGAGTGTGAAGAATGAGTGTTGTGGATGTGTGCTGTCCTTGATGAGGTTGTGTGTTCTTCGTAGGACTCTAGATTTATAAATGTCTTGCAGTGAGGGGAGGGCTGCCCCAACAATGTTCTGTGAGGTCTTGATCACCCGCTGGAGTGCCTTCCTATCACGTGTTGTACAGTTACCGTACCAAACAGTGATGGAGGCGGTAAGGACACTTTCCATAGTGCATCTGTAGAAGCAACTCAGGATTGTGGTGGACATGCCAAATTTCCTCAGTCTTCTCAGGAAGTACAGTCTCCTTTGGGACTTCTTCAGAATTTGTTGGGTGTTGTGAGACCAGGTGAGGTCCTCGCTGATGTGTGTGCCAATTGTGCCATTGTGCAGGTGTACCCAGTTAAGTGTGACTCACCAGTGACTGCACGATGATATCTACCCTGATGCCAAACACTTTGAGGAGGGTTCTTTTCTGTACCTTGTCCTCCATATAATGTTTCGCATACCTGAAAACAGTCAAAGGAAAATCTATGTTCGCACCTTACAACAAAGTATTAGAGCCACATTGAAAAAAACAATAACCATCTGAGATTTTGAGAATAAAGTTGTATATTTACAATAATAATGTCGTAATATTACGGGAATAAAGTCGTAATATTACAGGAATAAAGTTGTAACTTTATTCTCGAAATCTCAGGTTATTTGAATACTCTGTCGTAACAGGCATTGCCTGAGACAGCTATGAAAAGGGGGGATTTATGTGACCTTTGGCCTTCGGAATAAAGAGAATAAAGTTGTAAATTTATGAGAAAAAACTTGTAAAAGCTTGCCTGAAGCAAGAGGAAAGTGACGCGTATGACACAATGACAACTAATATTACCACTTTATTAAATGTACGACTTTTTGTCTCGTAGCTTTACGACTTTATTCTTTTAAACTTACAACTTTTTTTCCTGTAAATGTACAACTTTATTCTCATAAACTTACAACTTTATTCTCAAAATCTCCAATTATTTATTATTTTCAATGTGCAACGAACACGGCGTCGTATGCAACACTGCTGGAGTTTGCAGTTACGATAATCAGGTGGGCACTCAAATAAGACATTTTATTTCACGCAGCTTGAGTAAATACTATAAAACCATGTTAAAAACTAAATCCCCTACAAGATGAAAAGCCTGGAGGCAAAGCAACCCATTAACATGATGAGCACTAAAATAAAATCTGGAAAGCGTTGCTCAGCAGAAAATGCTATGTTCATACTGTGGAATGTATTTACACACCGAAAGTTGTAGCCAACCGATGCTCTGGCCTTGTCGGTCTCCGCAGGGTTTCCGTACAGCCCATGGAAGTTGTACGTGGGTTTACAGTGTTTGACGTCCACGTCAAAGTTGCATGTCCAGTCAACCACGATGCCAATTGCCCCTCCCTAGCACACCAGGAGCACATGAAGTATACTGTAGTGCATCAAGTAGTACATCAAGTTCCAGCAAGTTCTGCGTGACAGGTTGGGCTGTTTGCTTGGGTTTAGGGCTGCAGCTAACCTTTTTGTTTTTTTTCATTAATCTGAAGCTTGTTGTTTGGAATAATTGAGTAATCGGTTAGGCCCTTATACTTGTAAATAAAAAGATATATATATTTATAAAAATATCATTTAACAAAAAAAACGGCATAAATTGAAAAATCAGCATTAATTTTACAAGAATAAAGTCAACAAAAAGTGGTAATTCGAAGAGAGTAATGTCACAATACTATGTGGAAAAATAACATCTGTCACACAAAATGAAAATATTAAACAAAAATCTTTTTTTTTTTAAGTTGCAATGTTATGAGAAACTAACAAAGCAACAAATTAATAAAAAAGTTATAATGTTATGAGGATAAAGGCAAAATATGACGGTAATAAAGTCAAATTGCTGGAGGAAAATTTACAAGAAAAAAGTAGAAATAGTTTATAGAAAACAGCAGAAATAGTAAAAACAGCCATAATTTTACGAGAATGAAGTGAAAACATGAAGAGATAAAGTCATGTTGTAACGAGAGAAAAAGAAGTTATATTATTCTGAGGAAAAATGTGGTCATTTTAGTGGCACAGAGCTGAAACATGAAAGAAAAAAATTTAAGACAAAATAAAGTTGTAATGTTGTGGGAATAAAGTCCAAATATTACAAAAAGAAAATTTTACAAACATTGTTTAAGAAGAAACATAGGGAAAAAAGGAGCAGAGAGCGCGGTTGATACTAAAATAGGCTTTTTCACCTACATGACAAAGGTGAGATGCAGTTTTTTCTTGAAGTATGTGTAACTTCTTAGCATATCTACATGTGGTGCTTTACCAAATATCAAAGTGGCAAAAACATCCAGGAATGTTTTTGAAGGATTCTTGAACGTCGCGAGGTGGGACCATTTTCGGCATTTGTGCATGTATCGCCACAAAAAACGGTCAGAGCACTTGGGGACTTGTGAAAATGTCATCCAAATCCATTCACAACTTTTCAAGTTACTTTGGCAGAGGTAAAAATGTATTTCAAATACTTGAAAAAGACTAAAATATGTTAGATCCTTTGTACAAAACTCACCACTTTGGCGATGGTTTCGAAATTGAAGCCAGACTCTTTGACAATGTCTCCCAGTCTGAAAATGGGACACAGTGGAGCCTCCTTTGAATGATGAAGACACTTGCTGATGTATGCAGCGTCGATGCCCTCCACCAGGTTACTCCTGCAAAGGCACAAAAGTATGGTGTGAGGTGTGTTTTATTTCAGATGAAATTCAGTGTGTTTGCATAATGTTTATGCCACGAACAGGGCCTGGGGGGGCAGAACGTTACGCACACATGCAAGCAATACGATCCAGTTCATTTGTCATACCTCGTTATACACCCTTTATAGTAACGTAAGATTATGAGGGACACTAACGCCACTCTAGTACCATAAAGTTGAAATATTAAAGAAAAAGGCGTTATTTTTTTAACGTCATAATATTATGAGAAACTAACAAACCAACGAATACATTTCGAATTTTTGTTGAAATTGTCTTGTGGAAAAAGTTATGTTATAAGAATAAAGTAAAAATATGGGAATAAAGGTATGACTCATAAAAATAAAACATTTAAAAGAACAGCAGAAATGGAAAAAAACGCAGTCATTTAATTAGAATAGCGCCAAAATAATAACAGAAAAAAACTTCTTTTTTTTTATTCTAAGGAGAAAAAAGTCATCATTTTACAAGAATAAATTTGTAATATATTGAGGAAAAATAATTTAAAAAATAATGTCATTTTAGTAGCATAGCATTGAAATATGATAGAAAAAGTACATCATCTTAACATTGTGAGAAAAAACAAAACAAATAATACATTTACAAGAAAAAAGTAGAAATAGTTGGAAAACTTGTAATATTATAAGGAAAAATAATGTAATTTTAGTAGCATAGACTTGAAATCCACCCATCCATCTTCTATGTCGCTTATCCTCACTATGGTCGCGGGTATGCTGGAGCCTATCCCAGCTGGCTCGGGGCGAGAGGCGGGGTACACCCTAGACAGCCTGGCCAGCCAATGGCAGGGCACATACAGTATAGACAAACAAGCATTCACACTCACATTCATACCTATGGACTGTTTAGAGGCTAACATGCATGTTTTTGGAATGTGGAAACCGGAGTACCCGGAGAACACCCACGCACGCATGGGGAGAACATGCAAACTCCACACGGAGATTCCAACCCAGGTCTTCCCGAATGTGTGGCCAACATGCTAACCACTAGGCTACCGTGCGGCTAGAATTGAAATATTAAAGAAAATTATGTATTTTTAAAAAAATATATATATCATATAATGAGAGCAAAAATAAATAAAAGTATAATGCCTGGAAAATTAAATTGGGGTAAGAGTAATGTTATAGGAATAGAGTAAAGATATTATGGGAATAAAGTTATAACATTACCAGAATAAAATATATGAAGATTATAAGAAGAATGTTGAAATATCAGAATCAACTTTATTGGCCAAGAATGATTACACAAACAAGGAATTTGACTCACAAATAAATGAGTAAATAAATGCATAGATTTATAATAAATATTGGGAAGATTTCAAAACAAACTGCAAAAAATAGGAAGAAAAGAGCAAAGAGTGAAGTTGGTACTGATAATAAGCTTTTGGCCTCCATCACAAAGCTGAAAATATCAAAGTGGCCCTTACTTCATTTCAGTACGCGGCCCTCGGTGGACTTTTTTGTAAAAGTTCAGTTGTTGCTTAGTATCACATCGCATCCTGATTTGGTCATACTTGTAACAGAGAGGAGGTCCATCACCTTGTTACGCCAAATATGGGGAAAGTTACAGAGTTCTTGATGAAGAGTGTGTAGTTCTCGGCAGACATCAACAGGGGAGGGCTGGATGGAAAAAAAAACGACAACATGAGATGAGCCTCTCATCCATTGTGCAGGTAATATTTATTTTATCCAGAGTGGAAAAATAATCAGTGTTTCCCACACATTCATTTATCTTTGGTGACCCTCCATGAATGTATGTTGCTTTTTTCAACACATGGGACCGTTTGTGTAGTTTGTCATTACAGCTCCGTACAATTAATGGCATCGTAACTCTGCTTCTTAAAATGCCTCATACGCACGCGGACTGCCAAAAAGTACGATGTAATAAATCATGGCTGGTTCATGGTTGAATATGGGCAATTATTAGTCAAAAATGTGCATATTTAAGCACATTTTATGTACTTTTTGCCAAAATTAAGCATTTTAAAGCATAAATATGACCAAATGTACTCAAATATAAATGTAAGACATTCAGAAGACTCATTCAAAGACATTAATTGTGATGACATGCAGTATTGTACACTGGTCACTAGGTGTCAGAAATGTTCCTGTAATGTTCGGTGAGACACACAAACATAGGCTTTTATTGCAGGTTTGAATGATCTCACAAAAGGCACAATAATCCCTAACACGGGCTACCGTTGCAGCCGTAACCCACGCCAAGCTAAAACTCAACTCTGAACTCCTGACTTCACTTCCTGTCTGCACCTCCGTGACACATTGAGAGCAACACACACAAGCACGAGTCTTATTTATGCCTTAAATGGCTTATTTTCTCTGATTATGTCTACTGTATCAGGTAATGTGAGTGTACAGGTGACTATAGGGGTGTTATTTTATGTCTAGAGGGCTCTAATAATGTTTTCTATCCTCTAACTATGAAAATATTCTATTTATAAATAAGGAATCCTACTTTGTGGAAATTAGGGTCGGGTCTGGAACCAGTTAACCACGATAAACGAGGGATTACTGCATATTTAGTGAATATTCAGACCCCTCTAGCCACACGTACAGGGATATTTCTTAAAATCTCCTCCACACCGGTGTTAAAAAAATATCCATCTATACAAGTGGAGTTTGAAAGAAAATCACATTCACCAGCTTGGCCAATTAGAAGCCTGGAAAATCTACCACGCTGACTTGGTCTCGCATAATATCTGTTCATCGATGTGGCGAGGTACGAGCTTTACAATGACATGCACATTATCTTTAAAATCAGCGCACACTTACATGGAGCCTAGGAAACATCATGAATGGGTTTTTTTAACACACGCACTCACGTCTACCGTCACGTCATGAAACCGCCACCCGTGCGTCCATAACTTCATGTTCTGTTGTTGAATAAGGTTTAAAAATGTAATTATGCAACAGATTGTGGGAAACGCTGAATAATCCATCATCACTTCATGTTTTGCACTTACTCTGGTATGCTGTGGTCATTCTCAACGGGGCACCAAGCCAGAACCTCACAGGTCTTTGTGGCATTGACACACACGCCGGTCATATGCCCTTGAAACGACAACACAACAATATCCATCATCACTGCAGCACTAATCAGGCGCCTTTTATTTTGAGCGGGGTCGGGAAGAAAAGCAGCAGAAAAGAACACACACGCCACACCAAAAATGTTCTGTTTCCACTTGTGCTCCACTTATCTTTAATTAGCATCAACAGCAGGGAGCGAGATGTGACGCAAATGCTGAACAAGCTACTTCCCTTATCTTATCTTGCCCTGATGTGGTGTCGCCCCATCCTGCGAGCAGCTTCTCGATGAGTTCACAGAGTCAACTATCTGGAAGCCACACTCCAGGTTCTTGGAGCCAGCTCCCATTCTCGCTTGTTAGTGACACAGCAATGCCTCCGCTGGCGCCTTTGCTGAATTGGACAAGCATTGTCTGCTCCTCTTATGAATGTGGGACGCAGGGGACACAAAAAGGTTCAAGACCTTCAATAAATTTTAATGATTTTGGACCTATTAAAGTAGCTCTCGTCCGCACGGTTATTTGTTTTAGTGCTTCAGTAACATTTACACTATGAGCCTATGCCTACATGGACATGTTTACTAGCTTCAGGCCGGGTTTCACTGATGCTTGACTGAGCAACAAGACAAGATAGAAGTGCACACATGTCTGGTGGCAAGGACATTGCCTTTTTTTTAGGAATGGAAGGAGGGATGCAATGGTTAACAGGCATGAGTCATTATCGCATGCATCGAAGATTTCTCAAGAGCCAAAGCCCATTTTGCAAACACCGGGCAGGTGAGATTTTTATCTCATCCGTCCCGTGACTGTCATCATGTTTTAAAAAGGCTTTGACAAGTTTGAGAAGGGCTTTCAGCCGCAGCCAAGTCAAATAAGCCAATGATCTGAAGGGATCTTTGTTGCTCCACAGAAAGACAAGACGGTTATTCAGTGACGACTGAAGCGGTCAAACACACTCTCAGGCCGTCAGGATTTACCATGTCCCGTACGTTTGAAACTCCCTCCTTCACAGTCCGCGTCTGAGCTGCAGTTGTGCTTGCCTGGAAGCTGTTGGGAACAATGAAGTGGGGTCAGTTTCTTTGTACACCGTCGTGGACCATAAAAAGTAGCATAATTACGTGGAATAATTATGGACTGCACCATAATTACTGCAGAGACCATTTGAAATAAAAGCATGATGGGTTTAATGAGTTGGTCAATATGGTGACAGAAGCGGGATTGACTTAAGTGGGTTCCACTGTTTATACACTCCTGTTGAAAAATTGCAAGAATTTTGCACTGTTGGATCTTAAGGAGGTTCTGAGTAAAGCTTCAAACAGCAAAAAGAAGAAATTGGAGGGGGGCCAAAAAAATTTAGGCTGTTCATCAAAAGTTTAAGAGCACAGCCTTTAAAAGCCAAAACCTTGGCAGAAATGTGGATTGAATGTCATTTTCTGTCAGGTGTTCACACGACATGTCATGATCTCTTGATGGCAAAGGCAAAAAAGCTTTCTCTCTTTGAACGCGGTGGGATTGTTGAGCTTCGTAAGCAAAGCCTCTCGCAGTGCGCCATCGCTGCCAAGGTTGGACGTCCTCGGCCCAAATGAAGGCTGTTACTGGTGCCGAGTGCAGTCCGATAACCATCAGACGACATCTGCGAGAGAAGGGTTTTAAGAACAAAAAACGTCTTCAAAGGCCTCGTCTCCTTCAGCGCCACAAAATTGCCCATTTGGAATTTGCAGGAGAGCAGCAAACATGGGTCATTGAAAGGTGGAAGAAAGTTTTATTCTCCCTTGATGGTCCTGATGGCTTCCAACGTTACTGGCATGACAAGGAAATCCCACCTGAGATGTTTTCCACACGGCATAGTGTCGGGGGCGCCATCATGATCCTTCAACGGAACAATGGAGCTTCCGGTCGTGCAGGGGCGTCAAACGGCAGACGGCTATGTGGAGATGTTGTGGGAGGTCCCTCGTGACTGAAGGCCTCATGACTATGTTGTAATGACTGACTTTTTCAACAGGACAACGCTGCACTTCACAATGCCCGCCTGACAAAGGACTTCTTCAAGAGGAATAAGCTCACTCTGTTGGACCATCCTGCGAGTTCCCCTCATCTAAATTCAATGGAGAACATTTGGGGATGGACGGCAAGGGAAGTTTAGAAAAATGGACATGAGTTGCAGACAGTGGATGCCCTCCGTGAAGCCATCTTCACCACCGAGAGCAGCATTCCCACGAGCCTCCTGGAAACACTGGCATCAAGCATGCCCAAACCCATTTTTGAGGTGATTAACACCTTTTTTGAATATTCTTTTTATTTTGGAAGTGTTTTGGGGATTTTTTAGTTATGATCTTAAACTTTGATCATCTAAAGAAAAACCTATTTCTGTTTAATGCTTGATTGCAATCAATGATGACTCAAAAATGTTTTTGTCTCACTCCCTTTTCTTCTTTTTGCATTTTCAAGCTCTACTTTAGAACCCCTTAAAATCTTAAACTTTTGCAATTTCTCAACAGGAGTGCATAAACACTGGAACCCACTTAGAGTAAGTCGATCCCGCTTCTGTCGCCAAAACATCCATGTTGACCAAAATATCAAATCCTGTTATTATTGTCATTGTCTGCTTAATCTGATGTCGACATACATAATCGACTGCTTTTCTTGACATCAAATTTGAGACCCCGAGGGGTCATTTCTATGGGTCATTACGGTGACTTCCCTGCAAAATAAGCTTCTAAATGAAAACATGGTAATATTAACCCAATTTCTACACACATTGTTTTCTTTTTAAACATCCAACAAACATCCAATGAATTTACAGCGGCAGCAAGACGGACTCCACACTTGTACGCAGCCAACGGTGCTCGACAGCTCTTCTTGGGCTGGCCCTATCCAGCAGGCGAACACCACTGCCCCCTATAGGCCAACCCCTGAATCACAGCTCTGAACTATACTCAATACTCCGGCTGCGACAGTATCATATGAAAACAGAAGAACTTGAATAATGCTCTGCAGAAGTACGTTGGTAAACCTTACTCCCTTGGCTTTTAGCTTGATGGTTAGCGCTCTCGACTCTCATTCTGCCAAACCTGGTTCAAGCCTGGGAAGGAACGCAGGGCTGGCAGGACCAGGCAGGTTACAGATGCAAGGGTTCGTTTCACTTTCAATTATGTCAAAATCCACTGATGCTGATGCGGGTTCCACTGTATCACCCTTAATTATCCAAAAATAATCTTGGAATGACGCCCTTTTAAGCTATTCATTGAAGCAAAATTTGTCCAACAGGCGGAATGTTGCGGATGGAGGGCTTTCACATACCTCCGGACACGTTCCCATCCTCTGACCTTCGGTTATAATGTAGTTAGTCATGACCACAAAGGATGAGTCTCCCTGTAATTAAGAGTTCAAAGAGAAATTGCTTGTCATTGCATATTAAAAAATGACCACATCAGTGCCTCAGGGACAAGAGGTCCAGCAGGTGGTTGCTGTGGTGAAAACTTTCTGACATTTTCATATATGGTACAAATCTATATTCAGTTGTGCACATTAATGTAAGAAGTTATAGAACTCAACTTGCATATGGATGTCTACTGGACCTTTATGTCCTTGAGCTGCTCTGCCCTTTGCCCCGAGTTGGCAAGAGAACCGTCTGGCAGCGAATTATCGTATAAATGGGCCAAAAGATCAGTGACGATGATGCATACACCTGGTTGACTGTGATATTATACTAGTAATCTCTCACCACTTTGCGCTTCAAATTTCACAGCTTCACTCGATCATGGCTTCTCAAGAATGTATTCATTAATAAATCACCATCATGTTACGTGGTTGAATACGGCCTGTTATTAGTCCAAAAACGTGCATATTTAAGCAAATGTTACGTATTTTTTGTCTAAATTAAGCACATTGAAGCATAAAATGGCTACATTAACGATGTAAGGCATTCCAAGGTGCATTCAAAGACGTACGTGACATGTAGTATTCTACACTGGTCACTAGGTGTCAGTAATGTTGCTGACACACAAACACCAGACTCGATCACCGGAACAACAGGCTTGTATTGCAGGTTTGAGTGATCTCACGACGGGCCCAGTAATCCCTAATAAAAACACAGGGTCCTGTTGCGACCGTAACCCACGCCAAGCTACAACTCCAGTCTGAACCCCCGACATCACTTCCTGTCGCCTAGCACCGGAACACATTTACAGAAACACACAAGTCATATTTAGGTCTTATTTTCCTTTATTATGTCTACTATATTGGCTAATACGAGTGTAAAGGTGACTATAGGTGTTGAAGGTCGTGAACGGGTTTTGTATGCTCTAAGCAACCAACTTTCTGTCTTGTTGTTACAGGTGTTACAGGTGTTATAAGTGTTTCATTGAAAGCAGCCTTGACTTGCTGCAAGGGCTGCGCCCAGTACATTAAAACAAACAAGACAATCACTGTCTTTATTTCGCTCCCACAGTCAGCAGGACCTCGTAACATTTTAGGTAAACAGAGGGTATGTTTGACTGAAGCCTTTCTCTTGATAGGCTGTTTGCTCCGTTCTTTACAGGAAGTTTGCAGGGAGCACAAGGACACCGCATCTGTGCTCGTCTCATCGTACGTGTCGTCACTGATTGCATCTGGCATGAAATGAAGCCAATGAAGTTAAATTATGAACCAGCGCTCTTGCGGGGGCAAATTGTTTTGATGTTTTTAGACGGGCTCGGCGTGACGTTCATCTACTCTGACAGTTTGATTCAACGTTTGATGCTGACCCAGATTTGCTGCGATCCAAACAGTAACATGCAGTGACCAGGTAGCTTCATCATTTGTGTTGACTACAGTTGTTGGTCTTCATTATTGTCAGAGTGACCGACCTGCGGCGGGAAGACGTAGTCGGCCACGTCCCACACTCGCTCCTCCCCAGTCACGTTGGTGTAGCCCACCCCTTTCATTTTGGTAAAGACGGAGCTGACGGCCGTGTCCGTAGACTGGTAGCCTTTCTCGTAGATGAACACCCACCTGAACAGGACGCAGGATACAACCAGTCAGGCCTGTCATCACCTCACACCCCATCTACACCCCAGGCAAGCATCCAAGCCCACAGGCAAGGACATGTGTACTGATGATGTTGACGTTACACTCCAGCAGCACACCTTGCACCCGTGTGAGTCACCGTGGTTGCATAATGCCACCGTCTTCTAATTCGAATGCGTATTTTCTTTGAAGCGCAAATATCACACCTGAACAACTACCTTACAACCACCAACTACCTTAAAATGCCTGCTTTTGAGGCAACCTGTGATTTTACCAATTTGTCATCAATGTTTGAAGTGTTCTTTGTAACATTAATTTGCATAATTTGCAGAGGCAACATCCCAAAATCCCTGAGCGTCTGCTTATACAATTCTAATTCAAAAAAGACACTACATGTTTTTTGCGGGATTGCAGGAAAGTGACAGATAGCAGCATGCTAACAAGTAATCATTGCACTTTACAAGTCTTGACAAATGTAAAACATGGTCAGTATTTATGATGGGGAGAATGAATGCAAAATGAATGATTTGGTCAACACTGCCTCTGCTGGTGGCAACCAAGAAAGAAACGGAGGAAATTAGAGAAAAAAGTATTCATGATATTATAACAGAACCAGGAACAGTTTTTACAAATGTGCCCTAATGCAGTGGTTCTCACATAATTTTCTGTCATGTCAAAGATTTCTACTAATTGTATCAGTTTCTGTATGAATTCTTCGTACATTTGTGTGAGAGTTTTTGAGCATAAACTCGGTCCAGCTCTGGCCTACGGGGCTAGTCTGCGAAGGACGAGAGCTGTCCTAGCTAGTCTTGGAGCATGGACTGATGAAGCGTTTCCTAAGACAACCTGAATGATTGCAAGGGGCAAGGATGGGGCAAGTCATGCAGCACAGTAGCAAGGAATTGTATGAATTCATCATTATGTACGTTTACATTTAAGGAAGCTTTGGAAGCACATTAAGAGAAAGAAAGCATGAAAAATGGCAGAATCTTCCAAGCCAGCAGGGGAAGTGAGATGCGTATCTGCTGCGACAGACGGGAGAGAAAGAGAAAGGAGGCCTCTTGATGTGCTGAGGGCTTTTCTCTCACCACGCTGTGCTGCTGCGATTACCGCTCGTTGTCTTAAACATCCCCAACCTCCAACAGTCCTAACAATAGATTGTCATTTTGTGTCTATTTAAATGTGACATTGAGGGAATTAATTGGAAGAATTTCTCGTCTGCTGAGGCCGCCGTCGATTACTTGCATCACTTTCTGCCTCCATTCAAGGAGATTACTTTTTGGGTGAAACACTTTTCCTTTTCATGTTGTATTTTTGGAAAGATTTATGCAAAACACAGCCTGGTGTGTGTGTGTGTGTGTGTGTGTGTGTGTGTGTGTGTGTGTGTGTGTATACTCACTGAACTGCTGAATTTTCATGCACTGGGAAAAAAAATGTCACTGGAGCTTCAGAAAGTGCACATTTATGCTTCTCTTGCAGACTTCATGAAATTAGAAATGTAAATGAAATCAAAGCTATCTTCCAAGCCAATCAGCGGCACACTGAAGGGGCTGACTCCTACTTCATTGCAGACGATAGCATCTTAGCCACAATGTGTTTGTCGTTGGGCAGGAACAATGGCAGTGATGCAGCCAGACAATGCACAGTTTAAGAAATTCATTTGCAGACTTTCAACATCCATGACATGGACAAAAAACAAACAACCATACTATTACAATTTTGTTTGTAATAATAATTCATTAATAATAGTGATAATAATTTCTAGTGTAGCGGTACGCACTGCTCCCTTTCTTGGAGCTCTTCGGTGCTGTTCCCAAGCTCGGATAAATGTGAGGGTTGTGACAGGAAGGGTAAAAAGTAAGCCAAATAGTCCACCCCTGGTGGGAGAAGCCACCTATCCAACCATCCATTTTCTATGCCATGCCGCTTCTCCTCATTATGGTCACGGCGGTATGCTGGAGCCTACCCCAGCTGACTTTGGGTGAGACAGGCGGGGTGCACTCTGGATTGGTGGCCAGCCAATCGCAGGGCACATCTAGACAAACAATCATTCACGCTCACATTCACACCTATGGGCAATTTAGACGAGCCAATGAAGCTAACATGCATGTTTTTGGAATGTAGGAGGAAACCAACATGGGTACGTTTAAGGTACTCCGGTTTCCTCCCACATTCCAAAAACATGCATGTTAGCTTCATTGGCGACTTTAATTTTCCCTAAGATCATATTTCTCCTCTCTTATAGAGAAATACTTTATGACGTTTTTGGGTAGCAAGTTATTGTTAATTTTATGCATTATTTTGGCGGTTTGAAAATGTACTGAATCAGCTCATTTTAATATGTTTGATTTTTAAAATAATGGATTTGTCTGTTCTCGATACGCAGCATTATGAATGATCCTCACCCATCTTTTTTGCAGTACATTGAGTGAGTGAAGGTTGCTTTTACAATCATTATATATCATATCTCCACACAATACGTTAGATATGGTAATACCAAAGAACAGGAAGTGTGGTGTGATTTTTCATCAAGAACAAATTTTGCTTTGTTCAATATTGGTTTCTCACCACCTTTTGTTGTATATTTTTCACATTATTTTACTTTTTTTTTTTTTTAGATTAACTATTATGTCCCCAGAAAGTTATTTTCATTCACCCTTTCAATGTCCACTCTGTCTGTTTGTATTTGGTCATACATGTCCTTTCTGCTATTTCCAAATAGCATTATTTTAGATTTACTTAACTTCAAGGATAATCTGTTTTTATCAAACCATGACTTCAATATGACCGTTTCATCCTTGACCTTTTTAATTAGTTCTTGTGTGCTTTTTTCTTGTAAATATACGACTTTGTTCTCGTAATATTACTACTTTTTTTCTTATTTTTTTCCTTTTTCTCCTTATCCTCCTCATTCTGGTAAATGTATGACTTCATTCTCGTAAATTTACGACCGTATTCTCTAAATCTCAGATTGTTATTTTTTCAATGTGGCCCTGATACTCCGTTGTAACTTTGTCCTTAACGTAACACCCAAGAAACCAGCGGCAGGTAACACGTCTCTACACTGGTTGGCAGCAGCTGATTGTGATCTATGTTAGCATATGCCCCAGCCTGCTCATCACACACAACTCCTCGGAATAAACACACCAGTGAGCGCTCTCATTCCACACTAACAATAACAAAAAGCAAGAGATGTTGCAAGAGAAAGCAGACTGTGCATTCCTGGGCCAAGAAGGACAATCCTGTGAATGCAGCGTACAAGTTGCAAGTTGGTGCACGTGTGTGCATGCGGCGAGTGGTCAGTGCGTCAGTCAGCAAGCAAGTTGAAAAAGATGAAAAGGATGACGTGACTCATGGGTCCTTTCTCCGTTTGCTACCAGACAGCAGTGGCAGACACATTAGCGCCCATAAGGATGACGAAGCTGTTGGAATTCAGATGGTGACCCTTGGGGGTCACTTTGAAGACCAAAAAAAGTCTTACCCGATGATGTAAGCCAAGACGCCCAGCTGGATGAGGCGGCACACCACCCCGACCCGCCTGTTCCTGACCAGCACCTGGCGTGGGGTCTCATACTCGAAGAAGAAGTCAGAGAGGGCGTTGGTGATTTGGCTCTTCATTTTAAGGCGGCTGACCCACAGAGAGAAGGGTCTCCTCACGCCACTTGCATAGAAGCACGCTAACTCGTCCTCTTCCCCCCTCGCTACTGCCTTCTCCTCTCATCAGGAGTCAGATGTGCTTCATGAGAAGTCCTGAAATGTGGACTTCCTCCCTCCCATGCTGTCTCGCTCTCTCTCTCTCTCTCTCTCTCTCCCTCACCTTGTCTGCAGCCTGTGGATCTTTACGTTCAGCCCACGGCTGCACCTTTATTTATTAACTTTCACCTTTTTTTCTGAATGTTCTGAAATGACGCAACAGTTGCCACACCTGGCCACAGGATCTTGCGCTCTCTTTAAGTAATCGAACCTTATGACACCCCCTTCCTGCATGCAAGGGCTCTCTTTTAAGTAATCAAACCTTATCGTGATCCCACTGACAGCCTCTTCCTGCATGCAAGGCGGAGATAGGTGGCGCGCAAACTCAAGACAAATACATATTGCTTGTTTGCCTACGCTCATGTCACTGTTTGCAGACAGTAAGCCTTCTTACTGTCTGGTGTGTGTGGGGGGCACGCATACGTACACATCTCTCTACTTCTGTGGGGTTCTTTGCATTTCTAACCATTAGAGCCAGGGAAGTGGTATGGAAATGCATATATTAGGGGAAAATGTAAACTACAGTAGGTCTTACCACTTTGGACGGAATGACTTGACATGTTTTGGATGATTTTTGATGAGGTAAAATGCCTCCAAAGTCAAACAAAACGTCATTGTGCACATCACGTGACACAGTAGCAAATCCTGTGAGACTTTGGCCGACTGGCAAGCTGACGCATGACTCCCACAAGCGTGTTTTTCATTTTCTGAGGATTTTTGTGACGCCACCAAGGGTAGCTGTCATGAAACAGGAAAGACGTGATGACGGCGAGGGATGCTCCCTCAGGGGTTTATGCTGCAGATTCCAACACCAATCGTCCGTGGATGAAATCGGCCGATACCGATATTGATCACATGGATTAACTGGACATTTTTCAATTTATGCTGAGTGCAATCGGGCAGGGCCGCCGTTAAGGCAATTCCAAGGACCCTGGTAAATACAGTCATGGAAAAAATGATGAGAGCACCCTTGTTTCTTCAGGTTCTTGCTCATTTTAGAGCCTGATACAACCAAAGGTACCTTTGTTTGGACATACTGTATATGACAATGACAACAAAAATAGCTCATAAGAGTTACCATACATTGTTTGGCAGTACAATGCTATAGCTATCCATGTAAGAACTTAAGTGGTCTTGGTTATTCTCAAGAAAAGCATGCAAGTTGCTAGATATCAGCTCTTAAATGAAACATGTTTAGTCGCAGTCGACAGGACATTGCTAATATACTCCTTTCCCTTCACACTCCATTTAGCTATCGGAGACATACTGTTAGCAATTTCTGCACTGCAAAATTGAGACAAATGAACAAAAGAACATTTTCATGCCGCCGGTGATATTTCGCCACTCAAAAAGTGAATAAAGTCAGCTGATTATTCAAGTTAATATGATCCGCACGTTCAGAACCATGCACCCTTGGCCTCGTCTCGCTGAGGAGTTGTTCCGGTTTAGGTGTGTTTTCCATTTTCTGTTAGACAGACTCGGGCCAACGTTCCCGTCATGATTGGCACACGGCACATTCTAAAAATAGCATTTATCAAGAAAACAAAACAACAACAACAAGCAGCAAAAATGGAAAAAACAACAGTCATTTTACTAGAACAAAGTCAAAATATTATGAGACAAAAGTTGTAATCTAACAAGAAAAAGTTGTGGAGTTATGAGAATAACGTCGTAATATCAGGAAGAAAAATAACTTCATTTTAGTAGCATGAAGTTGAAATATTAAAGAAAAAAGATTCTCCCTTGGGCATTTCTGTGTGGAGTTTGCATGTTCTCCCCGTGTGTGTGCGGGTTTTCTGGGTACTCCGGTTTCCTCCCACATTCCAAAAACATGCATGTTAGCTTCATTGGAGACTCTAAATTGTCCATAGGTATGAATGTGATTGGTTGTCTATATGTGCCCTGCCATTGGCTGGACACCAGTCCAGGGTGTACCCCGCCTGTTGCCTGAAGTCAGCTGGGATAGGCTCCAGCATGCCCCGCGACCCTAGTGAGGAAAAGCGGTATAGAAAATGGATGGATGGATGGATTATGAGATGCAAGACAACGAATGAAGTTGTTATTTATGGAAAATTAGGTTGCAGAAAAATGTACTGTATATTGTCACGAGAACGTCAAAATATGAAAATCAAAATAAGTGAAAATATGGAAATAAAGTCATAATTACAAGAAGAAAATTTACAAAAATGTAGTTGAATAAAAATAGCAGGAATGAAAGAAACAGCCGTCATTTTACGAGAATAAACTAGAAGTATTACAAAAAAACAAGGAAAAAAGTCACAATTTTATGAGAATAAACTCGTAATATCATTAGGAAAAGATATTGTCATTTTAGTAGCATAGAGTTGTAATATTTAAGAAAAATACGTTATTTTTTTAAAAGTCGTAATATGAGAAACAAACGACAAAATAAAGTTGTAATTATTGGAAAATAGGCTTGGGGGCTAAAAGTAAGCGTTGTCAAAATATTATGGGAATAAAATCATAATATTATGAAAAGAAAATTTATAAAGATTATGTAAATATTTGGAAAATTAAAAAAAACAACAGCAAAAATGGGTGAAAAAGAGCAAAGGCCTAATTTGATACTCATAATAGGCTTTTTCGCCTACTGTATATGAAATGCAAGGTTTTTTCTTGAAATATATACAACTTGTTAGCATATCTACATGTGTTGCTTTACAAATACAGTATAAAAAGTGGCCCTTGCATCCTTTCATTTGTCACTATGTGGCCCACGGCGGACAAAGTTTGGATTAAAAAAAAAAGTCAAGGATGCTATTGCAGTCATACCATGCAAAGTGCGGCTGTTACTCAAGTTGATAGTTTGAATATGAAACGATTCTAGAAAGAGTACAGAAACGTTGTTGCCAGGGGAAGACAAATGCAACTGAGCCGCAGCCAGACAGGAAAGTATTTCCACTAAAAACAAGAGCGGGTTATTTACTGAGATGTTCCTGACAAGCCTGGCTGCAGATGCAAACGCTCTTTTAATCCTTCTTATTTACCTGTGCAGGGGAAGGTCAAAATAACAGCTGCACATGCTTTTAACTGCACAAGAAAATACTTTGTGGACTATTTCTAGTCTTGTTTTGAGTCGTTCTGTTTATTTCTTTTGCGCAAGGTGGTGGCTGGCCTGCTTGCGTGTCCTCCCTGTGCGTGCGTGGGTTTTCTCTGGGTATATTCTAAAAATATGCATGTTTGCTTAATTGGAGACTCTACACAAGGGGTGTCCAAAGTGCTGCCTGGGGGCTGTTTGCGACCCGCTGCTTGTTTTATATTGCCCGCGGCACATTGTAGAAATAAAATTAAACCAAAAAAGCCCAGACAAAATAGAGCAAAAAGGATACAAATAACTAACAATAAAACAAAGCTTTTGTCTTTACATATATATATATATATATATATATCATATATTTTTAATACATAAAAAATATCAAAGTGGCACCCCGAATCCTTTGATTTTCAGTATGTGGCCCTCAGTGGAAAAAGCTTAGGCACCTTTGCTGTAACTTGTCCATAGGCAATGGTTTATATGTTTGTGCCTTGTGATTGGCTATTGACTAATCATGGGTGTACCCCACCTCTCGTCGGCTGGAAAGTCAGCTGGGAAAGGCTCCAGCTCACCCGTCATCCAAACCACGACAATGAACTTTTTTTTTAGAAATATATCTCTAACCGTGGCAAAACTGCACATTCATTTTCTAAAGGCAGACAATCCATCACTGCCCGCGAGATAAACCTGGCAGTCCAAATTCAGGGTGTGAAATGAATTGTGACGTCAAACACATGCGACGATTTTTACCTCGTGGGCCATTTTTTTAAGCGTTAGCAAAACAACCGCAGAGAGAAGACTGCTTGTGCTCTCAGGGAAGCTTATTTTCGAGATCATGCCCTATGATCCCGATCATCCTCCGGCTAAAAAATTTAAGCCGGCGTCCGTTTTCTTCCGCCTCGACAAGCAGAAACCTGGCATGCTGCTGCCTGGGAAGGTAAAAGCCACCACGCCGATTGAAGTCCAAAGGAAACAACTTCCTATTTACCAAGCCAGGACTCAGCTTGTGAGCCAACTGAGACAGCTTCACAATGCAATCCTCATAGGTAAACCTTGTTAGTTCAGTGCTGTGAAGAAATGTTTTGCTTTGAGCTGTTTTGCTTTTTAATTCCGTGATGTCATAAAAATGAGCACGGAAACCGAATTGTTCACGTGTGTTATCAATAGTGGTGGGTGATACTAGCCTGATGGGATATTTGTCTATCCCCTTCGATGCTTATTTACACCAATACCCGTTATTTGTGGGCTTTGGGGGTAAAAAGCTAAATTAATTGAGTGAGAGACAATCGTGCTTTTTACTTGTGTGTAGTTGTTTTGCACTTTATTTTCCTCAAACAGTTGGATGGAGTAAAAATCAAGAAGAGAATCGTGTTGTAATGTTTTGCTGCTATTGTATTGTATTGTGTTGTGTTAATATGAATTCAATGAGCCTCAAGTATCGGTATCAACATCATTTCCCCGTATGCGCAATTCCTCGTTCATCGCGGTCAATTGGTTGCAGACCCTTCCGCGAAGTAGGATTGCTTTATAAATGTATTATTTTTGTAGTTATGGCATAGAAAACCTGCCTACGACCTTCGAAATAGTTTTTCCCCACATGATTAGAGCCATCTACACACAAAATAGCATCCATATAGTCACCTTTATGGTCATATTACCCAGTATAGTATCAGAGTTTACCTTGTAGGGGAGCAGAATCAACCACGGACAGGAAGTGGTGTCGGGGTTCAGAGTGGAGTTTGAGCTTGTTGTGGGCTGTGACCGCAACAGTGATCCGTGTCATTGTTATCCATCAATTTTCTATGCCGCCTAGCCTACGAGGGTCACGGGGGTATGCTGGAGCCTATCCCAGCTGATTTGGGCCGAGAGATTCAAACCCAGGTCTTCCCGATCACCTGACTGTATGCTTGGAAATGCTTAATTTGTGCAGCAAATAGTTACAATTCACTTCAATAAGCATATTTTTGACTAATAATAAGCCGTAGTCAAGCATGGAACAGCGTCATGTTTGCAAAACCGCAACAGAGTGAGGGAGTCATGTTTGAACCACGATATGGCGAGGGACGACTGGACTCACATTTGTAGTATCGTCCATGCGTCCAGCATACATGAAAGCGTGAAATCTTTCTGTCATCTTCTTGATGTGTAATGTGTGACCGGACCCAACCTTTCTTGCCAGGCGAGACCGGCTCAGGGAAGACCACGCAGATTCCCCAGTATCTGTACGAGGCTGGGATCGGACGCCAGGGCCTAGTTGCCGTCACTCAGCCCCGCCGAGTGGCTGCCATCTCGCTTGCCGGAAGGGTGGCAGAAGAGAAGGGGACGCAGCTCGGCAAGCTGGTACGTCAGCAGAATGGTCCTCTTTTCTGCAATTCTGTCCCTCTTCACGGCTTCAGATTATTTCACAAAATGAAAGTACAAATGCGATACAGAGAGCATGTAGAGACAGAAATGATATCAGTAAGTAAGATAAGGTAAAAAAAAAATCTATTAGTCTTTGACACATTCATCTTTTTATTTCCCTGTTAGAAAATGTAATATGAGGACATGAGAAATAAATGTAGGAAATAAACGTATTATCAGTAAATGCAGAGAATTGCGAAGGGGTAGAATCCCACTTCTGACACCAAATTGTTGTGGAAAATTTCTCTCTGCACCAGCGGAAAGAAGACATCAATACTGTCCGACATTTTATTCTGTAGAAGGAGAACGACAGATCACCGAGCAGCCTGACACAAGTGTCCCGCTGGAGAGCGAGACGGAGACGTAGTTATGCCATCTTTATCAGGACCAAAACACAGGTGCATGGGGGGGTGTAGATATGGGAATGCGCAATGGAGGGCTACGTCGTGGAATACAATGAATCCCTGCACATGCGTGATTCAGCGTTCACAGCACCCTCAAATGAGCAGGTTTTTGGTTGAAGACAGTTTTTCCTTCCGAAAATAGGCTTGTTTTTTCTGCAGAAAACTCATCTGATTCACCCTAAGACGGCGGCACATGTGGACCACTGGTTAACCCCCCCGACACACACCCCCAATCTTTACGTTTATGTCTTGATGCCTCACTGATTTCCGTCAAGTTCAGCACTTTGTTTGGCGCTCCTTGAAAGCACCAAACGAAACATATATATATATAAATAAATATGTAATTATAAATACATAAACCCTGGCCTTAAAACTTGCAACGAGCTGAAAACAAGTTAAAATATTAAATTAATCCCTCGTTTATCACGGTTAATTGGTTCCACACCCGACCCTGATAAGTGAATGGCCGCAAAGTAGGGTTCCTTATTTATAAATAGACTATTTTTGTAGTTAGACTATAGAAAAGCTGTTTACAACCTCCTAAATGTGGTTTTTAGCATAATTAGAGCACTCTGAACGTGAAATACCTTCACATGCGTGTTACCCAATATAGTAGACATAATAAGACATTTAAGACAAAAATAAGACGCAATATAGGCTCGCACATGTTAGTATTGGGAGAGTTTCTTGTTCTTTTATTACTTCCTGTTTGGTACGGTGTTTCCTGCGGTGGCTGTTGTCTCATCGGTGTAACATTACAGACACCTAGTGACCGGTGTAGAATCTTACATACCATCACAACGTCTTTGAATGCCTCTTCTGAATGCCTTTTTATTTGCGTTTTAGTCCATTTAGCCGTTTTTATGCTTGAAATGCTTAATCTAGGCAAAAAAATGTACAGTTTGCTTAAATAGTCATATTTTTATGACTGACAGGAAACAGTGATGATTTATTAATGAATATATTTTGGAAAAAGCCATGATGGAGTGAAGTCACGAAAGGGAGGCGAGGGATTGCTGGAGCGGAGTTACAGTTACTTTTCAAATTACAGTTATTTTTCTACATTTTTCAACAATCTTTTTTGACCATAAACAAAATGCAAGAAATGCTAGTTTGGTCAAGTTTGACATTGTCAGCATTTACTCTCAGCCAGCAAACACCCATCCCTCACCAGTGACGTGTGCCTTAAATCCAGCCATCGTCATATTTGTTTGCTAATATTGTGCCACAACATGTTGCCAGGTGGGTTACTCGGTGCGTTTTGAGGATATCACGTCCCCTGAGACCAAGCTGAAGTTCATGACAGACGGCATGCTTCTGCGTGAGGCCATTGGTGACCCCTTACTGCTGCGCTACACTGTAGTAGTCCTGGATGAAGCCCATGAGCGCACAGTCCACACGGATGTGCTCTTCGGAGTGGTTAAGACGGCGCAGCGCAGGCGCAAAGAACTTGAGAAGATTCCTCTGAAGGTAACAGGGTACCCTTCTCACCCCGTTTGCTCCCTGCATATTTTTTTAGCTTTATTCTTATCTCTAAATGCTTTTCTTCTGTTTCATCCGCTCAGGTCATAGTGATGTCAGCTACAATGGATGTGGACCTGTTCTCTGAATACTTCAACAAGTCACCTGTACTCTACCTGGAAGGCAGACAACACCCCATTCAAATCTACTACACCAAGCAGCCTCAGTCCGACTATCTGCAAGCTGCCCTTGTCTCCGTGTTCCAGATACACCAGGTAGTCTTCCATATCTGCTTCCTGTGGGAAGAATGCATACAACTAGATTTCAAATAATTGCAGTTGCAGCCCTTGTTTCACGATGTTTGGCAATCTTCCCATGGCCTAGAACAGGGGTGTGCGGCCTGTGGGCCATCCACGGCCCTCAGCTGCTTTTCTTTGGCCCGTGGCACATTCCAAAAACAATAATTTCACAAGATCATTTAAAAAAAAAACCCAGCAAAAATGGAAAAATCAGCAGTAATTTGACAATAAAGTTAAAATATTAAGAGAAGAAATTGTAATCTAAATAGAAAAAGTCATAGTTTTCGGCGAGTAACGTGGTTGTATTCTGAGGAACAACAACATGTTAGTAGCATGAAGTTGAAATATTCAAGAAAAAAGTCCAAATATTGCGAGAAACAAATAAAACAACAAATATTGTTGATATTTTTTGGACAATGAAGTTACGGGAAAAGTTGCATTATGAGAATAAAGTCAAAATATTAAGGGACTAAAGTCATAATTACGAGAAAGAAATTTACAAGAAGAAAGTTTGAAATAGTTGGTGTGGTGGAAAACTCGAGGAAGACTGCTGAAAGTGACCTGTAGCAGTCTGCCGCAGGTGCCACCTTGAAGGACAGGTCAGAAGCATAGTTACCCAAATGTTGGCAGGACTTCATCAGGTGCAAGGACGTACTCAAAGCGGCCCTTGCAGCCTTCCATTTTTCACTACGTGGCCCTCGCTGGAAACATTTTGGACACCCCTGGCCTAGAACATCTTACTGTAGCGCAACAGTTCGTTTTTCCACATCCTCACAGAGTTGTTTGCCTTGAGGTGCCATGTTGAACTTCCTGTGACTGGTATGAGAGTGATTACACCACATTTAACACACCGGCTGCTCATCCACACCTAACATCTTGTAACACTAACAAGTCACATGACCCCCGTGGGGAAACAGGCTAACTGGGCCCAAACAGTACAGTTTAACGTAGGGGTGTACTCGCTCCGGTTGCCAGAGGTGTAGACATTAATGGATGTGTGTTGAGGTATTTGGAGGGACAGTAAATTTATAGTCTATCAAAGTGTCGTTTCTGTAGTGTTGACCCATGAAAAGATGGCATATATGCAAAAATGTGAGGCATGTCCCCACTTTTGTGACACACTGTATGTGTTTTCTTGAAAGTGGTGCTTGTGAGACTTCTTGACACCGTAGCTGTCTCGTCTTTGTGCAGGAAGCACCTCCATCACACGATATCTTGGTCTTCATGACGGGCCAGGAGGAGATCGAAGCTCTCGCAAGGACATGCCGAGACATTGCCAAGCATCTGCCAGACAACTGTGGACCCATGGTGGTCCTCCCTCTGTATGCCTCGTTGCCCCCGACCCAGCAGCTCCGGGTCTTTCAGCCGGCTCCAAAGGTAACGGTACTAACCAAAAGAATGAGTCCAGGTCTCTTTATGATTTTAGCATCAATGCAATGTGCTTCTCTTTCCATTTTTTCCAGGGTTGTAGGAAGGTGATCTTGTCGACCAACATAGCAGAGACATCAGTTACAATCTCTGGGATCAAATACGTCATAGACACAGGCATGGTGAAGGCCAAGCGTTTTAATCCTGGTAAGATAACACATTTATTCTTTGACTTAAAATGATCATTTTCTGTTAGCATTTGGGTGGTGGCCTGGAGACCAGGGGTGCTCACACTTTCTCAGCCTGCGAGCTACTTTTAAAATGACCAAGTCCCAAAGATCTACCTCCTACTATAAACATAGAAAATATGACTATTTACAGTATGTGCGTTATATGTGTATATCGAGGGTGCACACACTTTTTCAGCTGGCAAGTTACAAGTCGACATTAACTCATTCAGTACCAAAGACGAATTTGTGAGTTTTTATAAACACGAACGCCCGGTCACTCTTTTACATTTTTTTGCACGAGAGGCAAAAAGAGGTGATGACGCAACTGCTCACGAATGGATGTCCCTTTTTGGAGCAGTTTTGAGCCATAAAAATGGCCACAAGGTGGCAGAAGTGCATTTGATAAGAGCTCGGCATGAGAATGGAAAAAACACACATGACGGCAAGGAGGAAGTGCAAGAAGGTGGACGAGTGTAGCGTGCAGAAGGTGACGCATTTTAGGGAAATTTTAACACGTGCACGTGCACACGTATAAGTTATGGTGTTTGTAAATAAGTTGTTATTTTGATGTTTTTGGTGTTGTTTATGTTGGTATAGTTGTTGAGATATAGTTGAGTTGTCACAAAAGCAACAAATATTTGTGTCCAAGTGAAAGTTATGCTTGAAATGTATCTTTTCACAAAAAGCTGGTTTTCTCCCTGTTTTAGTCAGGAACTGATATTTTCCTGAAACTTACCTATGTTCTACTGCTGATTACTAAAGAACGCAAAAAGGTAGAAGGCAGGAGTCTAGTCTTTCTTTTGGTAGGTTGCATGTTTATATAGCCATAGAACACAACAACTATACCAACATAAACAACACAAAAAGGCTTGTTTTAACACCAAGAACTATTTACAGTTTTCACATTTGGAACTCGGTTATGTGTGTACACGCGTGCACGTGCATTAAAACGTCCCTGCAATGTGTATCCTTGTGCACGCTACACTCCTCCACGCTCTCTCACTGCCTCCTTCCTGTCATGTGTGATCGTTTGGTGAAAGTGCGTCTTTGGGATTGAATAAGTTAATAACATGACTACTTGTTGCTTAACCACAAGCATTGCAGCATTTGCAGCAATGTGTGAAGAGGCTGACGTCCCATTACATTTAATACGCGGCAAAAGTGGCCATTGGTGTATCACATCAGTAAATGTAAGGACTTTTGCATTTAGTCTCACGAACACACACACTATGCTGGTAAAATAAGTAAAAGGTTTTGCTGCCCCCACGTGGCCAAAACGTGAATTGTTGGGGGGTCTCTCGGCCAAATCAATGCAGTGAGGCAGACTGTCCACGTGATTTTTGATGCATATGCCAGCACTCTTCAACTTTCACCAATATTAGAGCTTCTTTGATGAAGAGAAGGGCGAGGTGAGCTATTTTGCCTTTTATTTCTAAGATAGATTATACTTAATTTACATAGCGGATCTCCACTCAGTCAGTGTGGTGATTGTCTTTATGCTACTTTCATGGTCATTCCTCATAAATTATTTAGATGCGTAATGTTTGAATTAAATTTTTTTTTTTTTTTACAGTACTCCTCATTATTTACTGTAAATAAACACATTTCTTTTCTGTGAAGTGTTGAGCTTCCTTTTTAGTATCACACAGTCCCAGAGTGTGCATTGAATGTGTTGCATTGGCTGAACCGTGTGCGATGGTCTAATTGTTGAAGCTTGTGTCTTTTTCAGACAGCGGCTTGGAGGTCCTGACAGTGCAGAGAGTTTCCAAAGCGCAGGCGTGGCAGCGAGCAGGCCGTTCTGGCAGGGAGGACTCGGGATTTTGCTATCGTCTTTACACTGAGCAGGAATTTGACAACTTCATCCCGATGACTGTGCCCGAGATTCAGAGGTAAGAGTGTTTTTTTTGTTTGTTTGTTTGTTTGTTTGTTTGTTTGTTTTTTAAATCTATAAAGTCCACAGTCTCATTCTGCTGTTTTTGTAGGTGTAACTTAGCCAGTGTGATGCTGCAGCTCATGGCGTTAGGGATTCAAGATGTCATGAATTTTGAGTTCATGTCTAAGCCCTCGCCAGGTAAGACGCAGCAGGTCACGAACCACAGAGCATTTCGCCGTCCGGTGACCTGCAATGTCTCTGCTGTACCACAGAGGCCATTGGCTCAGCTGTGGCGCATTTAGAGCTGCTGGGGGCTGTGGAAAGAAACGAGGGCCACGTTCTCCTCACTGCTTTGGGAAAGAGGATGTCCAACTTCCCTCTGGAGCCCAGATATGCCAAGGTAGTACCTCGAGGAAGTAATATATCACGGGTGTCCACAGTGCGGCCTGCAGCAAATTCTGAAAATAAAAAAAATTAACAAGAAAAGAAAAAAAACAACAGCAGCAGCAAATGGAAAGGCAAAATCTTAAATGAGAAAAAGTTGTAACTTTATGAGAAACACAGAGTTGAAATATTAAAGAAAAATGATAACGTTATGGGAGTAAAGCCCAAATATTACCAAAAGAAAATGTACAATATTATTGAAGAGGGAAGTTGAATAATTTGGAAAATTAAAAAAATATATATATTTTTAAACCTATATCACAAAACTGAGATGCATTTTTATATATATATATATACAGGCATGGAAAAAATGGTCAGAGCACCCTTGTTTCTTATATGTATATATTATATCAGCTATATATATGTGTATATATATATCTAGCAACTTCCATGCCTTTCTTGATCATAAGTTCTTACATGAATAGCTATAGCATTACACTGCCAAAAAATTGAACTTTTATGAGCTATTTTTGTTGTCATGGTTCTATTTGTCCAAACAAAGGTACCTTTGGTTGAATCAGGCTTTAAAATGAACAAGAAACTGAAGAAACAAGGGTGCTCTCATCCTTTTTTCCACGGCTATATGAGTTCAACTGCAACAAACCTTCACGTTGACTCTTGGCTGCTGTGTAGACCATCCTGCTGTCCCCCAGCTTCTCCTGCTCAGAGGAGATTTTGAGCATCGTGTCTCTGCTGTCGGTGGACACGGTGTTATACAACCCCCCGGCACGGCGAGAGGAAGTGCTTGCCGCACGCAAGAAGTTCACATCCAGCGAAGGGGATCACATGACGCTCCTCAACATCTACAGAGCGTTCAAGAAAGTCAGCGGGAATAAGGTGAGCTCGGTGGCGTTGATAAGCCGTGGCGAATATCGGACTCTGTTGAGCTACTCGACAATCTGCTGTGTGTCTTTTTAAAGGAGTGGTGTCGGGAGAACTTTGTCAACAGCAGGAACATGGGCCTCGTGAAAGAGGTCCAAGCTCAACTCAGAGAAATCTGCCTTAAGGTACCTTTGCAACAGTTTTCTTCCTCAAGCTGAAGTGTGTGTGTGTGTGTGTGTGTGTGTGTGTGTGTGTGTGTGTGTGTGTGTGTGTGTGTGTGTGTGTGTGTGTGTGTGCGTGTGCGTTCTTCCTTCCATTGACATGATCCTTGCCGAGCTCTTATCAAATGCACTTCTGCCACCTTGTGGCCGTTTTTATGGCTTAATTGCGCTGAAGTGAAATGCATTAGTGGAGAGTTGCATCATCACCTCTTTTGCCTCTCATGCAAAGAAACCTAAAAGAGGGATCGGGCGTTGGGGTTTGTAAAAACGTATAAATACATTTTTCATATTAAATGAGTGAAGAATGTATTTTACTGAATGCTAATGAATTTTGTCCTGCTTGTTCCGTCAGCTGAATTTAAAGCTGGAGTCATGCGGCGCGGACACAGGCAAGGTCCGCCAGTGCCTCGCCCACGGGATGTTCATCAACGCCGCAGAGCTTCAACCCGACGGCAGCTATTTAGCCCTGGACGCTCACCAGCCGGTAGCCATCCACCCTTCCTCTGTCCTCTTCCAGGCCAAGCCAGCGTACGTGGTCTTCAACGAGCTGCTGCACACCTCACGCTGCTACATGAGGGACTTGTGTCTAGTCGACGCCGACTGGCTGCTGGATGCCGCCCCAGAGTACTTTGGCCGGAAACTACATCTCACCAAGAGCTAACCACCTGAGAGTGCAGTATGAGTGGCCAACGCAGGGATGTGAAGGACTATGACGGTGATGGATGGCACTACCTCCCGCTTACTGAGTCTTACTGTAAGTCAGTGTCTGCACATCCATGCCTCGCTACTTTCCACCGATTCAAATGTTGCCAAAAGGCAGCACTCAGCAGCTCCACACTTTTTCTTGCAACGTTTGCTTGTCGTCTCACGGAAGACGAATATTGTACGTGCTTTTTTTTTTTTTAATCTTAAAATCATTAGAATCCAAATGGAAATAATTGTCGAACTTCCAAAGAAAGCTTGTTATTTAGACCGGGGGTGACCAAGTGTGGCCCCCGGCACGTTCTAAAAATATAATTTAACAAGGAAACTGTAAAAAAAAAAAAAAAACAGCAAAAAATGGAAAAATCTGTTAATTAAATCAATCAATTAAAGAAGAATAAAGTCAAAATATTAAGTGAAAAGAGTTGTAATCTCACGAGGAAAAAGTCACAATTTTATGAGAATAACGTCGTCGTATTAGGTGGAAAAATAATTTTAGTAGCGTTAAGCTGAAATATTCAAGAAAAAAAATACTTTTTTGAAGTCTTAATATGAGAAACAAAAAAGACACAAAGTTGTAATTTTTGGGTAAATTAGGTGGCGGAAAAAGTTATAATGTTACAAAAATCAAGTCAAAATATGGGAATAAAGTCATCGTTACGAGAAGAAAAATTACAAGAAGAAAGGTGAAATAGTTGGAAAACTAAAACAACAGCAGCAGAAATTGGGAAAAAAAACAGCTGTGATTGTAAAGGAATAAAGTCAAAATATTAACAGTAAAAAGTTGTATTCTAATGAGCAAAAACACCCAATTTTATGAGAATGAACTCATAATATCATGAGGCGGAAAATGTTATTTTAGTAGCATAGCATTGAAAATGTTTGTTTTTTTTTAAGTTGTAATTTTATGGCAAATAAGCAAAACAACAAAGTTGTCAGTTTTGGAAAATTACGTTGCGGAAAAAGTTACATGACTAGAATAAAGTCATAATTACGAAAAATACGAAAAGAGAAAGTTTAAATCGTTGGAAAAGTAAAACAACCAAAATTGAGAAAAAAAAACTGCTGTAATTTTACAAGAATAAAGTCAAAATATTAAGACAAAAAAAGTCATTCTAATGAGGAAAAAAAATAGATTTTATGAAAATAAACTCAGGAAAAATGTCGTATTCGTAGCATATTGTTTAATTTTTTTTTTAAGTTGTAACTTTATGAGAAACAAACAAAACATTTTTTGGAAAATGAGGTTGCTGAAAAAGTTTAAATGTCACAAGAATAAAGTAAAAATATTATGGGAATAAAGTTGGAATTCCGAGAAGAAAAATTACAAGAAAGTTGAAATAGTTGGTAAATTTAAGCAACAGCAGAAATTGACAAAAAACAGCTGTTATTTGACAAGAATAATGTCAAAAATATTAAGAGTAAAACATCGTATTCTAACAAGAAAAAAGTCAATTTTAGGAGAATAAACTCATATGAGGAAAATTTATGTTATTTTAGTAATATCCAGTTGGAAAATTATATATTTGTTAAAAGTCGTAATATGAGAAACAAAAGAAAATAAAGTTGGAATTTTTTGGAAAATTAGGTTCGGTAAAAAGTTATATCAGGGGAATAAGGTCGTAATTTTACGAGAATAACGTAGTTTTATGAAGATAATTATCTCATTTTAGTAGCATGAAGTTGAAATATTTAAGAAAAACTTTATTTTTTTAAGTCATAATATGACAAACAAAATAAAGATGTAATTTTTGGAAAATTAGGTTGTGGAAAAATGTTGACCGTTACGACAATAAAGCCAAAATATTACGGGAATAAAGTCATAATTGCAAGAAGAAAGGCCAAGTAGCTGGCAGATTAAAACAGCACAAATGGAATAAAACGGTCATTTTCCGAGAATGGAGTCGTATTCTAACGAGGGGGGAAAAAGTCGCAGTTTTTACGAGAATAAACACACACTATGAGGAATAATAATGTCATTTTAGTGACACAGAGTTGAAAAAGGGGTTGTTGTTTTGTTTTTTTTTTTAGTTGTAATATGAGAAACAAAGTTGTAATTTTTGGAAAATTAAGTTGGGGAAAAATGTTATATTATAGGAATAAAGTCATACTATTACAAAAAGAAAATTTATAAAGATTATTTAAGTTGAAATATTTGGAAAAATTTAAAAAAAAATCAAAAGTGGGGAAAAAAGAGGGAAATTGATGATCATGATGGGCTTTTTCACTTACATCACAAAGTTTTTTCTTGAAATAGACAGTGTATCACTTCTTAGCATATCTACATGTGTTGCCTTGTAAAATGTCAAAGTGGCCCTTGCATCCTTTGGCTTTTCACTATGTGGCCCTCGCTGCTTCAGACAAACGTTGGCCATGTCTTGTATTGAATTCATACAAAGCGGTTTAGAACAGATCACATGTAGGCCATGGCTGTAGATTTGTTTCAGACCATGTTGTATTCACAAACATTACTACTCACAAAATGGGAAATGTTCAGTGTTTTTGTGAATTTTCCCTTTGGCTCCTTGTCGGAGAGCAGCAGATTGTGCAAAAAGTATTGGAAGGTTGGACGTGTGCGTTCAAAAGAAGGTGCATTTTAGCTTTGTTCTGCAATTTCACCGGAAAGCCAAATATCCCCGTACTTGTTGTGGGTAGTGGATGTTCTTGCATGTCAAACAGACATGATCTTCCTTTTTTAATCGGCCTACGTCAGCACGCACTTGTGCATGCTCTTTATTTATTTATTTTAGTTTGTTTTTTTTACACCTTTTCTAAATAATAAAAGAAGCATGTGAATGTCATCTAATTCTACCTTTTGATAGTGTGCATTCAGCTGAAAACCTACAGTTGTAGCAGATGTATGCAATGCACGTAGATTATGAACAATGATCTGACTCCTCAGGTCTTTTGCACTTTGTAGAATGTAAATGATAAGCATCTTTTGTTGTTTTTGTACACGAGGCTCAGGATTGTACAGTATATACTGTAACTACACGTTATTTCTTACGCTGTGAAAACCACATATGAGATGCATGTCTTTTACTTATATTAAAGTATTGCATTTGAATTGGGTTATTTTGAATTTGTATACTGTATCAAGATTTTTTTGGTTTTGTTTGTCAAATGTAATGTAGGTGCAATTCTGCATTGTCATACATACACAAAATTATTTATTATTTTTAAAAAAGACGAATTTTAGCGAGACCTCGCAGAATTTTTGCGGGACCCCGCAATAACTTTTTTTTTCTGGGGTTATCCCGCAAAACTGTGACGCTACAGGACACACTTCCGGTCATAGCTGGCCTCCACATAGCGGAAATCGGCTGGAAATGCATCATTTAATTTCCATCTTCAGCATTTCCCCATGCACAACTGCAGAGGTATAAAGTGATACTGCCTCTATAAGAACAAGATCAATTCTGTGATGGTTATTCGGCTCGTCTTTTGAAAATAAAATGCTAACATCCAGTCCTATCTAGTGTTCCTGGAAACACATGTCTTTGAGTACTGGGAATCGAAAGGAAATGCATTGATTGGCCATACGTCGGATTCTTTCACTTGTGTGCTTGGCCTATAAGTAAACAGTCATATCAGAAACTCGATGTGATGCTCTTAATTTGAAGTTCCAAAGCAAACATCCGCTCGGAAGCCGAAAGTAGCGGAAGTACAATACTCTCAATGTAAACAGTTTCGCGTCGTCTCGCAAAAGTTTTGCGAGTTCTCGCAAAAATCGGTCTTTTTTAACCCATCATTTTTTTTCCTCATGGGCTCTGTATGTTTTGGACGTTAGCCTGAACGATTTTACATTGGCATGATTAAAAGTCCCATTGTGTTTGGGGCAGGAAGGGGGGCGGAGGATAAAAAGGAAAATAGCCGTTGCGAGGAACGCAAATTTCTCGAAAATGTTGTATACAAATTTACATGTGTGTACAGAAAATTGTATTTTTCTTTTATGCGTCGTGTATTCTCTTTAGTATTCTACATCCGCTCCATGACATATTACTTCCGGCGTAAAGGTCATAGTTACGACAGGTCAATGTGTCCTTCGGCACGTGTGCTGCACTAGTAACCGCCTCCAGTGCTAGCAAGAACGGCGTGTCGGTGGTTTTGGTAGTGAAAAACAATCTACTCTGTTGTTAAACGTTTCTTAATATTCTACCTTGTAATGCTTAAGTCAGTTGTTCGTGCGGCGGCGGCCGCTTTTCGCCTTCCGACCGCTACCACATCCACGGCACGGGCTCTTCCGCTCAGCTGCCCAACACTATACGCACCAAGCCGGGCCACTGCCAGACCCTTCACCCGGTCCCTCTGGATGATGAGTGGCAGCGGAGCGTCTGGGTACAGGCCAAAGCTGTTCACTTCCAAAGTGTTGAATCCTTCGGCGTCGTGCGGATGCGGTGGACTGCACACAGAGGGTAAATTTACTGTTTGGCAGTTGTAGGCTGTCTTGCTAGCCGGCGTAACGCTGGAGTTGATCGTTAAAATTGTCATTTGAGTTCATGCTTATTCACGCGGTAACGGAAATACACGTGGAAAGTCAATTAAGTGACCGCAAGATAATGTTAGCACTAGCTTGTTAGCGTTCACCTTGAATCGTGCTACATAATGTGTACACTAATGGGCAGAATAGCCTATTCTTATAAAGCCATTTCATTGAAAAGTCAAGCTCTTTTATTTTTGTAGCTGTAAGAGCCAAGAAAAAGTCATAATTTTCAGACATTTTTATTTATTTATTTTTTACTACAGGTGACAAAGCATTTGGGCAGTTTCTCTTTGATGAAATCAAAGAGGAGAAAAAAATCCAGAAAAGTGAAACCTTGCCAAAGATGTCTGGAGGTTGGCAACTGACTTTGGACGGCACAGAGGCTCAACTAACGAAACACGCTGCTGCGGAAAAGTAGGACTGTTGTTTTATTCTGCGCTTCATGCGACTCTTTAACGTGTTCGTCTTCTCTGTTCTTTAGAATTACTGTCACCTTCAATGTCAACAACAGCATCCTTCCCAACTTTGCAGAAGAGGCAGACGAAGGACAGCAGAAGTCAGGAGAGGAGGTAACAGAAGTCATAGTTGTTTTTTTTTTATTGTAACTTTAAAGTAAAAAGTACTGTGCTTATCTCCACAGGTGGAAATTTTGTCAACACCCAACTTTGTTGTTGAAGTAACAAAACAGGCTGCCAAACACAGCCTGGTGATCGACTGCCAGTTCCTGCAAGATGAGGTACCTCACACACACGCGACGTACATTGTAAACCGCATGCACGGTGGCAGCACGTCAAACCTGAGCTGCTGTTTCCAGATGGGTCACGGCGAAGGAGAGGAGAGTGACATCTTTGGCATCTGTGAGGTCAGCTTCCAGCCAGAGGGTGATGAAGACTGGAAAGAGACCAGCTACACACTCACTAAAGACTCTCTGAATGACGTGAGTTTTGACAAGTGGAACGCCGGTTAGCGTACACCCCGGTTCGCCTGCTTTTTGGTATCCGTTGAAAATTTATGCCGCAGTTTTGCCTCTGTTTGCATATATTTTCCATTGGCGTACAATATGGTGCGCGTCTTGTGTTATGAATACTCTGTTCTCTGGCTTGACACATATTTTTTGCTTGTGCTACAGCTCAAATGTCTAAACAACTATACGAACATAACACAAAAAAGGCTTCTTTTACATTAAAATAACAATTTATTTACAAATATAACACAACGAACTATTTACAGTTCTCACATTTGGAACTGAACTGTGTGTGCATGTGTGCGCACGCGTGTGCATGCGGTAAAATTTCCCTACAATGCGTAACCTTCTGCACGCTCTCACTTCCTCCTTCCTGTCGTGTGTGTTTTTTTTCCGTCCACGTGATCTCCGCCGAGCTCTTATCAAATGGACTTCTGCCACCTCGTGGCCGTTTTTATGTCTTAAAATTGTTGCGTCGTTACCTATTTTTGCCTCTCGCGCCAACAAAACGTAAAAGATGTATAAACACGTTTGGGATCGGGCGTTTGGGTTTATAAAAACAACAAAAAACTACGTCTTTGGTATTGAATGAGTTAAATGGAAGGTTCCTTGAGGGTCAGTGTGGAGCCACAAAATAATCCAATTACAAAAAAAACGAAACAATTGTGACAGTTTTAGTTGTTGCTTTTCAGGACCTCTATGACCACATGATGGACTTTCTGGCTGACCGGGGCGTCGACAACACCTTTGCTGATGAACTGATGGAACTGAGCACTGCCATCGAGCATCAAGAGTACATCAAATTCCTTGAAGATCTCAAAAGCTTTGTTAAATGTAACTAATATATTTCTAGAAGAGACACACGTCTGTCATGTCCAGTCCACCAGTTGCAGCTGCAGCGCTGCGAGAACTTTGGGCCACTCTAAAGCAAGACTGGGGAGTGGGTCAACCACGTCGTGTTATTTAGATTACACATGCTGACAATGTTAATGTTCATGTCAATGCTAGCCACTCTGGCTCTCTCCTAGTTTTGGGAGTGTTCAACTCTCTTAAACGTTTACGACCACATCATTCTCCCAAGAGCAAGTAAGTTATTTAGGCAATCAGGCATACAGAACAACACCACAGAATGAAATGTCCAATAAAATGATTTCATAATAACGGTTCTACTTTTTAAAACATTTCTATCAGATTTACAGAGCCTAGTTAACAATGTCCTCTAGTTAACAAGTTACTCGTTACTAGTTACTAAAATAAAATCTAAATGAAATTGTGCACATTAAAAAATATATATATATATTTTAAAGAACTAGAAAAGCACTCTGAGAGCACAGACATCCCGCCAAGCGCATTAGTCCCCCGTCCCCCCCTCCTCCAAACACCGAAATAATAATCCTACATTTTTTGGATCAGTCTTTGATCTCTTGTAGAACAGGGGTATGCAAAGTGTGGCCCGGGGGCCGTTTACAAGCAAGTGCTTTTTTTATTGGCCCTCGGCACATTCTAAAAATACGATTAAAATACTGAAAGTAAAAAAAAAAAAAAAAAGCGGGGAAAAAAAGCTGTAATTTTACAAAAATAAAGACAAAATATTAAGGGAGTAAAGTCATTAACAGAAAAAGTAGTTGAAATATTTTAGGAAAAAAGTTGCAATATAAGAAACAAACCTAACAAAGAATTAACTTGAAATTTTAGATAAATGCTATGTTATGATCATAAAGTCAAAATATTATGAGAATGAGTCATATTAGTATGAGAAAGAAAATGTGCAAGTAGAACGTTAATATTTGTAAAAAATAAAGAAAAAAAAACAGCCAAAGTAATTAAGTAGAAACAGTCCATAATAATAAGCTATGTCACTGATAAAATGAATATATTTTATATGTGTAAATATACTGTGTGTGTGTGTGTGTGTGTATATATATATATATATATATATATATATATATAACTGCTCAAAAAAATGAGAGGAACACTTGGAAAACACATCAGATCTAAACTGGGGGAAAATGATCTCGAATATGTTTCCTGATAATAAGTGGGTGATGTATTAGTAACAAAATGATGCCACATCATTTGATAGAAATGAAAATGATCACCCTATAGAGGGGGGAAATCAAAGACACCCCAAAAATGAAAGTGAAAAAATGATGCAGCAGACTGGTCCATTTTGCTAAAATGTCATTGTAGCAACTCAAAATGATTCTCAGTAGTTTGTGTGGCCCCCACGTGCTTGTACGCATGCCTGACAACGTGGGGGCATGCTCCTAATGAGACTACGGATGGTGTCCTGGGGGATCTCCTCCCAGATCTGGACCAGGGCATCCATGAGCTCCTGGACAGTCAGAGGAGCAACCTGGCGGCGCTGGATGGACCTAAACATAATGTCCCAGAGGTGTTCTATTGGGTTTAGGTCTGGTAAACGTGGGGGCCAGTCAATGGTATCAATACATCACCCACTTATTATCAGGAAAGATATTCAACATCATTTTTCCCCCAGTTTAGATCTGATGTGTTTTCAAAGTGTTCCTCTAATTTTTTTGAGCAGAATATATATATATATATATATATATATATATATATATATACACACACACACACACACACACACATTAAATATTTTGTTTGGGTTAGTTTAAAAAAAATAAATGTAAAAGCGGCTCCGCCATTTTTTTAGTTTTCAGTATGCGGCCCTTAGTGGAAAGCTGTTGGAAACTTGTCCAGTATTTGTTTTTCCCAAGCACTCTGACCATTTTTTGTGGAGTTCTATGCACAAATGCCAAAAATGGTCCTATCTCGCAATGTTGAAGAATCCTTTTAAACATTCCTGGATCCAGACGGTGATCCGGATCACCCCCAAAATTTAGTGAGTTCTTCCATAGCACATTTCCCCCAATTCCTGAAAATCTCATCAAAATCCTTTCAGAACTTTTCAAGTTAATTTGAACACAAAAAAACAAACAAATGCCCGCAAAAATATGATAAAAATAATATACACTACCAGTCAAAAGTTTTAGAGCATCCCAATTTTTCCAGTTATTTATTGACGTTCGAGTGGTTCAAGTCCAGTGAATAGCTTGAAATGGTACAAAGGTAAGTGGTGACGCGCCAGAGGTTTAAAAAAAAAGAAAGGGTAAGGTTACCTAAAACTGAAAAATAATGTGAATTTAAAAATGATACTGTTTCAGGGACCACAAAACGGGTCAACAATTTAAAGCTGTTCTGCAGAAATGGAGGTTGATCAAGCCTTGGCAGTTGGTGCAATCCATTCCTATGGGTCCTCTGAGTTCTGGAGTACTTACTACCTCCTCTGTCTGCATAAAAACAGTGTTGGGAACATCCTGTGGTACTATACCCTCATGAACATCAGCATTGTACTGAAGAAAGTCATTTGTTGCTACAAAAATGGCAAGAAAAAAGGGAATTGACAGTGGAAGAGAGATGGACCATCTTATCAAAATGTAACTTTTTTCCTCCAGAGAAATTGGAGTATTCTAAAACGTCGGACCGGTAGTGTATATAATTAAAAAAATCTATTAAAACCAATACTAAAATGTAAATATAAATACATTAATATTAAACACACAAATAGAATATTAATTTCATGAAATGTATCTGAAAGGAGAGCATGAGTACGTTTTTAAGTCAAATTCATATTCGGGGTTTACGTCCGCCCCTAGCTCCGCCCCTGGATGTTAATTAGGTCTATCAATAATTACCACCTCTGGCTCCGTAAGGACTTTAACACCATGGAAGTAGATTGAATTGTGTTACACAACCATTCACTCACACACGGACGATCGCGGTTGACTTGGTGTCCACTAACCCGGGACTGCACGCGTTTTCAGGAGAAGGAGGAGGGAGAGGACCAGGTCCCTTCCTACAGTAGTTTGACCACGCAGGCTGAAAACGCGGCATGGCGGCTAAAAGCAGGCTTGGTCCACTCTCGGCGAGCGACCTCCGCGACTCTTCCGAGTCAGAGCCGGAGGTGGAACACCTTTGGACGCCCGTCAGCGGTTTGGCCTACGGGCCTTACCCCTACACGCAGGTCATCCACAGCGGACACTTCATGGTGTCGTCACCCCACAGCGACGCGGTGCCGCGCGGGAGGAGAGGCGCAGGGTGTCCCGGGTACGACTTTGACACGGTGAACCGGACCTGGTGCCAGACGTACCGCTACGGCCCGCTCAGCACGCGCAGCCTGAGCATCGACCCCACACTCACGCGCTTGTTTGAGTGCATGTCCCTGGCCTACAGGTGGGTATTTCCATTGGTAAACTGTTCCCCTTTGCTTGCTTGAAACATTTCATTACCCTTATGCACCTTGAACATGACATGAAATAACTTTATTTTGTATTTATTTATGAACACAATCCGTACTTTGTATCGCACTTCTTTCTGATTGATGTTACACTGGACACGCGCATGAGCTAACGCTATCCAACACAATACTGCCTTTCCCAATGACTATGCGTTTACTTTTAATTAAAATGCTTATCGTTCACGGGTGTAGAACTGCACTGCACCATACTGAAAAGTGTTTGTAATGTTTTTGTTGCTTGTTTAAAACGAGCACCTCCGTTAAAAGCATGAACGTTGTAAAGGCGATGCTCGTGTGTATGTTGTAGAGATGTCAGAGTCGTGAACGAATCGTTCAAAACTCGCGGGTATTCGTCCATGTTAACTCGCTCACTTGGCTTTCCACACAGGAACGCTCCTGAGATTTTTTGGCGGATTGAAAAGAATTTGCGTCCACACTGTGCCGGATTAGTAAATAGTTGCATCCAGACGGGAAGGATCACTTGGTGAAAACGCCGTAGTGCATAAGGCACACCTACGTGTGGCGCTGTGAACAGACACGCAGACGGAACCAGGCGACACATCAAACCATAAAAGAAGAAAGAACGCACGCGCACGAGTCCAGCGTCTTCCGCTTTCCAGGACGCATCTAGACTTACGAGAAGCAGCATTACTGTTGCGAGTCATTTGGGAGTATAAGACAACAAAATATCAGGAGAATGTTGACTGGGATGAGTCTTGTCAGTCACAGTATTCATATATTATGTTGGTTAGTCGTCAAAGCTCACTTCTGGTCACGTGGCGGTGGGTCGGTGACCGACACAAACACGATGAGCCGGCGTTTTCAGATTTTCCCACTGTGGAAGCCCTTTTCAAAAACTACACAGAACGTCGTTTCCGTGTGTACGAGAGGATGAAACCATAAAATACTTTGCCGTTGCGATCTGAAAACATTTCCGTGTGTATAGCCCCATACTCACCCCTGCCACTAGCCAGGTAGCGTGTCGGGGCATGATGATTCGGAGGAGGGAATGACTCTATTAATACGACTACCCGAGTTGCTTCAGTGAGTGACTCATAAGAACTCGAGTCAGTAAAGTAAATCGGGTTTGCTATCACTAGTGCAAAGAGTAAAAACACAAGCACTACATTTGTCAACTGTTTTTGCCATTGACTCGGTTGGTGAGTGAACCTTGTTGAAGACTGCAAGATTCAGTCTGGTTCTGTTTTTTGCTTGTCTCTTGTGCAACAGCTTGGAAACTTGACTATAAACTGGACTTTGATTCTAGTTGGCTGCACAGGAAAGATTGGATTGTAACTGAGGTAAAGCACAGACAGCACTAAGATGAAGTTCCCCTCTGGTTTTTGTTTGTTTTAGGTTTTTTTTGAACACACAGCATAGTGTATTGTGGCAAAAATCCCTTTTCATTCCTGGGGGGGGGGGCAATAAACGGATAATATTTAATAATTGAATAATTAATTTTATTGCTGTGGTTAGGAGGCCGAGGGGTCGAATCACCGTTGGAAGGTCTCTGTGTGGAGTTTGCATGTTCTGCCCGTGCGTGCGTTCAGTTTCCTGAAGAGTTTGTCCATCGATGTGAATGCGAGTCCTAATAAGGACAATTGGTTTAGTTATTTTTGGAGTTTGCATTTGTTTTTTGATCTCGCAACATTTGTGATTGTAGAGTTTTTAATTTGCGGCATGTTTGTTTTTGGGTGTTTGTTTTCGGTTGTGGATCACCGTAGCTATTTGAATAGAAAATGAAATTTGTTTCATGAGTGACCAAAGTACAGCTCGGGGCTGTTTTTTTTTTAATTTATTTATTTATTTTTAAATTGGCCTATGGCGCATTCTAAAAATATGACTTAACAAGAAAACTAAAAAATAACAAACAAAAACCAACTACATCAGCAGAAATGGAAAAAAATCTGCCTTTATTAGAAGGCTCTAATAATGTTAAAACCTGTATTTAGAAGGTCCTAAACAGGTTTTCTATGCTCCAAAGCCGAAAATATTCCATTGACAAATAAGGAATCTTACTTCATGGAAATTCACTTGTCTTGGTCGGGTCTGGAACCAATTATCAGCGCTAACGGAGAGATCACTGTGGTTCCTCATGATGAGTTCTGTGTGTTAAGAGGTGGAGTTGGGATCCACACCTAGCTGCTGTATGGAGCCGTAACGAAGACAGTCCCATTATAATGCGTTTCTATGTATTTGTGTAAATCTTTCTATCTGAAGGGCAGTTTCATCTTTGCTGACATTACAGGATGTATTATGCTGCCTGTTTTCCATAAACCAGACGGGAGTAAACCCCCTTCCCTCCGCGTGATTATCTTTATTTTGTTGAGTGTGTTTCCCCTGCTCAGCTTCCCAGCAACATTGAGTGTCTCGCATTAGGAGGTCCTCTCTTGTCCCTTTGGAAGCAGATGGAGTCAGGAAAACAGGTCAATTAGCAAGATGGGGTCCTATTAGTCAAATTCAGGACAGCTTTTCCACAAAAGCGTGTGTTCCACTGTCGTCATTTCTTATTTTCCTCTTCACTCATTCAGTACCAAAGACGTTTTTATGATCCCAAACGCCCCATCCCAACAATGCATTTATACGTCGTTCACGTTTTTCTTTGCGCGAGAGGAAAAAAGAGGTGATGATGCAACTCCACTAATGCACTTCACTTCAGAGCACTTTTAAGCCATAAAAATGGACACAAGGTGGCAGAAGTGCATTTGATAAAAGCTCAGCAGTGATCAAGTGAAGGGAAAATCACACATGACAGGAAGGAGGAAGGGAAAGGGTGCAGAGAAGTGGAGGGAAATGTTGACGCGTGCACACACATAGTTCATGGTGTTATATTTGTAAAAAAAAATCATTTTGATGTAAATAATCCCTTTTTGTGTTTATGTTGGTTTCTGTATAGTTGTTTAGAAAAGCAAAACATATTTGTGTCAAAGTGAAAGTTGCTTGAAATGTGTGTCTTTCACAAAAACAGTTTTTCTCCAGGGGTGCTCCGATCGATTGGCCACGATCAGTATCAGCCGATTTCTGTGAAAAAGCACAGTATCGCCATATGCTGATGATGCCATATGCCGCCCCCATCGCTGCAGCCAGCCTATAGCGACCATCTCCCACCCATTTTCCCTTCACAAAGCCAAAACAAGCATGTCTGCCGCGTGGGACTTCCTGTCTTGAGAGTGATAGAAGTTGTGCACCCTGCAAAACACGCCTTAAAAAGCTTTTTAGTTTGCTGTGGCATTTGGGGGGGCGGGCACTTGGCAGGGTGTGCGATATGATCGTCGGTCGGGCGGCAGCTAATTAGCTAAAACGCGGGACACGCGCCCGTGATAGCCCGAACAGTGGTTGGATTTGTGTAACTGGATGGGCGGACGTCGGCGGCTCCCTTTTTTAGTCGGGAACTAATATTTTTCCTGAAACTTGCCTATGTTCTACTGCTGATTACTAAAGAACGGAAAAAGGTAGAAACAATTTATTTCTGATGAAAGACGGGAGTCTAATGTTTCTTTTGGTAGGTTCCATGTTTATATACTGTAACCATAGAACACAATGATCTGTGTGCCTTGAAAGATCCATCAAAATGGCCTCAAATGGCTGCTACTGAAGGGGGTTTCTTTTAAAAAAAAAAATGGCTGGGATTGAACGAGTTAAGAGTTGGAAAAATGTGCTACAAAATTCTTGCTTTTTCGTCCTTGCAGTGGGAAGATCGTTTCTCCCAAGTGGAAGTCTTTCAAGGGTCTGCGGTTGCTGTGGAGGGACAAGATCCGTCTAAACAATGCAATCTGGAGAGCGTGGTTCATCCAGTGTGAGTCCTTGGATCAGAACAGAACTTTGAAGGCGGCCAAAGCCAACACTGTGTCCTGCTGTGCGTGTGCTGTGTTTAGATGTGGAGAAGAGGAAGAACCCAGTGTGTGGCTTTGTCACCCCATTGGAAGGATCTGAGGCTGATGCACACAGAAAGCCTGAAGTGAGTCGTTGTCAGGTATTTTTTTATGTTTTAGTCTTTGGAAGTGATGCATGTGCTCTTGGTTGGTTTCATCCAAACAGGCGATAGTCTTAGAGGGCAGCTACTGGAAGCGACGGATTGAGGTCGTCATCAACGAGTATCACAAGTGGAGGATATATTACAAGAAGAGAGTCAGTGTTCCTGTTTTCCTCTTAAACTTGTATTCCAGCTTCACCTGGTGGTCTCTTCTTCCCTTGCAGCTTCAGAAGGAGAAGGATGGCATTTTATCAATGCTGCAGGAGGTATGACAACACGTTGTATTTTACTGTACTCTCACGAGACACATTAGTCATACTGAAAGAGACTCTTTCATTATTTCTTTGTGGTGCATCACACCAGCACCTAAACCCCATCGTTTTCCAGATAAGAAATAACCTAAATCCCATGAATTACTGAGATGAACTCCTATTAAGATGACACGCATGTTAACTACGCACGCACAGGGAGAACATGCAAACTCCACACAGAGATGCCCAACCCAGATCTTCCCCATCTCCTGACTGTGTGGCAAACATGCTAACCACGAGGCCACCGTGCGACCCCTGCTTTGCACCAACGTTGCAAAATGTAAAATCTTGCAATTTTTTGACAGGTCTTCAAATTTTGATCAGAAGGGTATTTGGAGGAACAAAACGGGGCGCATGAAAACCGAGGTTTCCCTGTATTACAAATCGTACAACCGGAAATTTCTAATGTAAATTTTCACTTTATTTGTACTGGTGGAATTTTTGATACACTGTTGCAACAAAATTTACAAACTTTCCGTTTCTCCCGCCCCCCCCCCAATTTCAATTTCATTACAACATATGAATTTCAAAGTTTTCTAAATGAAGAGACTTTCCCATGCAAGTGTAGCTCTTGTGATGCGCAGGTCTGCTGTCGACTGTAGCTGGAGCGTATCATCATCATGATCCATGCGAGTGTTTGTGGCCTTTTGACTCCCTCTGTCGGCGAGCTGCAGAAAGCGGTGGCTGGAAAAAGAAGTCATCAAAACACAGAACAGCTTGCGTCATGGCCCCAACGTGCAGGCAACTGACGCATGTGGACTGCCAGCGGTCACAATACCCCCTGCACTTCTTCAGACCTCCTCTTTATTTTTGCGTGAATTTAATGTCATTTAATCATACCTGACCTACTTTCTGCGGGGGGGTAGGCTGCACTTTCGGCGTCGGTGATGTCACGTGCAGAAGCAATCAAAAGATGGAGAAAGCAAAGAAAAAGAGGCAGCAGAAACTAGCGAAGCACAATGCTGTTGAAGTCAGGAAACGCGCCCTCTGAAAGCACACAGAACTCAACTACGCCTGCAGAAAATGATTTTTTTTCTGTTCCGTCTTTCTCAGTTGTTTTTTTAAGTTGATGTTTACGTTGTACAAGTGTGGGGGGGGGTTGAATAACCTGTACTGGCAATTATTTTTAAGACTATGACAAAGCAATATGTCACCACTTTTTAATCATACACAAGTTTTTGAAATGAGAAGTTATTCAAAAATTGTATTTACAGATTTGTAACCGAAACATCAAATTAACATTTGACACCAAAGGTTTCCCGCTTTGTCTTTGATGACATGTTCAACCCTCTTCTGTGGATTACAGCTGCAACACGCACATTGAAGTTTGTGATGACATTGCCGCACGTTCTGTGGGACTACCTGAAGGAGAGGGTGTACTGCAACAACCCACGGACCCTCGAGGCCCTGAAGACAGAAGAGGAGTGTGGATTGAACATGTCATCAACTATAGAACTGTGTAGAAAACAAGAGACAAAGTAGGAAACATCCATCCATCCATCCATTTTCTATACCGCTTATCCTCATTAGGGTCGCGGGGGTATGCTGGAGCCTATCCCAGCTGACTTCCGGCGACAGGCGGGGTACACCCTGGACTGGTGGCCAGCCAATGGCAGGGCACATATAGACAAACACTCACATTCATACCTATGGACAATTTAGAGTCACCAATTAACCTAACATGCATGTTTTTGGAATGTGGGAGGAAACCGGAGTACCAGGAGAAAACCCACGCGCGCACGTGGAGAACATGCAAACTCCACACACAAATGCCCAAGGGAGAATCAAACCCAGGTCTTCCCATCTCCAGACTGTTACTGTGTTGGCCAACATGCTAACCACTAGACCACCGTGCGGCCCAAGTGGGAAACATTTGGTATCAAATGTTAATTTGATGTTTCCGTTACAAATCTGTAAACACAATTTTTGAATAAGTTCTCATTTGTGTATGATTAAAAAAGTGGTGACATTTTATAGGCCCACCCTGTATCTATAAAACAAATTCACAAACTCGCATATCACGTGAGAGACTGGACTACGATGTGCGTCTTCCGTAAGCACGTGAACTGTAGATTAACAACATCACCGAAGACGTCAAATAAAGGAAGCGGGACATCCCTCAGAAAAGGCTCACCGGGAATCGGAAATTGCAAGTTAGCTATTTTCCTCTCTTCAGTGAGCTGACAGTTTGTGTTGATGGGGGTCTTCGTCCTCCCTGCTCATCCGCATGTGAGGATGACTGCTAGAATCAGGTCAGGGACAAAGGACTGTCGTTGTTATAGAAATGGTGAGACGTCAAGATAAATGAACAAAACCAACATAATGATTGGGGCTTGGACTTTTCAACAATACGTAAAAAAAAAATGTCATGGCCCCCCCCCCCCCCCCCCCCCCCCAAACACACGCGCAGCCCTTCAATGACGGCAAATCAAGAGGCAACAAGAAATTACAACAGGAAATACGTAATCAAAAGAGGCTGTGGTCCAGTCCGGGCTTCCCTATAAATGAGACCTCAGATTGATGAGAATGAAGCAAACCATCTTGTGCAGAAGGAAAAGTCTGTGTAAGGACCTTTTTTGTGTGGATTTACAGTATATCTGGCTTTCAAAGAGAGGTGGGTACTGCAGACTATTTAGATGCAGGATTTGGTTTTAGGTGTGAAAAGTTTGCTGTTACTGTTCATTTGCACCGATCTACCTTCTGATCTATCTGAGCAGTCGGAACCTCGGTTAGCGTGTTTTGCCTCGATTTGTGCACATTTCACGGTTAGCGGCGTGTCGTGCTAGTAATACTTTGCATGAGTTCAGCTCCGTTCGTGACGTACAGTGGAACCTTGGTTAGCGTCATCAATCTGACTCTGAACGAAACATACTCTAACTGAATCAAGAAATCATGAAACCAAAGCCGAAAATGTTAATGCCAAACATGATTTTATAGTTTTACAATTGTAGTTTGACATGCAGAAAACAGCACCTCCACGTCCGAGTCCACGGTTCTCGCCTGGAAAAGCGTGGAATGCCATCTCTGGGTCAGGGATGAGATCCTGCCCCAAGTGGAGGAGTTTAAGTACCTTGGGGTCTTGTTCATGGACAAAGTAGCTGGGGGAGAGGGAAGTCTGAGCTTCCCTGCTTCGGCTGCTGCCCCCGCGACCCAAGCGTAAGAAGATGGAGGGATGGATACAGAAAACAATTCCAAATGTATATGAATACATATAAATGATGAATGAATGATGTGATTCATTTGTAATTTATATGCATTTAGAATTGCATCTAAAAAAAACCTGTTTTGTGTGAACATTTTTGAGAGTCAGCTGCTGTTGACAACATAGACAGGCGACGTAACTCCCGGTTGCCATTTTGTTTGCTAGCTAATAGGATAACAAGGAAGATGTTTTCTGATAAACAAATATATTAAGAATACAGATGGACTCATGCAGTGTATTAATAACGCGACAAGATTGTGGTATAAGTGTTTGGCGCTAACCTGGGCAGATGCTAACTGAGGTTCCCCACTGTGTTTTTTTAAATCACAAAACACCCTTGCTACCATCCTTAGCTGGCTAACAAAACGGCAACTGAAACCAGAAGTCACCTCTGTCGCCTGTCTATGATGTCATCAGTGGTTGACTCTGGAAAAACATGTTTTAATAGTCGATCAGTTGATCCCGCTGCCACATTGTGTCTTTGGGAACAGTCGTGTCCAGAATCACGTCTTCACCAAAGGAAAAAGTAACCTTAAATGGTCGTTTGTCCCTTGAATTCAGCATTTATATGCACTTTGAATTGTTTTCTGCATGTAAAACTATAGTTTGTTTTGCGTGAACATTTTTGGCTTTCCGGAGCGGATTAATTGGATTGACATTATTTCTTATGGAAAAAGCATCCATTTCGGTTAGTCAGAACTTCTGGAACCACTTAATAACCAAGGTTGCACTGTATATCTCAGGCATCTTAATGAACACCTCAATATGGCAGAATGTAACTACTGTGTGTTCTGTTGGCTTTTGTAGTCATCGTTCTAAAAAGGCTCGAACTTGGCCTATGTTTACATCTCCGTCCAATGTTCTCCAGGGCCAAATCTGCCAGGCAAAGCTGGATAAATGGTCCAGTCAGATGTATCCAGAACCTGAGGCTGCACCTGCAGACACACACATCTTTGACTTGGACTACCTCCTCTCCGACATCTCCGACACCCTGTTCACAATGACACAAAAGCCATCTCCCTGGGCCAGCGAGCGGCAAAACAGTAAGTGGTAGCTCTCTTAATAAATGCATTTCTCTTCAAAATCATTTTGCAGTCAATTTGCTTGTCAACCCATTGGAAATTGCAGGACGTCATGACTCAATATACCAGTCTGACTCACGGGTTTATCTTACAAACATTAAACTGATCACACAGCAAATAACACTCAAGCGTTACACCTCGGAAATATACAAACATGTACCAGTAAGAGTTTAAAATAAAAAAACAAACAAACATTTTAAAGTTTTCCCATAATGCATTTGGTTTGAGCAGCTCATTTCATTGGAGGACAAGCATAGAAAATGGTGGATGATGCTGCAGTGCTGCCTCTGTCCACCAGAGGGAGGCTGACGTCATTCCAGTGCCCCAATGAATGCGTTGCAATGCATTATGGGAAAACTTTAAAATAACTTTTTCATTTCAAAGTCTTATTGGTACATGTTTGTATATTTCTGAGGTTTACTTTTTGAGTGTTAAGTTGCTGAGTTGTTAGTAAAGTGTTCTTAGTAAGATGACACCGTGAGTCAGACTGTTGCGTTGTTTCACTGGTGTATATACAGTATAATGACATCCTGAGTTGTCCAGGGGGTTGACAAGCTTGTTGTGAGTGCATGGATAGCTCGTGATTGGCTCCTGCCAAAGAAAGAGCTACTGTTTCCTCACTGGCTTGCAATCGGCACAGTATTTAAACAATTGGTAGTAGTTCTGGGGGGGGGGGGGGGGGGCGAATTTACAGTATATTGATGGTTCATCAAATTCACTCGTGTTCAGCCGGTCTACACAAAGGAATAAACACAACTAAAATCCACACTTGCCATGAACAATATTCTCGCTCTGCGTGGAACATAACACAACATAAGGTTGTCTTCCTCCTCAGCTTACACTACCAATGCTGATATGATCCAGCCGGGCCTGACGCCTCTGCAGCCCAACCTGGACGATTTCATGGATATACCAGGTACTCATGACCCAAGTGGATGAACAGTTGTCTCTTGTTTATCGCGGTTCATTGTAATACGTGATAAGTGAATTTCCACGAAGCAGGATTTAATATGAATAAACGGAATATTTTTGTAGATGGAGCAAAGACTGAAGCAATTTTATCCTTTTTTTAAAGTGAAGTGTTTCAAACGGAGTGTTTAAGAGAGACAAAGAAGCCAAAAACTTCCCACTTCCGTACGGAATGAGAGGAGAACCTTTTTTTTCGTCTCAGCCATGGCATGTTGGCTGGGCTCTACTGGCTCCATGTCTCCATGCAGTGTGAAAGGTCATGTAATCTAAAGGTCAGGGGTCGTAGCGTTACTGTTGCCTACTGACCACAATACTACAAATAATGTGTTTTTTAAACTAATAGTAGGCTGGTTGAAAACCCGCGATATAGTGAGGGAGAAATGTTCGTACCGCGAAATAGCGAGGGACGACTGTATGTCTTTTTTGTTTGTTTGTTTTAGCTATTCATGTATAAAAGATTTCTTAACAGAGAATATAGTGATGTTTATGCAGAGAAGTCTGTTATTATTCCAAAGGAATGAACAGCCCACTTGTTGACATGATGGGTCGAATGTGTGTGGCTAGCAATCAAATTCACTGATCTCAGGAATTACCGATTATAGCTGTCGCTGTTTCGTGGTTAAATACGGCTTATGATTAGTCATAAAATATGCATATTTAAGCATATTGTACTTTTTTATGGGTAAATGAACTAACATACAAATATAAGGCATTCAGAAGATGCCTTCAAAGATGTTGTGATGGTCACTCGGTGTCAGTAATGTTACTGTAATGCTCGGTGAGACACACAATCATCATACTTGATCGCTGGAACAACAGACTTTTATTGCAGGTTTGATTGACGTCACAACAGGCCCAATATTAATAGTCATAATAAAAGCCCGTGTTACTGATGCAGCCGTGATCTACTCCATGCTAAAGCTCAGTTTTGAACCCCCAACATCACTTCCTGCTCTCCAGACGTCCGAAACATATTTACAGTCATCCCTCGTGAAATCGCCGTTCAAATATTGCTCCCTCCCTATATCACGGTTTTTCAAAAAACAATTAATGAATAAATGATCACTGCTTCGTGGTTGACTATGGCCTATTATTAGTCAAACAATACTGAAAGTTAAGTTGTATGTAATATTCTGGTCACTAGGCATCAGTAATGTCATGAGACACTGGCCACTGAGCCAGCAGAGCCAAGCCGACATGCCATGGCTGAGATTGAAGGGGGGGGGGGGGGTACGTTTTTGGCTTCTTTGTCCTTCCTCACTCCGTTTAAAACACTTTCTTATGTTTACAATAAGTAAATTATTTGGAGAGGCCAGTTACTCGCTATGGTAGTGGCTGTCTGTTATGTTCCAATGTGATGTAAAGTGACTATTGGCATGTTATTTCATGTCTAGAGGGCTCTAACAATATTAAGACCCGTATTTAGAAAGTCATAACATGTTTTCTATGCTCTTCTAACTACGAAAATATTCCGTTTATTAATATTGATTCCTGCTTTGCAGAAATTCCCTCATTGTGGTCGAGTATTATTGCAACACACGAGGAGCATGAGTCTTATGTCTGAAATGGCTTATTTTCTCTTACTATGTCTTCTGTATTGGGCAATACGAGTGTAAAGGTGACTCTAGGGCTGTTATTTCATGTCTAGAGGGCTCTAATAATAACTGTTTAAAAGGTGGTAAACAGGTTTTCTACGCTCTACCTACAAAAATAGTACATTTATTAATAAAGAATTATACTTAGCGTAAATTCAATGATCACGGTCAAGTCTAGAACCGATTAACCACAATAAATATGTGTTTGCTGTACTTGTATAGTGTTTGTGTTTAGTAGCATGACGGAGTCCTCGTTTAGAACCATTGCTACATCCATAGTGCCTCAGGCACTGTAGGTCACTACTCAGGAGGTGCAGTGGTTGCTTGGGCCCTTGTGACACTTTCAGTGAAGTAATCTCTGTGTCCACCAGTCCGCTGCTACAACCCTCTACATGTTGATGCAATATGTCTGTGTTGCTGTGGGGGGAAGTTTGTCCTCACAGCCAGGGGTGCTCTATGTGGGGTTGGGCGGGGATTTTTTTGTTCAGAATTTGTTCTTGCGTACGTACATTCAGAGTTTGTTACAACACACATTTTTACAATGGAATCCTCGCACAGTTTTATAAATGAGGCCCCTGCACAGTTCCATGCATTGGTCATGCATACTCCCCGGGCTTGTGCATGTGCACATTTGCACATTTGTGCATGCTCTGAACATGGCTGGCAGTCAATGGGTTAATATAATATAATCTATAGTATCATTGGAGATATTAAATTACTCAAGGATTTCAAGTCATCAGACTAAGTCCAAGTCCAAGTGGAGTCGTAAGTTTTTGATGATCTGGTCCAAAGTGACCAAAATCGAGACTGGAGTCACCAGCTGTGCCAAATAGCATCCGTCACAGTGAGCTTCAAAAACATGATCGGTACAGATGGAGGTGATTTCCTTCTTTTCACAGATATCTTTATGAACCATCGGGGCCAACCGTATGAGCAGACAGCCGGTTTTGCAGACTCGGGCTATTTTGAGAGTTCGTTTGCCCTCTACCAGCCATGCACACAGCTCCTCAGCTCCTCAGCGACACCCAGCCTACTCAGGTACCCACTTGCATGAATGCGCGACTGGACCGTGGGGGATTAAATTATTAGTGTTATTAGTTGTGTTTTTTTTGCAGGCCGATTTGGCTCAGGCCTCAACATCTAATACGGAGAGAGTTCGGACCAGACTGGGCCAGGAGTGTGAGGAATACCACTCATCCAGCATCACGGCATGCGCCATGCCATACGGACCCCATTCGTACGCCGACCCCCTCGTTTCGGCGCAGTTCACCACCACCGTGGATCATGTGGTTTCCACAGCCATCCCTCTCCTCTACCCGCTTGCGTGCCACAAGTTTGGCTATCACACGACGACCACCGGCGTGACCCCGACCGTCATCACTCACACCGCCTCCACCGTGGCCCACAGCTTCCCTCATCCAGGGGACACATACCCCCAGCCTCCATGCCAGTCTGTCAGCTACCCACCCGTCATGTCTGATCCGCTCCATGCAGCCCGGCTCCTGGTGCTGCTTCCGGCTGCTTCCCAGCCCCTCAACAAGTGGCGACTACGGAAGTGAGGGGAAGCACAAGCAAAAGAGAGGAGGAGTGAGGACAGCTGTTCATCCTGAGGGTCTGTCTTATCCCTTGTCCGATGGCACAGCCCCCACGAGCTGCCTGGCTAAGCTGCTCTCCACAGGTGCCCTTGAGCTTGTGCTTGTTACCGCCCCCCACCGCACACCACATTACTAAATTGTGTTGATTTGTGCCTGCAGGGAAGCCATCTGTTGGTTTGAAACTAGTCATGTGACAGTCAAAGGTCAGAAGACATCATCTCCCAGCTCTTTGGTAAGCACGCCTCCCGCGGCTGACACACGCCTCTTAATTTGTTCAGAACTGTTCAAAAGGAGCTCACTTGGGGTGGACGTGATGTCCATTCAGTTAATAGCGTGCACAAAGTGGCATTCATTACCAATTGTATTCATATTAAAGCACACCAAGTATAGTATGGTGAGTCACGTGGTCCCGGGGTTAAAATCTGATCAGACCTACTCCAGTTCAATCCCGCAGGCTACCTCCGGCAGCGGAGCTTTATCTCACCTGCAGCACGGAAACAGCTGGCATCCAGGGATCCCGGTGCTGACGCCTTTGCACAACCAGACTTCAGCTGAGGGTCACAGTGGAACACACAGAAGAACCTCCACAGTGTCCGTCTGCTCACTGATGACGCCGCACACGCCGGCACGGCCCTCCTCATTCCCAAGACCGAGAACTGTCACCCGTCCAGCTCTACGACACAGAGAGGAGCAGGTTCACAGGTATTGTCGGGTCGTGCGCTAGCAGTGTGGCTCCCCAGAGGGAGGCCCACAATGTTAGAGGGCCACATAGTGAAAAATGAAAGGACGCATGGGCTACTTTGGTATTTTCTAAAGCAATGTGCTAAAAAGTTAGATTCAAGAAAAAACTCTTTCTCAGAAAAGCCAATTTTTAGTATGAACCTTTTTTCATGTTTTTGCTGTTGTTGTTTTGCTGTGTTGTTTTCTTCTTAAATAATCTGTGTAAATTTTCTTTTTGGAATATTATTTATTCCCATATTTTCACTTCATTCCCGTAATATTCTTTTAATATAACTTTTTCCTCAACCAAATTTTTCAAAAATGTACAACTTTTATTTTATTTAGTTTGTTTCTCATAATGTTACGACTTAAAGAAAATAACAATGTAATATGTTAATTCTATGCTACTAAAATTACCTATTTGTCCTCATAATAGTAAGAGGTTATTCTCTTAAAATTGCGACTTTTTTTCTTGTTAGAAAAACTTTTTTTTCTCTTAATATTTTGACTTTATTCTCAGAAAATACATTTTTCCATTTCTGTTTGTTTTTATGTTTTCAAACTATTCCAGCGTACTTATGACTGGTAATTATGACTTTATTCCCGTTATATTTTGACTTTATTCTCATAACATAACTTTTCCTCAACCTTTTGTTGTTTTGTTTCTCATATTAGACTTGTTTTTAAAAATGCCTTTTTTTATTTCATATTTCAACTTTATGCTACTAAAATGACGTTATTTTTCCTCATAGTCTAACATTATTCTTGTAACACTATTCCTAATTTTTCCTTTTTTTTGTTAAATTATATTTTTAGAACGTCCTGTGGGTCAATAAAAAACAGCTATGGGCCACAGATGGCCCCTGGGCCACACTTTGGACACCACTGTTCTAGGGTCCAACCGATTTACTCAATTAATCGAAACAAGAAGCTTCTGCTTTATCAAGTAAGAAAATGTTGTTAGTTCGTAGTAGATACAGCCCGAGCCTAGTTTGTATTGCACTTTGCACATCAAGACACACGGAGGCTTTTCTACAGAACGGTAACACCCCCACAGCCACATTGTCATGGTTGTGTCTTTGCTCTTCTTCCAGTTGATTTTCCAGGATATCCAGGCCAATCATCAACCCCCGTTCCTTTAGACAAAGCCGCTCATCCAGAATCTGGTTATGGAAAGATGGAATCAAGTAAGGTAAGGACATACTTCAAAGTCGTCAAATGATTCAGTTGTGTGTTTCAGTGTCGTGTATTCTGCAGCAAACGGAGATCAGGAGGGTAACTCACATCTCAGCCGAACAGAAGAGGCGTTTCAATATCAAAATGGGATTTGACACTTTGCACAACCTCGTGACGACACTCAGCTCTCAGCCAAGCATAAAGGTACCGCCCAAGGGCGCGTGCGTGGATGAAACGAGCCGTGTGAGGCGTCTGGTTGAAACGCAGCATCTGTCGCTTCAGATCAGCAAGGCCACCACGCTGCAGAAGACCGCAGAGTACGTGGGAAAAATGCAGCAGGAGAGAGCTCTGTTGCACGAGGAGGCACAGCGGCTCCGAGATGAGATCCAACTTCTGAACTCTGCCATCAAGTATGTGGTGCGGGAGCGGGGGGTGTGGCACTTCGATACACAACACTCAGTAGACATGTCCACAGAGAAGACACTGGCTGCTACTGAAAGTAGAAAATAATGGGCCCTGAGGTCTTTTCATTCAAAGTAAACCCCGTTGATGAACTTTTACGGTCTGTCGGCAATCCTGGACTCTGTGCTCTCCCTTGCAGTTCATGCCAGCAGCAGCTGCCAGCCACCGGCGTGCCCATCACACGGCAGCGCTTTGACCACATGAGGCAAAAATTCAGAGAGTACGTCCGGGCGCAGACTCTGCAAAACTGGAAGTTCTGGATTGTATCCTCGTTGGGGTTGTGCTGCGGTCAAATGCGGAATTCTTCCATTTGCAGTTATAATGGACTCACCTGAACACATCGTTTGACATAAGTATGACTTTTGTTCATTTATATGCTAAAATTCACGGTTGAATACGGCGCGTTAGTAAAAACAATATGCATTTTGAAGCAAACGGTATGTATTTTTTTCCTAAAGTAAGCATTTTCAAGCATAAAAATTGCTTAATGAAGTAAAAAAGAAATATAAGGCATTCTGAAGCCGCATTCAAAGATGTTGCCATGATACTTGTATGTAGCATTCTACACTGGTCACTGGGTGTCAGTAATGGTTGGTGAGACACGCAAGCAGCAGGCTTCATCGACTGTACGACAACTGAGGCGTATCGTTATCATGTGCCGTTTATCGTATCGTACGACAACGGTATCGCAGCCTGTCGTCGAACAGTGCGAGAAGCTCACGTGCGACGGGGCACATAAAGGAATTGTGCACGGTGCGTATCTGCCGTGAAAATACAGTGAGAAACTGAAATGACGGTGGCTTTCTTGTCCTCAACTTGGTATCAGTTCAGCATCATCATCGAGCCGCTGTTTGAGTCCTATAATGGAATGGTGTCCACTGCCAGTGTGGAGCAGCTGTGCCAGTCCACTCTGTCCTGGCTGGACCAACACTGCTCTCTGCCTTCGCTAAGACCCAGTGAGTATGGTGGCACCCGCTGTCCCTTAACTTTGTCTGAGGTTTGTCAATTGGACATAACCCCCCACCCCCCACCCCCACTGCTGCAGTGGTCCTGAGTTCACTCCGTCTCCTGAGCACCTCTACGCCCATCCTGACTGACCCAAGCCTCCTACCAGAGCAGGCCACCCTCGCTGTCACCCAGGGTGACCCTGCTGTTGCCCCGGACCACTCCATACAGCACGCCCCTCAAGACAATACACGCAACCTGTGACTGAAATGTGTCATTACCCAGCTGCTAAAAAAAACCCAAAAGTCATTTGAATTCTAGGAACAGAAACTTGTAGTATATTTCCAGTGGTACCTAAAGAATGTCTAGAAGGAACTTTTGGTATTACTCCAGTTTTCTATCAAAAGATTTCATGTTTACGTCCTTGTATCAGTAAGTGTTCATAATAAAAACAGCATCTTGCTTAATTCAAGGGGTCAAAATTAGTCCTAGAGTAAAAATTGCAGGGGTGTCCAAAGTGCAACCCAGAGGCCATTTTCAGCCCTTAGCTTGTTTTTTTATAGGCCCTCCGCGTTTTGTAAAAATAAAATAAGATCATTAATGAGGTATATTGTGTGTTACATTAATTGGCTTTGTCACCCATGAAGCTAAGCTTAGCATATGCTGACTTACACCACATTGGTTTTAGCATGTTTAATGCACAAAGTGTATCACATCGTCAATGGGAAAAGTTTGGAGCCCCCTTGCCGAGTGGTTATCACGGGTGTCCAAAGTGCGGCCCGGGGGCCATTTTGCAAACTGCGGCTCTTTTTTTTTTTTTATCGGTCTACGGCACATTGTAGAATTAAAAAAGAATTTAACAAGAAAACTTAAAAAATAGAGAAACTTTACAAGAATAATGTCAAAATATTATGCAAAAAAGGTTTAATCTAACCGAAAAAGTTGTAATATTTAGGAGAAAAACGTAGTATCATGAGGAACTAGAGAAGCACTCAGAGTCCTACATGTAGCAATTGGATTCATAATGATATCAATATTAGTTCAGTAGTTATTCACAAAAATGGCATTTCTTGGGGCTTTTGAAGACACAACAAATCCAGATTCCACAGTGTCTTGCTAGAAAAATGCTGTTTGTCGCTTCACTTGCTGTTTTCCTAGGATGAAAATTCCAAAGGTCCCCTATTTTTTTCATATTCTGGATCATAGTATCCGGAATGATTCCATTATCTGGATCAGTCTTTGATATTTTGTAGAACCTGTTGGAAACTTGTCTTGTATTTTTTTTTTCCAAGTGCTCTGACAATTTTTTATGGAGTTACATGCACAAATGCCGAAAATGGTCCTCTCGCAATGTTAAAGAATCCTTTTAAAAAAATTCCTGGATCCAGACGGTGACCCGGATCACCCCGAAAATTTAATCAGTTCTTCCATATCCCATTTCCAACAATTCCTGAAAATTTCATCCAAATCCATTCAGAACTTTTGAATTTATTTTGAGCACAAACAGACAAAGAGATCAACACTGGCAAAAACATAACCTCCTTGGCGGAGGTAAAAACCACATCATTCTAGTAGCAGGAAGTTTAACTATTAAAGAAGTTTTTTTTTTTAAGTTGTGAGGAACAAGCAAGAACAATGAGTAAAGATGTAATTTTTGGAAAATTACAATGCAGAAAAACTTATAATAGCAGCAAAAATATGTTGTAATATGACAAACACAACAAAATAAAAGCGTAATTTTTGGAAAATTAGGTTGAAGTTATAATATGGGAATAAATATTTAGGAAAAAAATGTAAACAGCAAAAATGGGGGGGGGGGGGGATAACAGCTAATTGATACTGAGTTGAGAGAAGAATTTTCCTTATTTTCCAGAAAATGTCCCTTATTTTTCTTTGGGAAATTTCCTTAATTTTAACTGGAGGTTAACTGGAGCGTCTAAATTGTCTACAGCCGTGAACGTGAGTGTGAATGTCTATTGATGTCTATTTGTGCCCTGCGACCCATAACCCTCGTAATATAGAAAATGAATGGATGGAGTAATAATATTATTGTTAGCTGTGAAATCTTGCAGCATAATTAAAACAGATCAAGCTAAAGGGACATATAATTATCGAGGGAAAGGCTTCTTGAGACGTCATCTGTACTTCTGTGAAGAAGGTGTCGGACGTTTCGCTCCTCATCCGAAGAGCTTCGTCAGCGAACTAATAAGTGCTGATAGCTTAGGCCTTAAATACAGTAAGAGTGGGCGGAATTGGTGTGCCAACGCCCTCCTCCTATTGGTTCCTTACACTAAGCCTGGGCGGAGTAGTGGTATAATCCTATCCTGCTATTATACCACTACTCTACTATACCACTATTATACCACTACTATACCACTACTATACCACTACTCCGCCCAGGCTTAGTGTAAGGAACCAATAGGAGGAGGGTGTTGGCACACCAATTCCGCCCACTCTTACTGTATTTAAGGCCTAGGCTACCAGCACTTATTAGTTCGCTGACGAAGCTCTTCGGATGAGGAGCGAAACGTCCGACACCTTCTTCACAGAAGTACAGATGACGTCTCAAGAAGCCTTTTCCTCGATGGACAACTCCTGTACGACTGAGAGCCTACACAGAGACATATAATTATGTTATTTCATTGTTTGGGAAAAAAATAATGTATTTTTGTAATTTCCTGACACTCTTGTAAACTGAACTGAAGCGTGGAATCGATGGAACGCGTCCGTGTTTCACTTAATTCCTCCGGTAGGTGACGCTATGCCACTCGAGACAGACTGAGCTACTTGCGAACCTCCGCTCCGATAGAGGGCGCTGTTTCACAATCCGCCATGTTGGACAGTTTTTTGTTGTTCCCACAGCTCGGCGTTGAGCTGTCCACTTCAGCACCACAAGCTAATGTTGCCACGGAGGAGCGCATCAGCATCAGCACCAGCACCGGCGCCCAGGACAGAATTCACAACACACACACCGTCATATATATATCAACTGGAAACGCTTTACGACTCCGTGGCTGAAGACTGCGGGAAAAGGTAAGCGTTTTCGAAGAGATCAAGTTTATAATAACTGACCTCCATGCTGAATAAGGCGCTCTCCTCCCTCACCCCCTTTTCGGATACTTTATGAGCGAGTTGACGAAGCTGGTGTTTACGTTAGCATAAATACTCGTTAGCGTCCTTTCTTTGTTCATTTTTCGTCGACAAAAGGCGACATGCCCGCTCGCCGTGCAGATGGTGTTGCTCTATCCCTCGTCCATGTTCGCAGCCTCTCCACCGCCAGCTGCCGTCTCATTGTTTCCCCTCCTCCTCCTCCTCCTCCAGCTCCGGGACAACATGTCATATCTTTGTCGCAACGTAAAACAGTGTCGTTTTAGGTCAGAATCAACGCAGACAGAGACGATGCGCAGCTAAATATCGCCACTATTTACTCATTGGAAGCTGAGGGTTTGACTTCTCGCAGTTGCTTCATAATGCAGCGCGGGAAGTGTTGTTTTAAAAGATTAAATGCCTAAATAAATTATATTAAGTATTACTATTATCTACTATTCATTTGACTTACCTTATAACTGTGTAGTTTCTGTTGTCAGCTTAGATTGGAATCTTCTGAAATAAGCATGAACCAACTAAGAGAGTGTTATTTATTCAAAGTTAATTTTATTTATACTTCCACCCTGATTTCTACTGCTTTACTTGCTTATGAATAAAAATGTCTGATTAACATTTTGGCTGCTCGGAATTACAAATGACTCTATAAAATATGACGTAGTTATTCAAAGGCTAACGGGCGAAATGGAAAAATATCTTTGGATGGCTGGCAGGAAAGGCAAAGGGGAAATGCTGTGAATTGATCACACACGTCACAGGATAAAAAACAAATGCAAAAGAAAAATGCTGCAAATGCCCAAAACTCACACACAACCCCCATCTCCCCCCCCCCCCCCCCCCCCCCCCAAAAAAAAAAAAAAACGCACAAGAGAAATGCTGTGAGGTCATGGAAGTTTTTTTTTGGTTTTGGCTGGGATAGACTCCGGCTCCCCGCAGCCCTGAACAGGCCAAACGGTAGAATTTCTGTTTCTGTGGTTTGGACTTTTTCTTTGTGGCAATTTTTTAAGCAACTTGGAAGATCAAGAGTATGTCTGCTTCCATTTACCATCAAAGGGAAACGTTGTCCCACATTCCTCCTCATCAAGATTCCAATTGACATCAAAGATTAGGACTGAATAATTCAACTCAACTTGTGGAGTCAGAGAGAAGGCTTGTCTTCCAACAATAACCACTCATTAAAGATCATGTTTTATTCATATTCCCATACATCGTTAGGTCATGGAGGTATTTTATGTTGATGCGTGAGTTGCTTGCGTGGGCGTTGTGTATCACGTGTAGCAAAAATGACACATGAAAATGAATGATTGAAGTCAACAAACTCCTGAGAAACTGAGGTATTCTGCACCCGTTTGAAGCTGTCACACAGTTACTGCTCAAAGGACACTGTTGGACGGCATGCTAGCCTTCTTTGGTGTGTGTGTGTGTGTGTGTGTGTGTGTGTGTGTGTGTTCTCCAGGGATCCCCTTCCTTTGCCCCACCGACTTCAGAGTTTCTTTGAACTTGCTCCTCTGAGCAGATGTAAAATATGCAAAGGTGGAGAGAGAGCGGAAGACAAACAATGACAAAGAGAAGCTGAGCCATTTGGGGGTGGGATTTGATCAGTGAAAATGTTGGGAGTGTCACGTTTTGAGCTGACATCATACAATGGCGGCCATTTAGCTTGTGTCAACCAGATAATCAATAATGGATGGGATCAGTGTCGAGTTCCATCATGATCCTGGTGTACTTTTCAGGACGTGTGTGTGTGTGTGTGTTGTCTGAGGAAAACTAAACAGAATACAATATGAATGGAAAGTACCACAGTGTGACGGTAGCGTATATCCCCAAATATAGGCCTCCACTCAAATAAACGGCCTTCATCATCCGCTTACGCAAAAATGATTCAATTTATCTATCGAAACTCGTCAATATCAAAATGGTACCGGTGATGATGTAAACTGTAAAAAGTAGGTAGATATCGGTGCTAAATGAGTGCAGGCTCGGCCACCTGCAGCGTCGTGCTTTAATGTGATATTTTGCAAGCCTCGACTCCCAAGTGATGCAGCGTCCCAACAGAGAAACACAGACGCTCGCTTTAAACGTCATCGCCGAGTTTGGATGTGAAAGTGCATAGTTTGATGGTGTTCTACCAGGACTCCCAGGTATGATGCAGCGGGGCTCCAAGTGAGAGCCGTCAGCAAACCCGGTCTTCTACCCCAGAGCGAGGCCGGTCATCTCGTCTGATGAATTCAATGATTTTTCGGGTTATTTGCTTTAGACTTCTGACTGTGTTGTCCAGCGTTTTGGCTCCAATAGCTGCCGTTGGACTGATGATCACATCGTGAGCCTCCAAAACTCGCCATACTCCATCAAGCGTTTGTTCTTGAAATGCCGTACTAAAGCTTTTTAACGTGCTACCCTGTCGAGATATTTTTCGTGGTCTATTTTGCAGGGCGCAAAATGTATATCACTCCCACAAGCGACAGTTCCTCACGGCAGACGTGTTTGTTTTAGGTTCGGCACGCCCGCGGGCTGCATGCTGCAATAGTACGAGCCACAGGTGATCGGCGTTGAGTCATTTATCGGCAAGTGCCGATCACATGCTTTTTCACGGAAAACGGCCGATTTTGATGGGTGGCCAATTGATCCTAGTGGAAATACGTCACTTTTCCATGTTGTGTGCTGAGACGACATACTGTACACCTTTGCTACTTTATGCAGTCAGTGACATGAATGTGTTTGCTCCCAGGACTGATAAGGTGGTCTATTACGTATGTGGAACGATACCACGTAGCAAGGAATCTATCGGTCAGTTTCTAATCCCCAATGAACGCCACTTGAGCCATGCTGAATTGTCACAACATTTGTTTGCAGCGTGTCGAGCGTAATTGCTGTGAACGAACGGCGCCGTTGAGGCTGACTGTAATGAATGACAGTTTCTCATCAAGTGAAACCAGCAGACAGCAGCAGACGACAAAATGTCATCAGAGCTGAGCTGAGCTGAGCTGCACTGCGGGGCGCAATCCATTTATTTAGCCACAAGCCAAGAAATAGGGCACAGAGGAGCACAAGCGCCAGCGCTGATGCTGTGAGTAAAAGAAAACACTGCTAAAAATATCACGGGGTGCAGGGCTTTGACCTTTTCCTTGCAGAACAAAACAGAATGCAACATTCCATAAAGCTCTTGTTGTTCTGCCCGCCGCTATCAGGAGCAGAATGGACCCAAAATAAACATTAGCCTGCTCAGCTCAGAGCTGGTGTGCAGATACAATTTACACTCAATGGGCACTGAAGACGGCTACGTCAAACATCCAACCCAAAACATGGCCGCCTGATTTGGGCCACTCTTGGTTGCAATGCAAATGCAAAAAAACAACACATAATCTTGTAACAACAGTTTTTGTTTCTCTTACTCGCAGCACAAAATTTACTGCAATAGCGTGGGGGGGGGGTACTAGCCTCACGTCCAAGCAGGCAGCAGGGGTTCAGTTCCCGTCCGCAATTTAGAGTCTCCAATTAGCATTTTTCTGGGATGTGGGAAGAAGTTGAATTACCCAAATAAATCCCACACACGAGCAGAACATGCATGCCCCCCCACAGAGATGCCCTTCCTCAGGCTTCCGATTGGGCCAAAATGTGCATGACAGCCGCCACGTAGCTGGTGTGTTGCCATCTGGGATCCCACGTTCTTCATTCATGCACGTTGTGGCTGTCTTAGTCAGCAAAAACCTGTCAAAGCCAGTTCCATTTTTGGAGGTGGTTTGCCATTCCTTGACGGTTAGCATGCGGTCATGCAAGCGTTCCAAGCCAGCAGACGCCGTAAAATAAGACATCATTCCAGGTGGACTCTTACCATAACTACAGTCAACACATGACTTGCATCATGTGGTTCACTGAGCACTGTCATGGTTTACTTTTCACCCCCAGATGCTATTTCCACCTAACACCCCTTTCACAACAACACAACTGTAGAGAAATACACAAAGACAAAGATTGAACTGTATCATCACAGCAATCTGACAAATGAACAATACTTGGGTTTGTCTTTTATTAAATCTGACAGGCCGGCTACCAGAACACCCCACAGTCAGAACAGTTTAGGACAGGGGTGTCCAGAGTGCAGCCTAGGGGCCATTTGCGGCCCGCGGCACATTCTAAAAATAGAATTTATAAAAAATAAAAAAAAGCAACACCAATATCCAAAAATGAAAAAATCAGCAGCAATTTTCCTCATAATAAAACATTTAGTGAGGAAAAAAAGCCTCATTTTAGTAGCATAAAGTTGAAATAGTAAAGAAAAAAGATGATATTTTATAGAGAAATATTACGAAAAACAAACAAAACTACAAATAAAGTTGTAATTTTTGGAAAATGAGGTTGGGGGAGTTATAATATTATGGGAATAAAGTCATAATATAACAAAAAGAAAATGTGTGAAGATTATGTAAGAAGAAAGTTGAAATGTTTTTATAAAATAAAATAAAACCCAGCAAAAATGGGAAAAGATGATATTAATAAGTTGGTACTAATACACTGGGTTCTCTACTTATGAACACAATTGGTTCCAGACGACCGTTTGCAAGTCGATTTGTTCATAAGTCGAACAAAAGGTACTATTACAAATGATATAGGTACTACATGTACGTGTATACATACACAGTATATGTGTATGTATGTAAATATGAGTTTGGATGCAGTAGTAATATTAAACCAGTAAGGAAAAGGTAATATTAGCAATGATGTAGGTACTACATGTACGTGTATACATATACAGTATATGTGTATGTATGTAAATATGAGTTTGGATGCAGTAGTAATATTAAACCAGTAGGGAAAAGGTAATATTAGCAATGATATAGGTATAGCATCTAGCATATCTACATGTCTTATATCACTTCCTAGCATATCTACATGTCTTAGATCACTTCCTAGCATATCTACATGTCTAATATCACTTCCTAGCATATCTACATGTCTAATATCACTTCCTAGCATATCTACATGTGTTGACATGTGTGGCCCTTGCATCCTTTCACTTTTCACTATGTGGCCCTTGATGGCAAAAAGTTTGGTTTAGGACATGATGATGAGAAAGGAAGCGAGTACGGTTGAACGCCTCAAGTTGCCGGACAGCCTACAGTATGTGTAGCTATGGTAACACTCTCCTTGGGGAGGGAGTTCACAGGTAATAGACATGGATCGTGGCTTGTGAATTATTTAGAAGCTCAATCAGGCATCGTGTGGCAGACGCAGCCCCACGGTGGACTGAAATGGCGGGGGGAAGTGAGGACATAAGCTGTCTCTCCGTCTCCTCTTGGGCTCTTCTTCTGAGAGTAAGCAACTCTTTTGGTTTCAGTTTCCGCAAGGTATGGCCAAGGACGACTGTGCCGCTCTTTCTACAAACTAAAGACAATTACTGGCAAAAAATAAGCCATGATTGAAATATTCCACACTGCAATTAAGAATAGCGCGGGAGTTGGATAGAAAATATGTTAGCATCAAGCCAATTTCCAAAGCAATCCAAGTTTTGACAGTCAGTCAGCTAAGTTTACACTTCAGTCATGGGTTCATAATTCATACAACAACATGCGCTTTATGGTGACCAGGCTTCGTCAGTTAGATGACATTATTTTCCAACTATGGCAGCAGGCACGGAAAAAATCCTGACTTTGTCGTTTGATGAAAGGGTGTTTCATTGAAGCGGAGGTGCTCTGGAACACCAGCCGTGAACATGAACAGATGCTAGCTGTCCATTATTTGGAGGGGCAGTGTTTGGTCCAGACATGGAGGTTAGAGGCGAGATACTACTGAGACTCTCCGGTCCTTTAAGTGACCCCTTGGGGGGCCTTGTTACGTTTCAACGGTTGTGATAGCAGGCAAAGACCAGTCGTTATTGCTTCAGGGTTATTCTACGCTGGCCGTATGGCTCGTCTGTTTGCCACTGGGCCTCACTGATGTTGGCCAATCTGATAAAGACACACTCTAGAGTATGTATGCTATCATACATGTATGCATGTATGTATGTATGTATGCTATCTCCATGGTTGCAATACCAGTACGACTTTCATTGAAACAATAGCTTTTATTGCTCTTTTGCAGGACTAACCACTCATTTTTGTTGTTGATACCAGAGGTGGGAGAAAGTCAGTGCTTTGCAAGTCTCAAGTAAGTTTCAAGTCTTTAATTGCGGCCCTTTGAATTCAGTGTTAACAGAATCGCAGATGGATTCATGGAATTGGCCAATAAAAAAGGAATCTACTGTAACGCAGACTCTCGCAGAAACTGACATAATTTGAACGAAAACAACGTTAGTGTGGGGGAAGTGTTTCCTTGGCGGACTGCTCAATCATGGCGGAATCTCATCACAAACACCGGCTCGCCCCCTCCCGAACTAAACATGTCAAAACGGCGAACTGAAACACCAACAGAAGTTGGGGAAGAGACTTTGAAACTCTGCTGTTACGGGGCGTGAAAGAGAGCTAGCGGGGTTAGCTTAGTTTAGCAGAGCATGCTAGTGCGTCTGTGTGCGTGCGACTCGGGTTGTATGAGTGAGTTTGTTCACGCAAACGAGCGCTTTACCTCCTGCTGAGGTCGTGCAAGTTTTGAGTGAAATAAGGATGAGAGGCTTGTTCATTCCTGCTGCCGGCTCGTCTTAACTGTCAAGACATTCTCAACACACACAACACACTTTCGGCCTTCAAAATAAGAGCGCTGCTCGCTGCATACTTTTGTAATTGTGTAAATGAAATGAGGGTGGCATAAAAAATCTCTTCCTTTAATAACGCAATTGGAATTGCATTGCTGACTTTGTCTTCCTGAACCACGAGCACAGGCATTGCAGTTTGTTGAGCATTTTGCGTGTCCCATTAGAAAAGTTAGCCAAGCTACTTCCTTTTCTGAAAAACTGGGGAAAACTGGCCAATGGTATTGCATCAATAAATGCAAGGATTTTTTCAAGCTGTTCTATCCAATAAGAAATAAGCCTGTTTTTCAAACACAATATTGTGTATGGAAGGCTAAATGCAAAGAACCCCAAGTGGTGTGATTGTGTGTGTGTGTGTGTGTGTGTGTGTGTGTGTAGCTAGGCTGCAATACACAACTAGAAATGTCAATTTGTGGACTTAAGTAAAGAAGTTTTCAAGCGTGAAGCACACCAGCTGGAATGTAGAACGGTTGGACCGACAAGCGTCGCTTCCCTCTTCGGCTCATCTGCCTGTTTTGTATCCTCCATGCTGCTTCCGTGCTCCAGCCTCATTGATTAACCCCAGCAGATCATTTGCTCCTTGAAAGGAGCCTGTTGCCGGGGGAAATGTCTTGCCCGCTGCCTTTTCCATGAGGGAGAAACAGAGGAATTGACCTCTTTTCGGGCGCACGGCTACACAGTGTGGGCTGTGAACCCTACGCAGGCACGGAAATAAAAAGCACGGCAGGTCATACGTCTTACTGGAGCCACAGCAACTGTTTTGTCCGTGTGCGTGTGAAGCTGAAGGTGCTGCTAAAAGCTCTCGATGCAATGCTTCGCAGCTGTGTCGTCGTGAAAGGAGTTGTTTGTAAGGACAAGTGGCAAATGATGTGGCCATGTGTTATTGTTACACTTATTGTGTACACCACACTTCAACCTCTGGGGTTGAACATCATCCGTATTGGGACGATCCCTCAGGGTTCCAACGCAACTACGGAAAGTATGGCAAATGCTGGAAGCAGATTTTATACATTTCATGTCTAATTTTTCCTCATAATAGTTTGTATGACTTCAGATTTGGCTGCTATACGTTACCCTGCGTCCCCGTTGTTTTTATTTGTGACACGACAAGCCGTGTGTGACTGACTCTAGCGACAACATACGTACGGCAGCCTCAGGCAATCCCACGAAAAGCACAGCAAAAAGAAAGCAAATGGGTATTGTGTGCTTTTCAAACGTTGGCACAATCTGGTCCCAAGAAAACAATCAGGATGGGTTTCAGCTTCCACACTCTCTTCAGGAGCAGAACGAGCTGCAGCAGCTGCTGTTGGTTGGAGGCGGCAGTGAAGGAATCGCCAGAGCTTTTTGGAAGGAAAGGATTTAAACTGACTGAAGCTGAAAAGCAGAACCGCCTTCAGTGAGCGACTGAAATTTAGGAGAGGAGGAAAAGAATCATTTGGATCTAAAGGGGTCCTATCCTGCATTTGCAACTTTTCAGGCGTATGCACATTAGACGTCCAATGTTGGAGGAGGAAACGCCTCCATCTTGAAGTGTTATGGGCGCCACACACACTTGGTTGGTTTTCAACTTGCCAAGTGTCCAGTGGTAGGTGGCTCTGCTCAGCTTTTTCTTGAACATGGCAGCCACAAAGGGTTTTTTTGGGATGTAAGAATGGTGTGTCTAAACTTGGTGTTTCCTGGGGAGCTAAAGACCTCCCTTGTACAACTTGTAAACGCACCGAAATATTCAGCAAATGAGATCCTCTTGTGTAAATATTCTATTCAATATATCAGAAAATGATCAGGGATTTATTTCTCTTATTTAGATCATATATGTGCTTCTCTTAGGATGTTTGAAATACAAGTACTTCAAAATCTAAATCCAGGGTGTCCAAAGTGCAGCCGGGGGGCCATTCTGGAAATATAATTTAACAAGAAAACTAAACAAAAAAAAATCATTTTACAAGAATAAAGTCCAAATATTAAAAGAAAAAAGTTGTAATCTTACCAGAATAACATTATGAAGAAAAATAACGTCTTTTTAGTAGCATGAAGTTGAAATATTCAAGAAAAAAGATGTTTGTTTTTTTTTAAGTCGTAATATTATAAGAAACAAACAAAACAAAGTAGAGTTGTTATTTTTGGAAAATTAGGTTGGGGGAAAACGTAAAGTAATACAAGTATATGGGAATAAAGTTATAATATTGCAAAAACAACAACATTTTCAAATATTTAGAAAAGAGTGAAGTTGATCCTACTAATAGGCTTTTCCACCGATATCACAAAGCTGAGATGCAGTTTTTTTCCTGAAATATATACTGTATAACTTGTTATCATATCTCTACAAAATATCAAAGTGGCCCTTGCATCCTTTCAGAGGCCCTCGCAGGAACAAGTTTGGACACCCATGATCTAAATGATATATTCATGTATATTACATATTGAAGTATATTTGTGAAAAAGGCACATCATTCATTCTGTAAAAGGGGAAACTGCTCACTTGCTTTCTGCATGAGCTGTTTGTAGAAAGCTTCATAGTGGCTTCATTTCTAAAAAGAAGCAACTGAAGAGCAGGCTGAGGCTCTGCAGAGATTTAAGCCAGAGTGCTGCACAGGAAACAGATGGTGGCGGGGGTGGCTGAGGGGAGGGGCGGTGCACTCTTAGGTGCGCTGCCTGGCCAGAGGATATTGCAGCAAGCCTGGACACACGTCCCAGGGGATTAATAAGACCATCACGGCTGAAGAAGGCCACAGAAGGGATGTGCCAGTGCTGGATGGGGGGGGTGGGGCTGGTGAGTGTGTTAGCGATGATCCATTTCTTCTCTTTTATTTTTAGAGCACATGAACTTCGGTCTTTACTCTTTTTTTCCCTCCCCATTTTTGCTGTTTTTTTATATTCGTAAATCTTCTTCTCATAACATTGAAACTTTATGCTAGGAATGTCGAATATTGGCTTTTTTGCTGTTATCAGATATGCCGGTATTGTCCAACTCTCCATTGCCGATTCTGATATCAAGCGATGCAGATACCGACCTGTATAACATCATATCTCCTGAATGAACACATACTGTATCTGTTGTGACGGCATCAGCAATGATCTTCTCGACGTGGCTGTAAACAACATCTGGCGTAAGCAAACTAGCACGTCTGCCCGCCGCTATTTCCGCTTTTTTACAGGCCGCTACCCCACAGTAGACATATGAATGAATGAATGAATGAATTGTGTGCTGGAATGATGCTCTCAAAAGGATGTTATAATAACCAAATCACGCAGTCTACGCACCGAATGTTATCAAGGTCATTGCTGAATGTGAAAGGTCATTCCCTGCATCTTCTCTGCTACGACTCCTGCCACATCCAATATGGCCACGATGTTGACGTACGGCTCAGCGCTCGATACGGCGTCTATGAGCTACCCCGCCCTCCATTACCGTTTTTTTTGACAACCCACCACGTCCTGCCGCCCCGGACACGGTCAAGCAAAACATCAGCTGAAGTATTTGCTGCGTGTTGACTGTAATTCAAGTTTCAAGTTCCTTGGCACACACATCAGCGAGGACCTCACCTGGTCTCACAACACCCAACAAATTCTGAAGAAGTCCCAAAGGAGACTGTACTTCCTGAGAAGACTGAGGAAATTTGGCATGTCCACCACATGTCCTGAGTTGCTTCTACAGATGCACTATCGAAAGTGTCCTTACCGCCTCCATCACTGTTTGGTACGGTAACTGTACAACACGTGATAGGAAGGCACTCCAGCGGGTGATCAAGACCTCACAGAACATTGTTGGGGCAGCCCTCCCCTCACTGCAAGACATTTATACATCTAGAGTCCTACGCAGAACACACAACCTCATCAAGGACAGCACACATCCACAACACTCATTATTCACACTCCTACCGTCAGGCAGGCGCTACAGGAGTTTGAAGTCCAGGACCACAAGGCTGGCAAACAGCTTTTACCCACAGGCCATCAGGCTCCTCAACGAAGCACTCGCACACGCCGCACGCAACACACGCACACACTCATAGCACTTTATTTATTTATTTATTTGTATTATTTACTTGTATTAATGTCTCGTCTGTTGTTGTTGCTTAATTTATTGGTATATATGTTTATGTGTTTATGTTTCTTATGTTCTTATTCTTTCATTTGTTTTCTTTCTTTTCTTGGGAGAATGAACAGAATAAGATTTTCATTGCATGGTATAACTGCTGTTGTACTATGCACATGACAATAAAACTCTCTTGAATCTTAATGGCGACAGCAGTGTTGCTTGTGGCGCTGAAAGGGCGATATCGCTTTTCATTATGAGGAACAAAAACAATACCGATATTGACCGATATTACATTTTTATGCCAATGTCGGGCCGATATTATCAGACATCCTACTTTATACCCATAATATCCAAACTTTTTCCCCAACTTAATTTTCCAAAAATAACTATTTTGTTCTCTTTTGTTTCTCGTAATATTACAAATTTTAAAAAATAAAATTTTTTCATTCATATTTCAACTCTGCTACTAAAATGAAATGATTTTTCCTTTTGTAAAATTGAGCCTTTTATCTCATTAGAATACGACTTTTTTTTTCATATTGATTACTTTCACTTTTGTAAAATTGTAGCAGTTTTTTTCATTTCTGCTGTTGGTGGGTTTTGTCCTTCTTGTAAATGTTCTTCTTTATTTCCATAATATTTTGACTTCATTCTCATCACAGTCTAACTTTCCTCCCCCAACCTAATTAAAAAAAATACTTTATTTGTTGTTTTCTTTGTTTTTCATAATATTACAACTTTAAAAAATATTGTCTTCATGTGACTGAAAAACATTATTTTTAATCATAATATAACGTTATTCTTGTGAAATTACGACTTTTCCTCATTAGATTGTGGGGTTTTTTCCTCTTAAAATATTGACATTATCTTGTACAATTACGGCAGATTTTTCCATTTTTGGTGTTGTTGTATCTTTTTCATGTAGTTTACTTGTTTACTTGTTATATTTTTAGAACATGCCACGGGCCAATAAAAAACAGTTGCGGGCCGCACTTTGGACACCCCTGCTTTACATCATGGCTAAAGCAGCAAATCTAAATGTGGCCTGTGTAAGAATAAAACACTGAACTACAGCTGTTCCTTTGTCTGTTTTTTGGTTAGTTTTTTGCTTTTGGTGACATTTTCTATATTCTCACATCCCCTCTGGTCACGGGCCAAGTCTGTGTGCGACCTTTGAGACACCAAGTGTGAACTCAGTGGAGGAGTGTGGGCTGTGCGTGAGTGTGAGAACGTTCCTCCTAGCCAATTTTTGGCCCACTATCTCCTGAAATGCTGCTGTCCTCCAGCGGGCCTCCATCTACAGTAGAGGTCTAGACATGCTTACAAGAGCCGAGTCGGCCTTGCAAATACTGTAGCTGTCCTATTTGCAATAAAACCATCTGTCTGGCTCTTCTCTGTGGAGCTACGTTCCACATAACAAGTGTGTGTGTGGGACGCACACGGGCTTTCAACTATAAAATTCCATGAATTGTTATGAAATCTACGAGAGCGAGAGAGAATTTTAATAATCTGAATGGATCACAACCTTTGCATCCCCTTCTCAGCATCATCACATGATTGAAGGGCGCCCAGGTGTTCATGTGAAATACCAAATGTGGCCTAGATGAAGGTGACCTCCAGGAGGAACGAGGGAAGTTAATTTTGCTGTAAGAATAACGGTTGGGTCCGCCCCTCCCTACGCACAGAACAGGCGCTTTCAGTATGGCATTCAGGGGGGGGGCATTCTCTGCAAATGCGGTGCCTGTTGGTGTAATGGTACAGCTGCTGCCTTTTAAGGCAGAGGGTCCCGGTATGATCCCGCCCCCCCAGACAGGTGTTTTGGTCATGTGAAACGTCAACAAATTCAACAACAATTAAAGGATCAACTGTGTGTGTGTGTGTGTGTGTGTGTGGCTTTTTCTTTAGATTGTTGAGGCTTTTTTGCGACACTCACAGTATCATTTAAAGGAGGACATGCATGTTAGGTGAACTGGAGACGCTACATTGTCCTTAGCTGTGAGTGTGTGACACCTGACCAGTCAAGGGTATACCCCGCCTCATGCCCAAAGTCAGCTGGGATAGGCTCCAGCATACCCCCACAACCCTAGTGAGGACAAGCAGCGTAGAAAATGAATGAATGAATGAATGTTTCAACATCCATATAAATGGTAGGCTAACCCGCATCCCGACTTTATCAGCTCGTGTTTTTCTCTGATTTCATCCACGACTGCATCCTTGCCCTGGTTATTTATTTGGGTGTCTCCTGCCAAAGGCGCCATAATCCTTCGTGTAGTTTGCAGATTAGAAGCTTCTGCTTTTTGAAGATTTCCCTATATATCAACCCACCCCCCCGGCGTGTAAACACATTTGAAAGCTGATTAGCTGAGAAACGTTACTTTAGTGGGCCACGACACCACCCCTAAAAATAAACTTCCTGCGGTGAAAGCATGAGCGCATCCTGATATTCATGCTGGCATCGTGTCTGGAGGCCGTGCGGTGCCGCCTGTTGTTAGCGCTGGCGCGTCAGAGCCCACGTGCACGTGCTTCTTTCTTGACAGATGGCCGGAGGAGATGTGAAATGTGAGCTGGCAGACAGAGGTGGGACGACCATTGTGGGATTGGGGGTTTGTCTGCCGTGATCGGTCTTGTCCGTGTTTCACGCTTGGCCTCCGACACACGAGCGAGGCTTTATTTCGATGTACCAGCGAAACAGCAGCATAGCATGTTGCTGCAAAGCATATGCGATGTCCATGACCTTCAGCTTTGTCTGACAATTCTGTCCTAATCTTCTGAAACGTACCTCTTTTTGTCTCCTCGTGACCCACAGCACAGCAGGTATTTTGTTGAACGTTGGTTTTCGTAAGCCCCCGCTTAGTGCTCAAATACATCACTGCATCTGCTCGAGTCTGTTCAAAACAATAAATGCCTTTTTTCGTCAGCATTTTGATGTGCAACAATAATGTCATGAATTCACATGACTTTTCTCAGCAATTTGTCGGCAAGATAAAAAAAGAGTTGGCTGAGATCAGTTAATTACAGCTCATGAGGGAATAATGGAATGGGTCAATTGGTATCGTTTTCATAGACCTTCCTGCCTCGTCTTCCGGTCTGCACGTCATCTAGTTTCAGTTTGCACTCGATACTGTACTGTCATGTGTAGAGTTCTTCTTCTTCTTCTCATCCAGAGGCCAGCAACTCCAGAATGAAGCCTGTCGTTTGTGTCGTCGTAGTCAATGCAGTAGGAACCCCTTCTGACAATGTTTTTGGTGCAGGTTGACCTTGATAGGGGCATCTGGTGTTAGTTATCCACTGAGAGTCCCTTCACATTGAAAAGACTTATCTTGACAGGCCGTGGATCTGCAATGGATTGGATTGTTACGAGCGCTTTTGTCGACATCCAAAGTACTTTACATTGAACCCATTATCCAGTCACTCCGCCGCCACGCGCTTGGAATGGTATGGATGAAATAAAATGGCAAATATTTGAGCAGAAAACCAACAAGCCGTAAAGCTCGATTCTAAATGTTAGGCAAGGCAAGTTGCTTTTTGGAGCACCATTCATACACAAGGTCGTTCAAAGTGCTTTACAGGAAAGAAGGGTAAAATCATTCAAAAGTACTACATTAGTATTACATTAAAATTCCATAAAGCAGAAAAATGAATACAAATTGAAGAGTGCAGATCAAATAGTTAGCATTGTCACGTAGATGCACAGTTGAATAGAAGTCTTTCCAGCCTGGATTTGAACGTTGCCAAAGCTGAGGATTGTCTCACATCTTCTAGAAGACTGTTCCAGATTTTGGCAGCATGAAACTGAAGCACAGCTTCATCATGTTTAGTCCTGACTCTGGGCCCCCGAGGAGTCCACTCCGAGCTTCTAAGAGCCTGAGATGGTTTAGACCATGAAAAGACTTGTACACAAGCAGAGCTGCTTTAAAGTCTATTCTCTGAGTGACAGAAGCCAGTGCAGAGACCTGAGTACTGGACTAATGTGCTCGTATTTCCTGGTTCTAGTCAGCATTCTGGATGTACTGCAGCTGGTTTACAGCTGGTTTGGAGAGCCCGGTGAGAAGGTGTTACACTAGTCTAGCCTGCTGGGGACAACGGCGTGGATTAGTCTCTCTACAGATGGTTTAGACACTAGTCCCTTGATCTTGGCAATGTTTTTTAGGTGGTAAAAAGCTGATGATGGTATTGATTTCATGTGGCCGTTAAAGTTCACATGTTAGTCCATCATACCTCTGGATTTGTAACCTCATGATTAGGTTTTCAGAAAGCGTCTCAAAGTGGCTAATAACACGCTCTCTTTGTTTCTGTGGGCCAAAGACAACGTTGACAATAACAGAAGACTTGAAGCGAAGCGTGCAGCGATCCTTTCATGTGAAGCCATCTTATCCAGACGGACAGCTAGCAATCCAGCCTACAGATAAAGCTAGCCGGAGCAAAGATCCAGGCAGCGGCCCACTGTTAGCGCTGATGAAAAGAGCAAAGCTACACGAACCAAGGGTTTTTAGGATGCGCGATGATGTCATGGAAGTTTAGTGTAAATCAAGGACGGGCACCATGGCTGTGGGGGGCACGTTTATTTATGTACCGTACACAGCTTGTCTCTTTAGCAACAGTCAAGAGACACAACACACTTCTGGCCTTCAAAATGCTGTTTACTTCCATCCATCCATTTTCTATACCGCTTCTCCTCGTTAGGGTCGCGGGGTACTGTTTACTTGTGGTCACAAAATAAGGGTGTCATCAAAAATAGCTTACAACACTCCAAGGAAAATGATGCCATTCATGACGTTAGACGACCCGCCATTTTCGGTCGTACTTTATTTTTTGGTAAGAGGTTCAAATCAGGTCTGCGGTGTAACCTTTTGTAACCTGCAAGCTTTGTTTGTTTTTAAAATGTGAAAACCAAAAGCCGAAAGGAGCTGATATAGTTTAGCAGTTTGGACAGCAATGAATTCAACTTTTCATTTCCGTTTGAGAGAACTACCTCATGTGCAGTTAAAACACGTTTGTTTTTCAGCAAAATATGATCGGAACGTTGAAGGCGTTTGCTGTCGGTATTACCCAGAATCAGCAGGTCAGGCTTTTTAAAGATCGGTGCAGCCCCGCTTGAAACATTTTCTTCAAACATCCGCTGTGGTTTTATGATCTCGGCGCCCAGAACAGAGCAGTCTTTAACAGGCCGACATTTTAGCTTGTCTTTCCCTTGAGACTTGAACAAGCACTTGCACGATGTGCTCAATTTCTAAGCGCACCACTGCAGTCCAAAGGAGTTTCAAATTGAATGTCTACCTTGGAGACACTCGAAGGATGTCACTGTACCTTACCTGAACACAAATGATGACCTTGTGCGGGGTTTGAAATGAGGTTTTGGTTTGTTGTTGCCAGTCAACGTGGAGCACAAATAGTTTTATCATCAGAGCTGAACACAAAGTACTGGGCTGGCACAGAAAAGACAAATACATATACCTGTATACAGATACTGTATATGCATACATGCACTTGGAGAGCGCAGACCTCGGCCAAGCGCCATAGTTCACACCAAAATAATCTACATTTTTTTGGAGGAAACCTTTGTCAGCAGTCTGGCATTGGTTAAAAAATCCTTTATTATTGCCCAATGATAACATCTGTGGTTATATAATATCATGATATCTGCAGCCAAAGTCCCAAGTATACGTGCAGGCAATGGCTGGTTTGGGCTTCTGTTTCGGTTATGTCGACGACCGCTGATGTCAACGTGAGTCAGCCAGTCCGAGGGGTGTCGGCATAAACGGGTTCCACTGTACTGTATAATACCACAATCATATAATTCTGATTAGTACATTGTTGAAGTTATCATTCCAACAATGGAGTGAAATGTTTCCAAAGAATGAAAGTGAATTGTTACGTGGCAAAGTTTGCTTTGAAAAAAAGCACCCAAGATGGTTCTTTAAGAAGGTAAATGAATCCATTTGTGCTGCACACGTGCTGATGATAGTCTGCCTAATGAATCATAGCACCCTAATTCTAATTAGCTTATTGTTGTCATCGTTCTAGCTCACCGCTTTCTCTAATTAACAGGACTTGCCAGTTCAGCTTGTTAGAAAGCGAGAATCTATGCGGCACTTCCACAGATGCCTCCATGTTGTAGTCTTATCTCGGCTTGTTGTGCATCCTCCTAGCCTGTTCTTCTCACTGGCTTGTCTCGCTTTTATCCAATTAAGAAGCTTTTGACGAGGCGCTACCGGCACTCCGTTGTCCTGGCTTCAGCTCTGGAGATTATTGCTTTATTTCAAAAGGCACCGTGTCAACTGCGTCTGTAAGCACAGTCCAACTGTTTTGTATACGTGTATGACTCTGCCTTTAATCCACGATATCGGACAGATGTTCTCCCGTTATATTACTTTCAGTCGAAATGGCGTTTAAAGCCGTGGCAATTGGGGTAAGAAGAAACAAGACACTCAATAAATAAAACATACGACACAATTAACAAAATACAAAAGGCCTTTGTTTAAATACAAAAATTAAACAACCTAAAAAGTCCTTACTTTTATCCCCGTGGTTTGTTTTGCACACTGGAAGGGGCGTTGCACGGAAGGGAGAGAGTGGGAGGACGTCTTGACTTTATGCATATGCCTTTGTATTTGCTCCGCTGGCAAAAATACAAGCTACCTAACCGCAATAAAGTGTGCTCAAAGTATCTTCTTTAAAATGTTTGGTCCGGACCAGGGTGCTGGACTACAAATGTGAACGCACCTCAAAACAGCCTGGACTTAGCGTCGTACAGAATAGACATAGTAGACGTACGTAGATAATAGACATAATCACCAAAATGCTCACACTTCTCTGCTTGGGCCACACTGTTCATTTTCCACGTAATTGTTCAACACTTTGAATGGAATTGGGTTTAAAACCAGGGCCAAATTGGTCTTTAATTCAGTTGTGAATTATAGACCGCCTGGGGGGGATCTAAAGTGATCGTGGGTCAATCATAATGAGGTAGGAAGACAAAACGTATTCCTCATTGAATTTTCCGCTTCAATGAATTCATCTCTTTAAAGATCCATCCTGCTCATGCATGGTCTTTATTAGCATACATTTCGCCTCTCATCATCTTGCTTCTTCTTCTTCTTCTTCTTCTTCTTCTTCTTCTTCTTCTTCTTCTTCTTCTTCTTCTTCTTATTCTTATTCTTCTTCTTATTCTTATTCTTATTCTTATTCTTATTCTTCTTATTCTTATTCTTATTCTTATTATTATTATTATTATTATTATTATTATTATTATTATTATTATTATTATTATTATTATTATTGTAGTGGAGCATCTGAGCCAACAGTTCACGCTCCTTAATCTGTCTTCATCAGTCATTGAGTGGATGCATTGCATTTCAATAATTACTGCACTGCAGAAGTAAAGTCATCCATTATAGACAAATTGGACGTTGATATCCAGTGCAGTAAGCTGTTGGTCAACATTATTATTCCGATGGAGTTTGGCAATTTAAAATGGCCTTGTGTTTGCTTAATAATTCAGTGAGCGACAAAACCTTGCAATTAAGTGCTTGCGTACTTCCAGATGTTGCATTCACAGTTCAAATATAATTAGATTTTACTGGGGGTTGTAAACATGCTAGAGAGCCAATAAATCATCTAATTAGAGCTGACAGTCATACTTATAAACCTGGCGCATTGAATGTTGCAACCGTTCTCAGTCAAATGCCGCAGGAAATGCACTGTTGGCTGTGCTCCATTACATTCCCTGTGCAGATCACACGTATTCCAAAGGTGTCAAGTACCTTCTGACATGATAGGACAGCTGCACATTGTTCATGTTTAAGGTGGGGGTGTCACGAGACGAGGCCGTGCACGAGGTTGGGTTTACGGGACGAGATTTGACATTACTTTTAATAAAAGTATTATGACAAAATATAAAAATATTTGGATCTACTCATTTAGTTTTACAGTGTTACGCTCCTCTGCACTCTGTGTGTATGCTAGCAGACCCGCCTCCACCCACCGAGACAAAGATAACTGACACACAGGGCTCACTCAGTTCATGCTGTTGTTTGATGGAAGAAGTGCGCCAAGGTGCTGAAAGCAATGCACAGAGTGAACTCTCTTCCTGCCTGTTCGGATTCGGGAGATGAGGAAATCAGACACGCATGCAAAAAATGTTAATTTATTGTGTGATGAATTCATGTATTTGTTATTGTCCCAGACCTAGTGGCCACGAGACATTTTTTTCTGAACGAGAAATCTTGTCACGTTTTAATCTCGCGAGATCTTGTGACACCCGTATTGTAAAGTACTTGAAGTGACGCCATCACTGACAATGGCAGCAACCTTGTAGATCAGGACTGATCATCCTCGGTTAACCTCATTAACCCATTCTAGGTCGGACTCAAACCAAAACATACTCTAACCAAAGCAATTTTTCCCATAACAGATGATGAATCCCTTCCAGACACCCAAAAATGTTAACACAAAACACTTTTTTATATTTTTAAAATTTTAGTTTTACATGGAAAAAACAATGAGAAATACATATAAATGACATATGAAAGGAATAAATGAACATTTAACATCACTTTCACCTTGACTGAAGACATGATTGTTGACAAATACGGACACCACCTTCTTGTTTTGCTATGAGTTATTATTCAATAGTGTTTCTCACCTTCTTTACATACATAGATAGACAGACACATAGACACATAGACACATAGATACATAGACAGATACATTATTTATCTCAAAGAGAAATCCACATTTCCAGCAGCTCTGCAAAAATGTCAGAATAAACTTAATCACTTTGTCACAAACTAGACAAGAAAAATAAGAAAATAGAATAAGCAAACGTGAATTCAATCTCTACGTTGTAAATAATGTCCACGGTAGCTCGTATTCATCATCATCCGTAATGAAAACAACCTTCCAAGTTAAATGCTGTATATTCTAACACAACAGTCTCATCAAGACGCACACGAGGCATATGGATTGTAAAAGGTGCTTGAGAGTCTGTGGAGGGGTTTGAACATCATATTACAACCCAGCTGTAACATTTTAATGTACCGTGATGTTCAGGCCGTAAAGAACAACGCTGTCTTTCAGTCTTCTGCCGTATGAGAGTAAGCTTGTTACTTCTACAGTATTTACCAATTGCCAAAGCAGTTTTCCATGGACGTGCCGTGTACTGGAAGACCTTCTTTTGTATCACTCATCACAACTTGGATCCCAACATCGGAATTGAGTGTTACAGTTGCTTGTGGAGATCTAATCACATAATTTGATACATTTGCTTGTAGCTCAGTGGCAGTCGGGCTGACTCCCCTGTGTAATTAATCAGCGGTTTGAGCTCATAAATCATCACTCTGGATGATTTGGGTTTTGCATAAAGCTGTGCGACAGCAGCCGACGGGCACTTGCTGCTAGTGATCCAATGTCTCAAAGGGTTTTAGCAGCAAAACCCCTACTGGGAATCAGCTGTTTGGCAGCAGTGGGCTAAGCAGTAACTGTGGAAATGAACTGAATTGCTTTCAGAATTGAAAAGGCCGTGGTTGGCAGTTTTGGTGGCAGTGTTTTGGTCAAAGGTGCTTGTTTTGTAGGATGAAATTGGGTGGAAAATGAATTCTGTTCATGCAATCCAGTGGGTGATATCGTCACAGCACTGTGAGATTGAACCTCAGCTAGTGACTGACAGGCATCACTTTGCATCAGGCTGCTGATCTTTCCGCTCTCCTCTCCACAATGCTTTTATTTTTTCTAATCTATATTTTGTCTTTTTCAGATGTTTGCATGATATACCTGAATGGCAAGATATTGTTGACATTATGTGCATATGTGAATCATTCATCCAGGTCACCGTATTGTCAGGACGTTGAATGGATGGCAACTGGACTGTTAGGTTGTCGTAGGAGACATTTTGCCTCTCATCCGAGCAGGCTTCATCAGTTCATGCTCAAAGACTAGTTGGGACAAACACTAGCCAGCCCGAGTCCTAGAACATGGTGCAAGATCCAATCCTCCAAAGGAGGAGGCATGTCCAGACAGGAAGGGTTTTGCTCTTTTGTGGTGTCGAATGACGATTGTTAGGATACAATGGAGTGGGGCTTGTGACCGCCACTGATGGGCATTTGATTGGTATCACCTTCCTTAGCATTCCATGCAGATGTAATGATGGTGATGGACCCACCTGAAAGCAAGGTGGCTGTCCCTCGTTTATTCTTTTAGAGGCTAAATGATTGAATATCTTAGGAAGGGATGAAAGGGCAGCATTGCATGCGGGAGGAAGCTAGTGTCGCAGACCTCTCCCTCTGTTCAGAGATGGCTTCCCTCACTCTTCTTTCAAACCATCTGTCATGCCGCTTCCTTTAGAGGATAAATATACTGGATCTGGCACCTAGTTCTCAGATTAGAGCTGTCCCATCTAGTCTGACTAGTGTTTGTCCCACCTAGTCTTTGAGTATGAACTGATGGAGTCTGCTCGGATGCGAGGCGAAACGTCCTCTAAGATTTTATGCCCTGCGGATGGATAGATAGATAGTGATAGATAGAAAGTATCTATCTATCTATCTATCTATCTATCTATCTATCTATCTATCTATCTATCTATCTATCTATCTATCTATCTATCTATCTATCTATCTATCTATCTATCGACCTACGGCAACTGGACTTAGTGAAGGAGTCTATTAGTCTGGTGTCTTCATGCTAGCATACAATATGCAGAACGAATACACTGATCACACACACGATGCAAATAAAATGCGGATGTTTATGCTGAGATGGAAAGAGGTGTTTACAAGCAGGGAACAGCAGATCCAGTGGCAGATGAACCAGGACAAATGCATTGCCATAGGAACCCAAGCCAAATGGGTAGATCAAAGGAGACCTCCCCCTTCTTGATCTTCTTGATCTTGAGCAGGACAAGGGCTATGTCTATCGGTGGGCAGGTAAGAGGCAGGTAGACATTTGAGAGCAGCCATGATGCGCCAGGATGTTCTCCCTTCTCGAGAAGGCCATTCCAGCACATTTTTGCTTCAATCGATCCCACTGTGAAATAAATCTAAGATGGCAAATCAAAAATTGACAGTCGCTTGGTGAGTTTTAATTAGACATAAACACTCTAAAAAGGTGATTCTTGTGCCTGCCAGGCTCACACTCACGTGTCTCCCTTGAATAATCCGATCATGTCAGCAGTGAGTGGGAATACGCAGTGTAGACTACCTTGACCACCATTATCCATGACTTCAAGTACAGCATGTTGGGATTTGCTTTTCGACCCTGCAGCATCAAGGTTTGCAACTTTCCTTTGAGAACGTGCCACACTGTCAAATAAGATGTAGTGTTTAATGCATACCAATTTTACGTGCTTCAAAGCACATTTGAGTATGTTCCGTCAATGACTGTCGCTCGGCTCATTGAGCAACATGGCAGCAGCACACAGACATTTCTTTTGCAATATAGAGCCTTTATGCTACGTACCCAGCAGGGACATTCATGGACGCCCTCTAAACTAGTACTAGTACTAACCTCTGGCAGACATTCCTGTGATTTACTCTCACAATATGGATTCATTATGTCAGCGTGCATGTGCAGTATTGGGGTGCTGGCAGACAAAGCAGAGAGAGAGAGAGAGATGAGTCCCTGGTGTTTTCTTTTTGGTAGCAGTGCTCCATTAGTTCTTCCTTTGACTCAAAAATGTGATAATTAAAAAAAATAAAAATGATTTAAAATTAAAAGCAGAGAAAAGAAGTCTGCGAGTATGCGGAGGAGCGAAGGCCAAAGCGCAAATAGAGAACCACCGTATACATGATCTGCCTGTCTGCAGACGGCCTTGACAGGAAACCACAGAGAGCTGGGAAGAGGCGGTTGAAGAGGTTGACTTTTCACACTCCACTAGAGTGGCCTGGCAGACGATTAACTGCCTTGCTGCTCGCAGCTCACGGCGCAAGCGCTGTCCTGTCACAGCGAACGCCATCACACAACAGCTACTGATGACCGGCAGTTTTAAGCTGGCAGACAAAAACTATGCCTGCTGTGTCCAAAAGTCATCTTAAGGCTCCATGTTCTCACAGAGACTAACAAAGGCCCCCCTGGATCGGGAGTGGGTCACTCTCAACCGACTCCAGACGGGTGTTGGGAGCGCACATGTACCAGCGGGGTCTAAGATGACAGACCACATCCTGAAATTGGTGACACAGCTCCAGATCCAGAATGTACGGTAATCCATGAGTTAAACGGATGAATCAAGCACAGCTATAGCAACTAAGAATATTACAGCTCGTTTCTGCCATTCTCCATCAAGCTCACGGCTTGGCTTGTAGAAGCCCGCTGAGTGAGTAACCATGCTATGACAAAGGGGCAAAGAAGCGGAGTGGGAGTGGAGCTTTGAGAGCTGGCCCTAATTGAAGAAAATACCTCAGAGGCTTCGAGTCATTTCTGCTCTTTGTCTCCTCGGAGTGGCAGTCAAAAATGGGCTGCACTTAAAAAACTCAATAAAAGGAGCGTTTTTGTTCAGTGCGAACCATAAAGTTAGAACCACGACCCCATCAATAAAATGTTTTTACTCTGCAGAGGCCAGCATTTAAGCCGTTTTGAGACATTTTAGCTTCCATCGTAACCTTACAACAGTGTCTTGGATGACTGTGCATCCAAATCAACACATATAGTTCTGTGTTTACAATAACAGAGCCGTTGAGACTTAATAGACAGATGGCCGTGCATATGCTGTGCTGAAAGTGCCCTGCTGTGTAGATTGAAAATGGAAAAAAAACATACACCCTGTCCATGTATTGAGATGCAGATGACTGTATGTGCTGCACGGAAAAAATCATCACCGTGATAAGTTCTACCACAGTACAGCCACACGTCAGGGTCTACTTAAAATGACAAAAGAATCCTGAGTTGTGCTCATTTCTAGTCCAATCTCTATTTCCTTTTCTAATGATATTTTTGTCTCTCAATTGAGTGAAAAATTGCTGTAATCTTCTGGCGCCCTCTCTAATGCCTCATTAGCAGAAAGCACACGCAAGTGAGATTTTATCCCCAGCTTGTCCGTCATCCATGTTTTACTTTGTAATTTGAAGACTGTTGCAGTTTTCAAGTGGTTTATGAGTGGACATAGAAGAAGACAAACACAATGACTTATTGGGAACGTGACTGTTTTACACACCCAAGCCATAGCGGCGAAAACCTTGACGCCTCTATTAATGCAGCGCTGCAGATAACCTTCAGTCCCTGCAGAGGACTCGTGCACAATTACCTGTGTGCGCTAATGCCTTTCTTATCTTATTTGTTACACCATTCACAAAATACCTTTTATGTCAGTCCGCCTCACCACATGCGTATTGTAATGAGGCACCTTGAATTATATGAAACTGTGCTTGCTCCGTAGTTCAGAGCTCCTGGAATACTGGCAGTGTTGAAAAGCGTGAAACCTTTTACAAACGGTCACAGTGGTGTGCATTAGGGACGCTCCGATCGATGGGCCACCGATCAGTGTGGGCTGATTCCTGTGAAAAATCACATGATCAGCATATGCTGATAAATGCCTTTCAGGGGCATGTCTACTGGAAGGAAATCTCATTCTTCACTGACCCCAACGACGTCGTCAGGTGAAAATGGCAACGTTTTGTTGTGGTTTAGTTGTCTGTTTACATGAGAATCGGTGTGGCGAGCCTTCCAGGTGCAACTTCAAATGTACTTTTGAAATACTTTTCAGCTTTAGATGACAGGCAGAAATGTCAAGCATTTTGACCATCTGACAGACCACCCACGAGCATTTTTGTCCAGTCTTGTCTTTTATCTGTCCTGTGGTTTCGTGTGAACGAAGATGGTTTCCATAATGTTGCCATCTGCATATGTCCGTTTTAAAAGGGCGACTGAACAAACTGTTGTGGTGTAAACGAGGCCGTAATTAAAAGGAAGGGTGCGTGAACGTACATACTTCCAATGTCTTCCAAAGCTCTGAGGATCTTTATGATCCTGTTTTCATAGATGAGAGCGTTGTTGATTTGTGATGAGCGTGTGCTACTGTCACGGAATATCAAGTGGTAATTTATGGTTTAATAGATTCAGCGGTGATGCTCCCTGCTGTCCTGCCACCTGTTCTGTAGCTAAAGGCTGAGTCATTATGCAGAGAGCCAACGCTCCTCTGCAGAGAGCAGCAATGCTATGAACCACCCAAAGGCTTCCATAGGCTTTCACGACTTAAAGTTAAGATAGAGTTAAGATAAGGTTGCAGTCTGGTTCTGCCCATCCCGTTGCAGCGTCTTCATGTCTGAACTTCAGCCCTCTGTGACAGTGATAAAGTGCCTCGTCTACGGCCCCTCTGTGAAAAATGAGTTGCAGTGGGAGACCCCCGGGTACGTGAAAGCCATCCTCTCCTCTTGTGCCTTCTACAATAGGCTTAATAGGACAATTCATCTTAATCCAAATATCCCTGAGCCACTTGTACCAGATGGCGTTTCATTTTGAAAATATAACTACCTGTTACTTTTATTCAGCAAAGAAACCACAACGACAACAATCTGCAATCAACAGTCAGTGGATGTCAATTCATGGCCTTTATTGCGAAGACACACACCTGGGGGTGTCACGAGACAAGACGATGCAAGGACGAGATGAGATAGAGGTGACATGGGTGATGTCACACATGACAGGAAGGAGGAAGTGAGGGAGTGTGAAGGAGTGTAGCGTGCAGAAGGTTACGCATTGTAGGGAAATTCTAATGCACGCACACGCACACGCACACATAGTTCAGTTCCAAATGTGAAAATTAGTTTGTTGTGTTATATTTGTAAATAAATTGTTATTTTGATGTTTTTAAAAAAAATGTTGTTTAGATATTTGAACTGTCACAAAAGCAAAACATATTTATGTACAAATGAAAGTTATGCTTAAAATGTATGTTTTTCATAAAAAGCTGTTTTTCTCCCTTTTCTAGTTGGAAACTGATATTTTCCTGAAACTTACCTATGTTCTACTGATGATTACTAAAGATCGAAAAAAGGTAGAAACAAAGACTGTAGCCTAATGTATTCTTTTGGTAGGTTGCGTGTTTCTATAGCCATAGAACACAATATTCTGTGTGCCTTGAAACATCAGTCTAAATGATCTGAAATGGGTCGGTACTGAAGGGCTTGTCTTTTGCAAAATGGCTGGGATTGAATGAGTTCATTCATGAATTTCTGACAAAAACGCAATATAACAAGGGAGCGGTAATCGAACCACAATATGGCGAGGGACAACAGAAAATAAATTCCTCTAACTTTCCTTAATTGTTGTGTGTTCGTCTGCGACATGAGACATTAGGATTTAGCATTTGCATTCTGGGGTGGGAGGAATGGTTCCATAGTGATTCAATCAGAGAAACCAAATGACTCTATCTGCGTTTTTATTCACTGTAACGCACTGTATTATGCGCTGTAATTTTATGGATTCTTGCTCTTGAAAGCACCCCATACACCGAAGCACGCTCACAGCAATTAGCATCGTCTGCATCCTTCAGCTGTTTGGTGTCCTCTGCTCTGTTTTGCTGCCACACTACCTTTGTGGTATTTTTGACCATTGTCAGACAGCATCACGTGGGTGTGGTACATGGAGGTTGCTGCCTAAAAGAGCACGGTTCCTGTCAGCACCGTTGTCAGTAATGCGTGTCTGCATGTAGCCCGAATCCAACTTTGTGTTTGTGTCTGCTTACAGATCATTTAGATGTGCTGCTCAGTTCAGACAGAAATCTTGCCGCTTGTCCAGAAATATTAGCGTCAAACCACCTAGCTGAGGTTCTGCTCGCTATCTTCACTTTTTTTCCAGGAACGTTCAGTGGTAGCGCCTTCTTGAAAGTATGGCTGTTTTCATCAACATGGTTGTTTTCCAAGTATTTAGTTGTCTGTTTATTATGTGGACATCATTTTTTTATGGCGGCCACCCTTCCTGTAATGCGGTGATAACACACACATTGCTAACCTTTTTTTTTGTAATGCATGGAAAATTCTTTACAATATGCTGATAGGACACAGGGTGATATTACATAAGCTTCTTGCTATCTGTAAAATCCTGGGCTCAGGTTGTTTAGGATCTTACTACCTTTTGATCTCTTGGATCCAGACATCTTTCAGCTTTCAGGCTCGATATTGTAACCATTCAGTCAGTGAGTGCAGTTGCAGTTGGCATATTTAATATCCTTGACTCAGCTCTGTGCTCCCATTTTCTGTATTTTTATCACGCTAAAAGTGTGCTGAGAATAAAACCCAGGAGCCCATCAGCACGAACGAGCCAGTATGCCAAATTAGTTCGTGGTGGCGACATAAAAGGCAACACAACAAAGTTGCCCACCTCAAACATATCCACTCGACTCAGTTTTCCCTTCTGGGGAAAAAAACTACACCCAAGATTCTGAGCCTTTGTCCCGACAGTCAACACTTGATTGGAAAATTACATAGAAATGGAGCAGCGCAAAATGGTGTGCAGTCACAGAAAGTGTAGTTTGAAAAGAAATGCCGCTCTTTAATACAGTTGGAAAGCCATCATTTCCAGAAATGCTGCAAACATTTGACAGACATTAGTATTGCCTGTGAGAAAATACATGCCAAAAACACACACCTATAAAAATCAACCAGTATCCACCAAAAGCAATTTTGACTTTATCACCTTTGTGTCCGCAGACTCCAGTCATCATGTATGATGCAACAAGGGTGCCATCTCCAAAGGATGGTCCAAAAGGGCTGACCAAGCCACTGGTCCCCAGAACAGGACCAGACACGGGAACAACAACAGGAGGAGTCTTAACGCCAGCAACAGCCCAACAAGCTAAAACTGAGGAAGGACAGTCCGGTGCGGAGGAGGAGGAGCCAAAATCAGAGCCGGTCCTGGTGAAAAAGCCACAGAGGGAGATATTGGACCATGAGAGGAAGAGGAGGGTAGAGCTGAAATGTATGGAGCTCCAAGAGATGATGGAGGAGCAAGGGTAAGTCTGGTTCTGTTTTGTACTGCATGTGTAAAACTGGTGTATTGAGTTGCTGGCCATGTTTCGCAGTTTCCACTGAAGCAGAGAAGGTGACATTGATTGGCATGGGTTTGTATGTACAGGTGCTCCTCGCTTTATGATGTTTCGTCTTTGGGAATGAATTACAAACGTAAACATTCGGCGTGTACCTCGTACTGAGTGGAGGAACACAGCGTGTGTCTGCATAACTACACTTACTAGCGGACTTTTAGGACTTCAGGGTGTCTCCCAAGTGGCTGTGTGCCAAGGAAAAGGAAAGCCATCCCCATGGAACAGAAAAGCCAAGCTTGATGCCATCAGAAGAAGAACACTCAAACAGCACAATAATGGATGGATGGATGGATGGAAGGTTGCACACCCTCGTTCTCGTAGTCCCGCCCAGTGTGAGAGAAATGACGGGGGCTGCTTTTTCTAAGTGGAGCAGTACGGAGAACGGTAACAGCATGGCTAATGATGACAGAATACAAGGTGAATGAGCTCCACTCGCTCATCAGACAGCAACCACTCACTCCAACGTTAAAGCTCTGCACTGACTTGGGCCATCTAATTGAGAGAACAGATTACGGGATGGAGACGGGGAGACATCCAGTCGTGAGACATGATTAAGAGGGCGGCTGGAGCCGTGGCTGAGTCATTGTTGTGATTGAGGCCTCAGGAATGATTAGGCTGGGGGAGGGACATCACATGCTTGGAACATTTCTATGGCAACTCCAATCGCTCACTTCAGTGGTCTGAGATATTGGGGGTCCTGTTCTGATGCATGTATCACATTCGATGGCAGTTTAAACAAGGGGTGTCCAGATTCGATATTGATATCGGGCCAATATCAGCAAAAAAAGTATCAGATTACATTGGCCTGTATCTAAAATCTCCGATATTGGCACTCGGATACCAGCAGTCGATCCCAGACTCCGCCCCAGCACACCTATCCAGCAGCAGCCAGATAAGATACTGTAGATATGGATGATGCAGCTGAGTGCAACACTTGCCATGCATGAGCACAGAACCGGGCAAGTTTAATACGACCAAACTCATCGTGCACTTGAAGCAGCGTTACGCGGCACGAGAAGAAGTCATTAGCCGTAACAGAAAAGATGACCGGTCCCTGTCGGTGGGGGTAAAGTTGAGTTTGAACCTCACTTTATGTAGTCTGCCTAGTCCCCACAGCGTTGTGGATAAAACTATAACCCAGATGCTTACAGAAGTAGATAGGTCCGCTTTTCTCATACCGCCTCTTGCTGATTATTGTTCTGTTTGAGTAATATCCCTTGATCAAGCTTTTTACAAGTTTCCACACTACAAAATACGTAATAAAAGTATGATTCATGCTGAGATCAGATTGATATTGTTAGCGGCCGATAGCCAAGGCTGCAATATCGCTATCGGCCAATATCCAAGGCTGCAATATCAGTATCGGAGCGGAAGTGAGAAAGTTGTATCGGGACACGCCAAGTTTAAACACATTAAACGCAATTAGACCTCCATTCATCCATCCATCCATCCATCCATCCATCCATCCAGCCATCCATCCATTTTCTATGCCGCTTCTCCTCATTAGGGTCGCGGGGGCATGCTGGAGCCTATCCCAGCTGACTTCACCCTGGACTGATTGCCAGCCAATCGCAGACAATTATACCTCATTTTTCAGTAACTACAGCCTGTTATTAGTCATAAAACACGCACGTTTGAGCAAATATTCAAGTACTTCAAGCAGACCAAATAAATTCAAATACAATAAAAAGACATTCAGTGAAAGACACGTTAATATGCAGTATTCAACACTGGCTACACCCACTAGGTGTCAGTAATCTTCTATTATGTTACATTGATGAGACAATAGTAATCATGGTCTCAATAGGTTCATTGGTTCCAGACCTGACTGCGATAAGTCCATTTCTGCAAAGTAGGATTCAATATTAATAAACAGAATATTTTCGAAATTTGAGCATAGAAAACCTTCCTAAATATGTTTTTACCGTTATTAGAGCCCTGTAGACATGAAATAACACCCCTATAGTCCCCTTTTCACTCCAATTATTCTTTGTTTACAACACATTGTGCAACGAATGCACTAAGGGTCGCTGCAGGTCCTAACTAGTCCGCCTCCCATTTATTTGTTCTCAACTTAAGAAAGTGTTTCAAGCGGCGTGGGGAAGAAGGACAAAGTAAGAAGCCAAAAACGTACCACTTCCACGCAGAATGGTAGGAGAGCTTTTTTCCCACTGTATCATGTCTGACTCCATGGAGTGTTTAGGTGATGTCATTTCAAGGAACGTCTCATCAATGTAACATCATTGACGCCTAGTGACCAGAATACTACAGCACAGTATACATGGCTTGTCTTTCAGTATGTTGCCACTAATAATAGGCCATAGTCAGCCACGGACCAGCCATCATTCATGAATTCATTTGGATGTTCGAACCAGGATGTAGCGAGGGATGACTGTATGATGAAATCATCTTGAAGTGGCGATACGGGATTTTCATCGGACAGTGACAACATGCAGTCAAACCTCGCCCCAGTTTTCGTATGATTCTGTCTCGGTTGTCGTACAATACTGTGCGTAAAAAGCTTGTATTTTCCTCTTTGACACACTGAATCTTGTGGTATTAGAAAAGATGTGGACGGACTGCTGTTAAGGCTAATAGAACCCAGCCAAAGACAGTGATGCAGCAAATGATTTAAACGTGTTTACATCCGCATGTGCTTAAGAGCAAATGAACTCGTCACGCTTAATTCAATCAAAGATGCAATTAGTCAAGATACTGTGTTTGTGGTACTTCATAAAGGCTCGGTAGCTCATCACCTGAAATAGAAACATGGGGGTGGTCACGTTGCCTTCTGTCTTCACGGCGCCTTTCAATCCCACTAACTCCACTGCGGCAGAATTGATGGCCGCACTGTTTAATAGATGCACAACAGTCCCTGAGCACAAATTGTGGAAGCAGCCTTTACAACACAACACAGAGATAACACCAAAAGTACAACCCAACGGACAAGGAGGCTATTGAACACGGCCTCTGGGCTACATCGTGAGTTAATGAGAGGGATCAATGACTGCTCAGGGATGTCAAATTACTGCAATCACCGTCTTTAATTTTAGTGATTTGTTATGGTGAAGATGGAGTGCCACACGCCAATCGATGACTCTTGTCTCCCCGTCCTCCCAAATAACCAAGACTTTTAATGTCGTGGGTGATGGGCTTGGAGGCACAGGGCTGAAATACAGACGCTCGTATGAATGAGGACGACGGTGGTTTGACATTTTTACTTGGACGCAGTATTCGTCCATATCTGCCCTGACTGAGCACTCGGTGGAACCCCTCCTCTGTAGTCCGCTATGTGGTGTGTTAGGCCCAATGCTACCCCCCAGTTGCAAGAAGTGTTAATTAAAAGCGCACGTGTTGTTTCAGTGAGCACATTTACACAACAGCTTCTGACAAATATCCAATATGTGGGCTTTTAAACCCATCGATTCAACTCTCTATTGATTTTTCCTCACTTCTATTGGATGTAGCTCTGATATTTCACCGCTGCAGAAGGCTTTCGCTGTCACGGGAAAATGGAATTCGTTCTCTAAAACATTTTTTTGTCCAAAGATTACTGCTAGTGTGTAATCCTGACTATTGACCACCAATTGTCAGGTGGTGCTTGCATCTCCCTGGATGTTACGAAATTTACAAGGAAGCAATAGCAAAAACCATCTAAATGCACCACTTTTGCAACTTTTGGACTTCTTCACTTGCTCAGAAACATTTCTCTCTGTCTTTCCGGTGTGTCTGGCCAGTATCCTAGTCTGTTGACGAGGGATGGGCGAAGTAATCACTTTATTGATTAATAAGAATTTAGTCGATGGTGTGAAATTTGAATGTTAATTACAGGCAGTGCGTTCCTACAATGCGGCGTAAGTCGATTTTAGCATAAGTTGGATCTCATTCTTAAATTAACACTTACGTCACTCACACTGTACACTGAACACATGAAGGACATGAAATATAGTAGTAAAAACACTAAATGCAGTATTGAAATGAAACAGTAATAAAACCATAACACCTTGTTGGAGGTTTTTGGAGGTGTTTTAATAGCTGACTTTGTAGGCGGAATACGTGTGTCCCATTTTACCTGCTTTTATATCTTTAGAACGCACAGAAAAGAGAAAGACGTGTCTCACATAAGGATTTTGGACGATGGGCAAAATTTTTTAAAAAGTGCAGCGTTGTCCTGCTGAAAAAGCCAGTCATTACCACACAGACAAGGACCTTCAGGCATGAGGGACGCCCCCTGCAGTGTCTCCTCGTAGCCAGCTGCCGTTTGACGCCCCTGCACAACCTGAAGCTCCATTGTTCCATTAAAGGATCATGATGTGCCGTGTGGAAAACATCTCAGGTGGGATCTCCTTGTCATGCCAGTAACGCTGGAAGCCATCAGGACCGTCAAGTTGACATTTTTTCTCATGACAGAATAAAACTTTCTTCCACCTTTCAGTGTCCCATGTTTGGTTCGCTTGTGCAAATTCCAAACGGCCAATTTAGGCACGCACAAGATCTGCAGAAGCTACAGATACTAAAACCACTGCTGTGATTCGCACAATGGCAAGGAGAAAGCAACTGTCCCTTTCTGAGCCTTTGACGTATGTGCACCCATTTTCAATCACCTCAGATGTAGCCAAAAGCATGCAAGAACTGTTGTAGAACGTCAGGAAGCACCTATCACATGGTAATGGGTCCTGTCCTCCGCATGGAAGCCATGAATATTAAGTGCTTTGGGCTTCTATTGTGCTGAGCTGACAGCTGCCGGGTTGAGAGATTGCCCAACAGAAGGACCTGATGCTGCTGTCAGACTTTCCGGCCCATCTTTCGGCTTGTCCTGATCGCATTCTCCACGCTGTCAATATCAGGATAGCAGCATCTAAGGAAGCATAGGATCAGGCTTCTTGTTAATCCCTGAAAAGTAAACACCACTGTTCTTTTCTGAGATGAACTGCTGGTTAATTTATCAACCAATTTATAACCAAATTCTGATTCAGTTCATCTCATCAGTTCATTCATCTCCTATTTCTCTTCATTCTTCGTTATACTGTAGCTCATTAGAGCTCATTAGCGCAACAAGGGAAGAATGTGGGGAGGTGATGTGATGAGGGTGTGACTCCAGCAGCAGATCAGCTCAGTGTGTTCTGACGTGCAGACCAGCATGTCTGTCTTACCACAGTCTGTTAGCAGAAGACGACATATTTAACGGTGTCAGTCATGATTGTTCAGTGAAGCTGGATGAATTATTACTGCATCCTTTGCGGAGTTGTCGCCACTCCTACTGTGAGAGGCTGCACGGAACGTTCTAAGAGGGCTTGATTTATTCATCCGCATTCTCCACTGACAATTTTATGAGGTGAAATAGGAATACAGACGCCCTACAGTGAATTTAATGCAGAACGGCAGTAATGTACAGTATGTGTGTCTACGTCTACGTCAGTTTGTTGAACCCTCCCTGGACATCAAGTTACACTTTCCAGCTTAATGAAAAAGATCATTCAGCTGCGGCCTAAACAAGAAACATGTCAGCTTTGAGAGAGAGTCATACAGACGTACTAATTCAAGCATAGCTTGCTCAAGATCCTTCTTCCATATTGACTTCTTTGTGAGAATGTGGCACTTGCGTCACTTGACCGCTTCCCTGCTGCAGTCCGGCTTGCTGCTTTTGGAATTTGCACCTCGCTCACTGACATTCACGCAGCCTCCTTTTGACTCTAATAAGCAATCGGCCATCCTTGTCTGCTCACGACGGCGGCTTGTCATCACGTCCACAGTCCACCGATGTCTCCCTCACTGTGGTGTCTTCCTGTCCGTGTACAGGTACACGGAGGAGGAGATCCGGCAGAAAGTGAGCACATTCAGACAAATGCTGATGGACAAGGAAGGTGTCATCACCAGAGACGGCTCACAACCAGTGTAAGTTGTCTTTTTTTTACCTCCCCTCCATCCATGCTTTTAGGTTAAGTTGGTTTAGGTCAGGGGTGTCCAAAGTGCGGCTCGGGGGCAAATTCTAAAAACATGATGAAACAATAAAATTTAAAAAACAACAGCAAAAATGGAAAAAAAGCAGTTATTTTACAAGAATAAAGACAAAACATTAAGGGAGTGAAGTCATTATACTAACAGAAGAAAACAGCATAAAGTTGAAATATTGTAGGAAAAAAGTTGTAATATAAGAAACAAACCAAACAAAGAATTAAGTTGAAATTGTATGAAAATTAGGTTGAGTAAATGCTATAATGTTATGATAATAAAGTCAAAATATTAAGAGAAGTCATATTAGTATGAGGAAAAAAACGTAGAATGTAGAATGCTGATATATTTGTAAAAGTAATGTAAGGAGAAACAGTTCAAAATAATAATAATATTATTACCACTGATGAAATGAAGAAATATAGTTTATATTTGTAAATATACAGTATACATACATTATATTCAATATTTTGTTTGGGTTAGTTTAAAAAAAAAAAAAAAAGTAAAGCAGCCCTCAGTGGAAATAGTTTGGACACCCCTGGTTTAGGTTGATAGGAAAATAAAATGAAATAAAACTGGATTCATGCTTTAATTAGCGTAAGAAGCGCCTTGAACGCCTTCTGTTTTGGTTTTCATACGCACCTGCTGCAAAGCAAGAAGCTCGGCTGTAGCAGTGGGCCAAAATGACTCCACGTACTTAAAACGTTATTCCAGTAAGTAAACGTGTATTCATGAAAACGTTGTGGTGTCTAATCATCATGATTGTTATCACTGACATACATTTTGGTAAGTGCAATGTTTTATTTGCACTATTTTTCATGAACTTAACATTGCAGAGTTGTACATGTTTTTTATCATGTGGCGGTGATTGACTTCTGGAAGATATTGATGAACATAGAGTCGAATAAATCAAAGGAAAGATGTATGGTAAGATTACACACACATTAGACTCCATTTGGGATTTTAGGCCCTGATGAGTTTCTGCACAAGTAGTCCGTGAAAGTCTTGATGTAGAAAACTGACAAGGTTGCAGTTTGCAGGGTTGTCCCCTACACTTTTCCAGTCCTCGGCACTCACACACGTCTTGCACAAACAGACCGTTGTTGGTAACGGATGGCTGCTAGACAAAGAGGAGTGTCAAAAGAGGCAACAGTATAGAAGCTTGCTTTTAATACTTGAAAAGTAGACATGAAAAGCGTCACTGTTAGGGCTGCTACTAACGATTATTTTAATCTAAAGATTATTGTTTAGGCCCTAGACAAGAACAAGTCACCCAGAACAAGTCAGTATGAACCAAACACAAACAGTTAGTGGTTTGGGCCGCAGCATTTTAGATTAGTTACAACTTCATGAGGAGCTTGTTAATGATCTGAGCTGGTATCGTAGTCACCAAAAAATACAAGGGTGACCAACTCTGCGTGACGGATTGAGATGCTGCAGTGCCCACAAGGAGCTTGGTAGAATGTGACGTGGTCACCCCAAAAGCTGTTTGGCAGCCGCCTCTGTGCAGTGTTTTTACCGAACGATTTATGTTCCTGAATGCTAGCAAGCTCCATCATGACCTGAGATCTATAACGAGCCACCGTGTGCTTCAGTTTCCTCATTCACTTCTTTATTCAAATCCCGTATTTTGCACAGGGCCTAGTGCTATTGACCGCCTGAGCCCCTCAGTGGTGGCTTACTGCGTGTGCACACGGGCAGGAAAACAGCCTGGAGCAAATGTGCTTGCACATAATTCTGTTTACCAATACCCTCGATTGATTTCATCCCGGAGAGCTGGGACCACTAAGTAATGTCAAGTATAAAGCCTCCCACAGTCATTTTAGTCTTACACATAAAAACCATCCAATTTAGAACAATAAATAGAGAAACTGACCCTGTGCTGCACGTAGTCGCTCAGCATCTGCTGAAATGCCCCAGACTTGGGCTTTAAGTGCTGATATCTCGTCTAAGGTGATCAAGGTTTTTACATACTTTTACATACTTTACTCCTCGGTTTTTGAACACCCCGGTTTTCATGTGCTTGGGTTTTGGTTCATGTACACTCTCAGTTATTGTTTGCACATAGCAAACTGTTGTTTTCCCCTTGAGCACGTTGAATCCTGTGGTATTGATACACATGTGGACAGACTACTCAGAGCATTGTTTGTTTAATCAGCCATCTTGGATCACGCACCCAACACCAAACCTTGCAGTAGAACTGTGTCCTGCAAGGCACATTCATTTTGCAAACTCAAAGTCAAGGAAAAATGTTAAGTTAGGGTCATTTGTAATTATGTCACATTGTTATCTGCATGTAAAACTATAATTATTCTCAAATAGATGTATTTTTTTGTTCGTTTTTTTGTGATTTACATGATTTCCTCTTACAAAAATTGCTTCGGTTTTCGTACATTTGAATTTTCCTCTGACCGGAACGGAAAAAAAACGAAAACCATGGTACCTCTATATACTATTTCGTAAACTTTCAAACTGAATAACCAACAAACTAAACACGAGATATACAGTAAAAGCCAGCCAGCATTTTTAGAAATGCTGCAAATGTTTGACAGACAGTACGAATTGCAGAGGAGAAACTACATAAGACACGTGAATGATATATATCATTATTGTTTATGATTATACAGTATCATAACATTAGTCGTTTATATTTTTGTTGTTCTACGGGTGCATGTCGCACTGAAAGGTGTGTGGCTGATTCTCTGTGCTCTGCATTTTTCTTGAAGCATTCCAGGTCAGAAGTACTCATCATATTTAAATGAAGACCAGCGATGCAAGAACAAGCTGATTTCACTGCTTCACGTTTCTTGACTTCCCTTGTGACCCTCAGCTGTCATGTTTTAGGGTCAACCACTTGCACTACTATCCTGAAAGGTATGAAGATGATGCTGAATTGGTCGGCGATGAAGACGGAGACTATGCCTATGATGATTATCACAGTGATAACAGGTCCAACGCATACGCAAACACACACACGTTATATACACATGTTTTCAAACGCAAATTAAACTGTGCATACACACAGAGGACGGTCATTTTCCAGAAAGTGATTCTCATTGCTTTGTAGTAGTGCCCGACCGATTTTTGGGGCTGAGTGCTCATGCAAGGACTGCTGGGACATATGTATCTGCTAAGAATGGCCTAATTAAGATTTCATATTGCATTTTATTCCTGATGCTCGGTTCAAAAAGTGAGTAAATGTGGCGTATTCCCCCAGCTGAAAATCTGGATCTCCTACAGAGAATTTCATCAGGGAATACTCGCGGATCGATGTGGTGTCGAAGTAGCCGCTGCCGTCGTCGTGCTACCAGAATTATTCTTGCTTCCGGGTCCACCGGGGTCTCAATAAATGGCGATGCCATTACACAATGAAACACTGGCACTTTCATAGCCCATTTTACGCTGAAAGTCTGGACATAACCTGGTCGGGACCTAAAGTCACTTCGCAGTATACCCCCCAGGTGTGTAGGTAGCTGACAATGTTGCTGTTGCTGTAATGTTCTTGTTACAGTGACAATAAATATCACTCAAGGTTTTACTACAGTAGATCCCCGCTGTTTGTGGAGGTTCGTGAAGGACGGGCATAAAAGCCTATTTTGGATACGGTAAGCCCTACAATATGCCTCTCAGCACTTCAAACTCCGTTTTACGCATCCGCTATAGTACACTACACACCGTAATAGTACAAAACAGTACACGTCATGTCCTGTCATCGCATCGACGAGTATGTGCTGGAATCATAGCCGCTGCACTCGTTTTTTTTTTTTTCCCTGCAGATAGCGCCATCAAACCAAAGGAAATCCGTGAATATGCAGATATTACATGTATACAGTGGAACCTCTGACGTTAACTTCCCATTTGAACCAAACTTCCCTTCAAGGGTCAAACAAGTGTAAAAATAGGCTAATGCACCTCACGCACCTCACTTTCCCTCATCATGAATTGTGTTCCCGCAGGCGTAAAAGGAGTGCCGTGCTGCTCATAGCACACATCACACGGAAATGCGCATTCGCTGCTCCACATGTTCCACCTTTTTCTCCCAGATTTTTCTTCATCGCTCACAGTCTGTTCCTCTGTTTTTCCATGAATACTGTATATCAGACTGAAGAAGAAGTCCAACAGCTCTCCATCCCCTCGTCCAAAGAAAAAAAAGAAGAAGAAATCCAGCCACAGAAGAAGTCGGTGAGTGTTCTCCGCTGATAGTGCTTGATAAAATAGCCTTGTTTGCAGAATAACTGAATTGGACTCAGTTGTCTTAGTATAACGTTCTTTGACACGTTCTCCAAACCCACAAAGATCATCTTCTCCCTTGAAATGGAAATTCCATGGTCAACATTGTTTATAGTTGTTATAGTTGTTATTAATAAGTTAATAAGTTAATAAGTCATTTATAAATAAGTTTATTTCAATATGTTCTGACTAAGAGTCTACCACCAAACAGCTTAATTAATTTCTGAAAAAACACGGTACAGCGAGGGAGTGATAATTGAACCGTTACATTGCGAGGGACGGCTGTATGCTGTATATGCTGGATTGCCAGTCAAGTTTTAGACACAAATACTGTATTGGCAAAATTCAGTCCAAAGTTTGACACCATTGTGAGGCTGACTGCATGATTGTCTTTTCTGCATCTGTAGATTTGGCAGTTCATCACCCGCTCGCAGGGAGAAGAAGAAAAAGAGTGGGAAGAAACACAAACGTGACAGGTGCGTGTGTGACAGAGTGACTGATGTTCAGGGATGAATCTCACGACCATTCTCGCACGAATCACGAGTACAAAGTTTTAAAGAGTTTACGCAGACATTGGCCTTTCATGCTTTGCCCGTATGTTGCTTTCACTCTAGAAGAGAAAGATGCTCGGCAGGGAAGGAATGAAAGAAAAAGAAAAAGTGAAGGACAGGAAGAAAAATGGAAGATGAAAAGGAGAAAATACAGGAAGGTGCAGGATAATAGGAAGGAGAGAAAGGCAGAAAAGGAGGAAGGAAAGGTAAATTGGTGAAAGCAAAGAAGGAAGAGGCGCGTAAACGACAGGTAAGAAGGCAGGAGTGTCGATTAAAGGAGGATTTGTGGATGTCAAGAAAAGGTGGCCGAGTCCAACTTGTGTTAAGGGAGTGGGGTGGGGTGGGGGTGGGGTTTACATCACACGTTCTTAATCACCAGTCCAAACCCTAAATGTTTACAGGGCAGTTTTTATTGTATAGTATGATGCAAAAGCAGTGTGGGGCAAATTACTAGTTACGTTCCCCCCAAGGTGATCAAATTAGGAACTGAATTACTCCTTCAGTATTGTAATTTGTAAGCATGAAAAGTCATTACTGCGTCGCTTTCACGTAGAAGTATTTGGATTTGGCTTTGTAGTGGCCATTTGCAGATGTTTCATGAGATTGGAGTTACTCCCAACAGATGCAGGCAAACACCTCACGTAACGTGCGCTTCACATGTACTGTATGTACTGTATGTTCTGTATGTTCTTGCCCTTTGCATCAGCGGCGTTGAAGCAGTGCTCGTATTCCATCCTGAAAACCACAGTTTTAACTTGAAAGACAGCTCCGGCTTGCCGTTCTCTTGTGTGGCTGTGACCTTCATGACTGAGTGGAGTCTTTTGAACGGGTCTTTTAAGTGAACGATGACAACGGATTTCCAGATGCATATAGGACCGGCTATCTAAGGGGCTATCCGCTCGGAAACGTTTTCAGGTCAAAACGGCAAAGCATTTTATTGTTTCAGCCTCTCATCCACACGGAAACGGCGTTCTGGGTGCCCTGAAACAGAATAGAAGCGAGCTTTGATGACAAGCCAACATAATATCAGAAGATGTTGACAGACGTGACCCACCCCAGTCGACTTTCGACAGTCTTTTTCTCCAAAATGACTCATAGAAGTAATTCCATGTGGTCGTAAATCTAGATGAGCCTCGGAGAGCGGAAGGTGACGGACGTATGCGCATGTGTTCTTTCTTCTTCTATGGTTCGGTGTGTCACGCAGTTCCATCTGCGTGTCGGTTCACAGCGCCACACGTAGGTGTGCCTTGTGTATTATGTCGTTTTCACCCAGTCATCCGTTCCCATCTGGATATTAGGTATTAATAATCCCCCAGGAGGGTTGTAAGGACTTTACCTAGATCAGGAAATAGAATCTTCTCATACTCACACCTGCTAGTAGATGATAAACAGTAATCGTTTTAAAGTAAATCATAATAAATAACAAATAAACAAAATAGAATACATTAAAATAGAATAAAACTTACCAGTGCAATACAAGGATGTGGAGGGCCAAACGTTCAATCACGATGCCTTGTAGAGGGCCACGCTGGAATAGTCCAGTGTTTGGCCCCAAGCCATTCTTGAGTGTTTTTGGCCAAAATACCTGGACAGGTTCAGGAGTTTCACTGAGAGTTTTGCCGTAATTGCTTCAAAAGGTTGTGCAACAAAATCATCGTTTTTGTTCAAGCCGGTTTCATTAGCTCATTCTCTGGAACCGCAGTTCAAAAGCAATGTCTGATTTTTATTTGAGTACATTTTCCAGTTTTTTGGCGTAGGGGTACCACGATCTTCCACCAGGTAATGTAATGTAAGTCTGAGCGGGAAAAAACACTTCCATTTTCACTTCCGTTTTGTTGATGCAGTGAATCGTAAGGACCGTAAGCCATGATTGAATGCTCGTAGAACCAGGCCTATGACCTGTACACGGAAGGAGCTGCACATCACAAGAAAATGGAACTGATCCTCACATTGCCGAACACTATGACACCCTTGTTCCCCACTTCTCATCTGTCCCGCTTCTACTCAAATCCTTTTTGTCCGCTCTTCTGTCCCTTGAGCCAAACACCACAGCTGCTCTGCAATGCAGGTGTTGTTGACGTATGCATAATGTATGGCTGACACACAGGAGGACCGCATGAAGGGTTCCACCTCCCTTGTAGCTTTTTATCCTTTTAGGTTCAACACTAGGACGAAAAGGGATGGGTTAAAAATGACTTCTGCAGCTGCTTGTTTGTTACAAACACTTGTGGAGGTGTGTTGGGGGAACATGCCGTGGGTGGTAGGTGATTCTCTGTTGATGTGCTGCTTTGTTCAGTGACATAAACAGTAATGACTTCTGGAGAACACACTTGGTTCCCTGGTTGACAGTCGCTGCTGCTCCCTCTCGATCCGCTGTACACTGTAGGTAGAATCAGCAGGGGAGACGTGGGGGTCCTCTGTCAAATGGCAACAAACTCCCACGGCTCTGTCTCACTCATCCCCATGGAAACCGCAATGAGGCTGAGAGCGATAGGAACAACTCAAAATGTGTTAACAGGAGGGATGCTCCCGTCTGGGTTTCGTGCTGCCGATTCCGATACCGATGATAAAAACAAGCTGCATGTGACTCTGAGTGATTCTTCCTGAGGTGTGATATTAGATTACAAGCATTGAAGGATGACGCCTCACTTCCCCCTCGTGTAACCAGCACTGCATGTCACGTTCCACACCACAGGTTTGCTTTTCCTTCGTTTGCTCTCTTGTGCACTTATTGTGATGTGACATCAGCATCGGCAGAAAAAACAATACCGATATGATCCGATATCGCGTTTTCAGACGTCCCTTGTTGCTATACTGTACGTGTAGAATATAAAGACGTGTGTGAGATCATGTGGAAGCACACGCAGTGCATATCAGATGGCATTGGTCATCACATCGGTAGGAATTTAGTGGAGATATTTCTACACCTAATTTCAGCTGAGACCCCACTTTCACTTCCCGCTGCAGATTGAAGCACGGCAGGATGCAAGCCACAGGTGTTTTTTATTGGCCCCCAGCACATTCTAAAAATAGAATTTAACAAGAAAACCAACCAAAAAAAAAAAAAAAACACAGCAGCAAAAATTAAAAAATCTGCAGTAATTTTACAAGAAAAAAATCAAAATATTAAGAGAAAAAAGTTGTAATTTATGGGAATAATGTCGTAACCTTGCATAAAGTTGAAACATTAAAGTAAGACTTTTTTTGTATTTAAAAGAATTTTTGGAAAATTATGTTGTGAAAAAAGTTCTAATTTAATTAGACTAAAGTCATAATATTATGAGGAAAAAGTCATTGCATTGCATTGCATCACGACATGAACAAAGTTGAAATAGTTTGAAAATAAAAACAAAAAAAATCAGAAAAAACTGCTGTAATTTTAAAATATTACAAATTATTAAAAAAATTAAATAAAAATGAAATGATATTATTAATAATAATATTAATAAATTGCCCATAGGCATGGATGTGAGTGTGAATGGTCTATATGTGCCCTGCCATTGGCCCTGCCTCCAGCATGCCCGTGACCCTTGTGAGGACTTGCAGCATAGAAAATGAATGAATGAATATATTTTAGTAGCAAAGCGTTGATATATTAGAGAAAAAAATACTTAATTTTTTAAAAAGGTGTAATATTATGAGAAACGATGGAATCAATTTTTGGGGGGAAAATTAGGTTGGGGAAAAGTTGCGGTAATAAAGTCAAAACACAAAGTCAGAATATTACGAGAAGAAAATTGCACTGATTATTGATTATTTTAGAAGAAAGTTGAAATATTTGCAAAATTAAAAAAAAAAACAGCAAAATGGGGAAAAAGCCGAAGTTGATCCAAATGATGGTCTTTTTCACCCACATGACGAAGCTCAGATGCTGTTTTTTCTTGGAACATATCTGACTTCTTAGCATATCTACATGTACTGCTTCACAAAATAGCTAAGCGGCGCTTGCGGACTTTCATTTTTCACTATGTGGTCCTCGCTGGAAAACGTTTGGACACCCCTGATGTAAACCACATGGGTAAAAATATCCGTCTCCTGGTGCACACGTATGAATAATTCAGTTCAAGCAGCTGTCATGTCATCATTATTTCTGCTTCTGTAGGTCTGCATCAGGCTCCAGGAAAAAGCGCAGGTACAGGTATGTGTGGGACACAGAAGATAACTATAAATAAACACCTCCTCCTTTTGTTGGGACATGATGTAACATACACGGTAACACAGAGCTGCCTTTACGAAGATCGCAATGCTCACTTGTGACATTATGACATTATCAGAGTGGTATTAACATGCGTTAGGTAAACGTGTGACAGTAGATCCCACATACTTGGGGGGGTTTACGGCTCGAGACCACCCGCCGATGGCGAAAAAACGCTAGCAATTGAGACGCCAGTAAAAATGTTGTGTTTTTCCTCTAAAGCGTCTCCTCCAAATCCTCCTGCTAGCTTGGGGTGAACTTCTCCTTTGATTTCGGATCAACTTTTGCAATAAAAGCGACTGCCGTTATTATTAGATTAGATTCCATTACAGTAACCCTCCCCATCTCTTTAATTGCCATTGTTTGCTCGCCACAAGCAAGCAATGCAAGCGTAAGCCCTGTAACACGCCTCACACATGCATCAAAGGCGTTTTCAACTGCAAACTATACAGGTGCTGACCACCAGTAAACAATGATGACCGTAGTGTGTTGGGGGAAGCGTGCGTGTGGGCTTCCCAGCATGCCTCATGTTTGCGTCGATCGCACCGTGAGTGAGATAGTGGTTCAACTTGATGACCCTCGCTGCCATTTCCTGCAGAACTCAAGCTTGCTTGTTGCAGGACACGGCAGTTACTGTATGTGCCATGCTGACATTATATGCTTTGTGAGCTCACATTTGTAAGTTATTTCCGACTTAAGAGTACATGTGGCTGGCCATTGGGCAACATAGGTCAACGCTAAGGGCCACGTGGCCACCAGGGGGCGCCACAGCATTGCGAAAACTGCAATGCCCAATTATTACTACTGATTATCATACTAAATACGTTTTTTTTTGGTTCCACTCATCATTTATCTGCTTGCACCATGGATGTGATATATGAAAAAAATGTACAGAGCGCAACATTTGGTGTAACCGTGACCGGTAAACATCCCTTCACAATAAAAGCATCTTCAAACTTCAAAATAAAACCAAGAATTTAGCAAAGTTAAATTACAGCTCTTAATGAAACATACCCAGTTGTAAATGCACCCTTTAACCTTTTCTTCACCTCGGGGGGGGGGGGGGGGGGGGGGGGGCAGACCCGTTCTACTCACTACTATTATTATTTGTTGACTTATTTCCAGGATTATTATTTTCAGGTAAGGGTGTTTATCGTGTATTTCAGATTTCTTTTTGTATTTATTTGTCATTTTTAAGCAATTAAAAGTAAAGAGGGAGCCCTACTTTTGGAAATAAAAAGCAAAAATTGGCTTTTTTCCCCACAATTACAAAAATAATAATGTTTTGATGAAAAATCCTCAACGTGTTTTCCTTTTGACGTGTGGACTAAATTCATAAAGTATATGAAGTGTGTAAGCACGGGGTTGAAGTGAAGGGAACAATAAAGAGTTCAAGTCTTTCACTGTCTTGTTTTCAGGTCAGGAAGCCCGAGGGACAAGCACAAAGACAAGAGCAAACACAGAAAGAGGTGAGACACACATCATCCCTACAAAATGTCTCCTAGCATCCTACGTGCTGATGTGACGCTGCCAGGACATCTACAGTGTATTTCTGTGCCCATGCATGCCATCGGAGATCATGTAGATACTGCGCACTCTATGGATTTCAGCGCAGAAAACAATATGCCATGAAGAGTAAAACAGTTGTCATATTTCATACGTTTCTATTGGTCGTCCTTTTTTGTCAGATTCAGCCTCCCAGAGCGTTAAAGGGCATAAACCACTAATGGCTTCTTTTCCAGCTACGCAGGCTCAAGCTAAACGTGTTCGCCTGACCTGCTAGAAATATAACCTGACGGGTGACTGAGTTAGCCTTGATGTGCACGTACATACAAATTCCTTTGTATTTGTGCATGTGTGTCCGTCCGTTTGTGGCCGTGCATTTAGCTCCCCCGCCGAGACCCCCGGAAGGAGCATCCAGCGTCAAGGCAGCTGTTGCAGCAGCCGCAGCGCCTCCCTGACGTCCGCACGGAGCACCTCCAAGTCTCCCGGCAGGTACGTTCAACACACGGCGTGCATACTGTATGCATAATCATCTTCCACGGTGATATCACACCATCAGTTTGGTTCTTCATTTATGAGCACGCCTCAGGGGATCAATGGGAGGAAGATGTAACTCCTCGGCGTATCTTATTACCGCCCTCTTTAATTGCTGACATTCATATCATAATACTCATTGTTGTGTTACAAAAAGGACTACTTGGAGAGATGTGTTTGAAGGACAATGTAATTTCTAGATGTTGGGTCCCAACCGTGATACGCTACGTAGAAGCGAGGAGGACTGTTGTACTTCTTCACAAAAACACGACATGGAGATCATTATTTTTAAGGTTTTAAAGGAAAACTTTTTGGGGAATTTTTCCCATCATCCACGATCCTTGCGTGAGATGTGAACACATATGCTGTTCTCTTCTCTGTGCCGTTTAAAGATATTCAAACAGTTAAAAAGCGACAGCTCGATAGTGCACGTAATGGGATCCACCTCTGCCGCCTACACAGGCTGCTATTAAAACACCTCCACCAAGGTTTATGGTTTTATATCCATGCTGTGAGCATGTAGTAACAAGTACATTCATGGGAACATGGAATACTTACAGTAGTTTGTGTATTTCGGTCATTTTAAGCAATACCGGAACTTCACTTCACATAGCAGCATCGTAGAAGGAACGCCTACACCCAGCGCTAACCTTTCCAAACTCAGAAATAAAAGCACAGCAGCATCTCGAATATGTAGCCTTACCTTTTGGTCGTATCCGAGGCGCTGTGAAAGCGACGCTGACGCGCTACGTGCGAGTCTGTGGTGAAGCTAAGTGTCAATACAGCAGTAGTGTAGTTCAATCGGCGAAACAATGTTAATAATAATAATAATACCAATGTCGCTGTAGCTTGGTTAAGATGCACATCACATTATATTTCAATGGAGCGTTGTTGCCGCTTTTGGAGACTTTTTCAGACGACTTTATGGGAGGAATAAGTCGGTCCCATACGTGCAGTAATGATCTGGCTCCTTTTCTCTGTATAAATATCTTTAAAACGCACAGAAAAGAGTAAGACATGTGTTCATGTTTCACGTAAGGGTTGTGGATGATGGGCCAAATTCCCCAAAAAGTGCACTTTTCCTTTAAAGCTGACAGGAAACGCTCAGCGCAGCCTTGTCTCAGCCTGTGCTCCTTTATTTGATCAGGAGATGTGCAAATTCAACAATCTTTACTTGAGAACATGTTAAAACCTTGATAACACACTTAAATGGACAAACAATAATTTCATGTTATTATGTTTTCATGTTATTATTCATTTTAAAACATTTTCCATTGTGACCTGCCTCCCTGGCCCGTACGTCACTGTACACTTGCCATGAATACGTGTGATAAGCATCTTGATAAGTAGGTATGACGTAACACCCCCACAAATGCAGGATTTACTGCTTTCATTTGAGCCCAGAAACCCCCTTGCACCCCACCCTGGGCTACAACTAGCAAAGCGTATATTTAATGCTCCACTCTGTGGAGAATTGGAGTTATGAGAGCGATGTTTCTCCGCTGGTGACAGTAATCTCAGTGCCTTTGTTCTCTCAGACTGAACTCCAAACACAAGAAGGATGGAAAGAAGGTATCGTCACTGTCATCTGGCCCCAACAGTCCCGCTGCTTGGCCCAATGGCGACCACACCCAGCGCAGTCATAATGGCAAAGCCGGCAGACTCAACAACACTGAGGGCGATAAGGTGCAAGATGTATGTGATCTTCTCTATTCTGCTCTGTTCACCCCACCCCCACCAAACCTACCCACTAAAATGTGAAACCTAGTCCTTCATAGGTCACAGGGCACATTTTCTATGACTGTCCTTGTTCCTGATGCATAGCAGACCTGCTGCTTCGTTTCTGGCTTTCTTTGACTTCTCTGACATCTTCTTCATTGTTCTTGTTGTGGCAACAGAGAAGAAGGTTCTGGTGTGTGTGTGTGTGTTCTGCATAGACCTTCAGGGCACAGCATTAGCATACTTTGCTCACATGCAGAATCAAGCCACCCGGGCCCACTCTGATCCCAGAATGAGGAGCAAAGCTCCCTACGCTTCCCTCCATGCATTTGCTCACTGACGGTTGAAGGAATGACCGCTTCAAACACGCAAATCAGTGTGTATCTAAAACAAGAATAAGTAAGCCAACAATGGAAAGTCCAAAGATAAATATGAATTAGATTGCACAGACCCTGGCTCAGCGATTGATGTGGTATCAAGTGATATTGTTAACCCGTGCCTCTGTGAAGTGAGCAAGTCAACGACCTAATGAACTTGTGTCCGTCACCTACACTAGCACCTGCACTTGGTCTAATCTCGAGCTAATCTACACACTAATCTCAATATCATTTAGTTAGACTGTATATGAAAAGGAATGCGCTGAAGTGAGTGCGATACTGACTTACTTTCAAAGAAGACAGCGTAGCCACTGTGTTTGTCAGTGCCGAGGTGTCCATATGAGCCACAATAGTCCGGTTCTAGCATACCGTAAATGCTCCCTGCTTCAGTTAACCTCCAGATCTCCTATAGGCGCTGGATGCGTGGCTTACAACAAGCAAATAACAAACTTTGGCATTAACAGCTGCGGCTGTAGGCAACCTCCTGAAGTTGTTTTATTCACAAAATGACTGCATTGACTACTCACTATCCATGCGCTGCCGTCGGTTGCGTTACCCTCATCGTGCTGCTGTTAACAATCAACTCGTCAGCATCGACTACGCTGTTGCTGTGTTGCGCAACTATTTTGTCTCTGCTTTCTCATTCGCTCCAAATCATTATTATAGTCAAAAAAATGAAGTCGCTTTCAACAACCTCTCTCCAATGTTTGCCCACTCCTAGGCCTGTCACGATAACCAGTACATCAAGAATAATAAATAGAAACGAACTTGATCATTTTGTCGGCTGTGTGTGTCGTGTGCTACACGATCCAATACTTTCTTGTGTATAAAACACGACCTGATGTCAATTTCAACCCTCTTGCGCGTCGTCGTTCTGTGACATGAAAAGTTTTGTGACAAAGACAATGAAATAAAGAATACAAAACAGTGCAATTTACATAAAATAACACCTCATGGTGCATTCACAACAAGTAGTTTGACCAAACTTTACACCTCATGAAACGGAAACAGCGTCTTCCGCACAGAAGTGTTTATGCAAATGAGCTGCTGTCTGCATTGACTCACAATGTGGACTTCACAACATTTCAGGGTTACTTCTCAGTTTTCTTGTCAAGACGCGGAAAATAACAAATTAAAAATCCGAAATATTGTGATTGATTGTGATTTTTATTGAAGTGTAGGTTTTGCTAAGAAACACTAGTAGATGGACTAATAGATTAGATTTTTTTGGTCTGTTTAATTTATTATGTTCTTTGTTAAAATTTAATGGCAGGGCACATATAAACAAACACTTGCATTCATACCTATGGACAATTTTAGGGTCGCCAATTAACCTAACATGCAGCGATGCCCAATGGAAATTCGAACCCAGACTGTGTGGCCAACATGCTAACCACGCGGCTCTGATAACATCAGCCCACCGATATTATCTGACATCCCGAATTATTATGCTATATATTATTATTACATTCAGGAAAAATGGTCTCAAAATAATGTCGATAATATCATTTATTGCCAATCATTTGTAGGACGATTTCTTATTGTTGTTATTGTTATTGGCAAAATTTGTTACGGGGACAGGCCTACCTACTCCCAATTAATGCCCCGTCCTATTTGAGGTTCGTTCGTATCGTTGGAGCATTTACGGTCGTCCTTAACTTTAGCCTCCACTAACTCTTGTGAGGACACACGAAAGGCAACTTACTGTTTGATTGAAAGACACATGAGAATGCTTGTGAAATAGGAATACGTTTCAAAAGCCCTTCCTAAGTCAACCTGGAGAGGCCACTGTTTTGTTCTTGTGTGTGTCTTATGAGGCCTCATCTGCTCTCTCTCTCTTGCTTCTACCATTCATTATCCTCCCCCCTCCTCCCCCCTCTTTAATCAATCAAAATGGTATTTAACGATGAATAAATGCCCCAATGTCTCTGTCTTGTTCACATAAAAAGCACTCACATGCTTTGGAGCTGGACCAACTAGGTTAACTGGGTATGTGTAATCGTTTCTTCTTGTCAATGCCGTTGTCTTTCTGTTGAACACAAGCTTTGCTCAGTGATAGATCCTCCTCTCCTCCAGGCAGGCACACAACAGCTCCATCTAAACCACTGGAGTTGATGAATTATGTTTGCATGCTGCCTCCAGGTGGCAGCATCTTCTCTGTGACTGATTTCAGTGTCTCTAATCCAAGCACCGTTTGTGAGCTCACATGTTTTTGAGGTGTAGTGAACACCTCGAGCAGCCACAATTCAGTAGGTGCTGACTTCCGACATGAGGTTATGTGTGAACGTTTGTGGATGAACTTCACGTTTGGCTTTGCTGCCGCAGCTGCAACCGTTCTGTCGTTTCCATGGATAGTTTCACGTCTGTGTTATTTGGGTCTGTCTCATCTCAAGACAATCCAGGATGCTTCCCGTACAAAAGCAGCGCCAACCAGCTTGCCTGATTAATGAAGCGATGGAGCAGAAAATCTGTTCAAGTATTCTTTGACATTCATTGTCGGGTGGGGAGATAAAAAAACAAACATTCTGTGGCCGTCATGCAGGGCTTCCCACATCTTCATTTTGTAAATAAATGTTACCCTTGGGATGTCACAGACGTTAGCATACAGTAGCTAGTCTATCAGGGGTCGTTTACTGAACGGTCGCATCACTTAAGTACCTTATTTTCTGGACTATCAAGTCACATCAGTCAAAAAATGCCTTTGGATTTGAGCGGAATGTCTTCTAAGGCGACCTGAACAGTCCAGTTGCGATCGATTGATTGGCCACACGATCTGTCCTATCTAGTCTTTCAGCATCGGGTGAAGCCTGCTCGGATGAGCAGTGAAACGTCTTCCAGGACAACCTGAACAGTCCAGTTGCGATGGATTCAATGCCCTGGGCAAGGAAGAACACTGGTTTGCACACTGTGTGTGTGTGTGTGTGTGTGTGTGTGTGTGTGTGTGTGTGTGTGTGTGTGTGTGTGTGTGTGTGTGTGTGTGTGTGTGTGTGTGCGTGTGTGTGCGTGAGGGTTCATTCTCACCCCTCTTGACAAAAAGCAGAAGAAGGGAAGCATCCCGGATGTTGACACCCACACTCGTGAGTGAGACAGTCTCAAACTGACTGTGCCCTCAACTCATTATTTTGTAGACTCAAGATGATCTGGGACAATTCCCACTTTAATTGACATGATTTTGTATTTTAAAGGGACCCGAGCCATTTCCAACACGAGTTCCCTCGTCACACGATGAGCTAAACCAGCACTCTTTGCTCTTATTTCATGCCTTCAGTGTTCATCAGTTCACACCACAAAGGTCACCTGCAAAAGGACAAGTAGTAGTAGTAGTAGTAGTAGTAGTAGTAGTAGTAGTAGTAGTAGGTACACAGAAGAAGGCACAGGCCAAAACATGACTGGGGTCCCTTTCAAATGTGCCGACTCTGTAGTTCATCTTAGCAGAGACCGCCCCTCTGACGCTCCCCCCCCCCACCTCCTCATTTACGTCCTGTGAATCCCAACGCACTCTTGTTGCCATGTCATTTTTTTTCTCCCCACATATCTTTCACGTCCACCAGCTCTGCATGCAAACCTTTACCCCCCCCCCCCCCCCCCCCTCCCCCCACGTGTAGCCACTCCACATGGATGTCCACTAACATGATGATAAACTACTGTATATCCATTCACACCCCCCCCGTTTGGATACAAACATGGCTGCATTTGTACAAGCGAAAAAGACAAAGCAAATCATGTAGTTTCTAGACTCATCCTAATTTTCCATCTGGATTCTATGCAGGATTGATATCTTTGACTTTCCTTTTCATTTTGCTTTTGGGTTTGTTGATTTCTGGTTCGTGTCTGGACAAACTATGTAGCTTTGATACTAAAAGAGGTCATTGTCTTTTTCCCATATCGCTGCGGAGAACTTTCCTTCTCCTTTCTTTGTTTCTTTCTTTCCTTTGTTTTGTTGTTGTTGATCTTGCATACGTGTCACTGATCGAAACGGAAGGTAGGTAACGCTTTGCCTACGCACGTGATCTTTATGCAGATGAGAATGTGACAAAGCACCTTAGCCTGAGTGACGTCAGTGTCTCTCTCTCTCTCTCTCTCTCTCTCTCTCTCTCTCTGTTGTTTCCAAGTGGTCTTTAAACAAGTTAATGTTCTTCATCAATTATGATTTGACTCTGAAGATTTGATTACGTTACTTGCTTAGCTTTGGGGGTTTTGTTTTGTTTTGTTTGGTTTTTTTCTGGGCCTCAAATTCATTCTGAAGTATCCCGCTCAATCTTCCTGGTTCATTTCTCTATCTGCATTTGTACTTTTATTTTGTGTTCTGATAGAATGCCTTCCTGTTTGTCCAGCATCTCTTTGTTTGTTGATGAATTAGTTCATGCGTCCTGTCATTTGCGACAGACTGGTTTCAGAACAGTTTTAAGCAGCTGTCATCCAGGTTTCTTATGATATCACTTTGTTGTTTTACTGTCGGGAGGACGGAGGCCCTTCTTACTCTTGCGGCCGTTATGACCACCTGCACATTCTCATGAGATCCAGTACAGCTGGTTGCACACATGCGAGTAACAGACTAAAAGTATCTGGTTTGACACTCAGATAACGCCGGGGTTATGCTGCTGCATCATATGCGACACAGGCTCGCTCCTCCCCCTCCGAAACCTCCTGCTAGCTTGAGGTTGACTTTTCCCTTGATTTTGGATCAACACATCACAATAAAAGCGACTATTGTACTGATTAGATTCGGCTACAGTGAAAGATAATGAACGATGATGATGACATGGGTGAGGAAGACATGTACGGCACAGCGCGAGCTGACGCTTTCAGCTTGCAAGCAAAGGCTTGCAAGTGAAAGAGATGTGCGGCTGTGCATTTTGTGCTCCTTTCCTGCGGATATGGCGCCACCCGCAGGAAGTACTAGATACAAGCAAAGTGCTCACACCAGCATGTACTTATGCTGTATGTTTCATGCTTTATTACAAATGAGTACCAACGTAAGGTAAATGAGACGGATGGAAACAACAAGCACAATCGTGCAGATTTTCCCACAAATGAAAAAAAGAATGCAATTGATTGTTATTATTATTATTATTTGGAATAGAAATCTGCAAATTTGCGAGGTCGCAAATGCAGAATTGTGAATATGCGGGGATCCACCGTACCGTAACCCCTTGTTTATCGTGGTTAATTGATCCCAGCCCCCATTTCCACAAGTACGACTCTTTATTTATAAATAAAGTATTTTCGCATATAGAGCATGGAAACCAGTTTGCAACCTTCTAAATGCAGGGGTGTGAAAAAGTGTTGGCCCCCTTCCTGATGTGTTTTTTTGCATGTTTGTCTCACTTACATGTTTCAGATCATCCAACAAATGTAAATATTAGTCAAGGACAACACAACTCAACACAAAATGCACTTTTTAAATGAAACTTTTGATTGTTAAGGGAGAAAATGATCCAAAGCTACATGTCCCTGTATGGAAAAGTGATTGCCCCTCTATTAAAACATAACTGAGGTCAATTGAGATCTATACATGTGGAAAAGGTTATAAAGCCATTTCTAAAGCTTTGGGACTCCAGCCAACCACAGTGAGAGCCATTATCCACAAATGGCCAAAACATGGAACAGTGGTGAACCTTCCCAGGAGGGGTCGGCCAACCAAAATGACCCCAAGAGCGCAGCCACGACACATCTGAGAGGTCACAAAAGACCCCACAACAACATCCAAAGAACTGCAGGCCTCACTTGCCTCAGTTAAGGTCAGTGTTCATGACTCCACCATAAGAAAGACGCTGGGCAAAAACAGCCTGCATGGAAGAGTTCCAAGACCAAAGCCACTGCTGAACAAAAACAACATTAAGGCTCATCTCCATTTTGCCAGGAAACAAGTTGATGATCCCCAACACCTTTGGGAAAATACTCTGTGGGCAACTTTTTGGAAGGTGTGTGTCCCATTACATCTGGCGTAAAACAACATAATAGCAACAGTAAAATATGGTGGTGGTAGTGTGATGGTCTTCAGGACCTGGAAGACTTGCTGTGATAAATGGAAGCATGAATTCTGCTGAAGGAGAATGTCCGGCCATCTGCTGGTGACCTCAAGCTGAGAGCAACTTGGGTTCTGCAGCAGGACAATGATCCAAAACACACCAGCAAGTCCACCTTTGAATGGATGAAGACTTTGGAGTGGTCTAGTCCAAGTCCTGTCACTGACTACTGTTTACATTTGTTTGATGGTATGAAACATTTAAGTGTGACAAACATGCAAAAACATAAATCAGGAAGGGGGCAAACACTTTTTCACTTCACTGTATGTTTTTTTAAACATTATTAGAGCATGAAATAACACCCCTACAGTCAGCTTTATACCTTCATACCTTACACCTTTATCCAGCCACCCAATATAGTAGCCATAATAAGAGAAAATAAGACATATAAGGCACAGATAAAAGTTGTGCTTGTGTGTTGTTGTAAATATGGTCGGGTGGACTGAGTGGGGGGAAGTGACATCAGGGTTTCAGAGTTGAATTTTAGCTTGGTGTGGGTTACAGCCGCAACAGTAGCCCAGGCTAGGGATTATTGCGCCTGTTGTGAGATCATTCAAACCTGCAAAAAAGACTTTTGTTCCGGCGATTAAAGTCTGGTGCTTGTGTGTCTCACCGAATCACTACTGACACCTAGTGACCAGTGCAGAATACTACATATTACAGCTTCTTTGAACACGTCTTGCCTTTTATTGATATTTGAGTTAATTTAGACATTGTTATGAAAAACTCACATGTTAGCATTAGGAGAGTGTCTTGTTCCTTTTTCACTCCCGCTTTCTGTACAGTACTTCCTGCGGCGGCTATTACCTCATCAATGTAACATTACTAACACCTCGTGACGACTGTAGAATACTATATATCACCTTTTTGAATGCATCTCCTGAATGCCATTAAATGGAATTTTTGTTTATTTTACCATTTTTATGCTTGAAAATGCTTAAAAGAATTTTAAAAAGTAATTTTCAACTACGAAAGAGCGACGATTTACTAATTAATATGTTTTAGAAGAACCACGATAGAGTGAAGCCACGAAATTGGAAGCGCGAAGTGGCGAGGGACTACTGTATCGCTGACTTATTCAGGTCAGACCACATGCTGCGACCCACAAGTACGACACCACGCAATTGTTAGAAACCAACTTGGGGACTATTGTTTGCATTGGATGGAATTACAATGTGTACGTGGTCGTAATGTTATGCCTGCTTGGTGAGTAATGCATGAGAGGCTAACTGTTCAGATTTATGATGTCTTTTGGAGCCATTTTATTGCGTGTTTACGCTCATATTTCAGTGTGTAATTTACATAATCATGTATGGTTGCCGTGGGTCTTGGGAGTTTTCATTGTCCTTTAAAATAGCGGTGGTCTTGAAAAGTTAGTTCAACCTAAAAGAAAAAGATACATTGTTGCAAAAAAGTGTATTCAGGGCCAATAAATATTTGCCATTTCAGTCCACGGTGACTGGTTTAATGTGGCAGAAGCTCCGTTTAGACATTTTAACAACAAACTCTTGCACTGCTAACAACTTGTATCAAGGCAGCTGTGAGCACAGACCGCCGTCACCGTTTAAAGCTCAAGGTCGTTTCCATGGGAACGTCTCAAACGTAAAGGAAGCGCCGCTAAATGTTGCCAGACGGACGCTTCGGAAGGTGGCTCGTGCCAGAGGAAGTACTTGGTGTGAGGGACCCCTTGCACATTGTGGTTTTCCTCTTTGTTGTCACTTCTTTTCCATTGATTTCCATGCACTGTGTCATGACTCACTGACAGGAAGGGTTTTGTGTCTTTTTCTCTTGCATTTTGTGAATCTAATGATGCACTTATGTTGCCCCACTTTTCCCTTTTCTTCATACCTTACCTACTAAAGGAGGGAATACCACTTTATTGGTAAGTGGATGTTAACCAAAAGGGAGTTAAACAAGAATAACCATTAAAAAAAAAAAAAAAAGAAAACGGGTCGCTGTTCACATCTCAGCGCTTGTCTTCAGGAAAGAGAAAAATTGAGTAGCAGATGATTTTTTTTTCTGATTCGACTGATTGAATAATTGTGATCTTTATTTTGTTCCCTCCATTTCTGTGATGTTCCGTCCAGTTGTCTTCGTTTTGTTTCATTTCTTTAAATCATTCAAATGAAAGAAGTCCTCTTTTTCTATTCTCCACTATCTGTAGCTCTTTACTTTCTGCCTCTGTTCTATTTTTTGGTTCACTTATTTTGGTATTTTTCCCCCCTCTTTTCCTTCTCCTCTTAGTTTGGTTTTGTTGTTTTGTTTTGTTTTTGCAGTTATGATTTTCTTCAACTCATTATGGTTTTGCATGCCAAGTATTGCATGCGCTGCACCATAGAGGACTATCTATCTATAAGCCTTTTGGAGAAAACTTAGATCTTTTTCTTTCTCATGTTACCTTCTTTTGGTACCGTAGCGCTCAGTCGCACGCCTGAAATCATTCTAATGCTCCTTTTCTCCTTTTTTTTTTGTCTTCTTTTTTTTTTTCTTTGTTGGTCATCATTTCTTTGCAGAAGCTCCGCCTACTGGCCCCGGGCTCAGCCAGCATCCAGTCCACTTTGCTGAAAGAACAGAAGCTCCACAGCGCCCCCAGCAGGAGTCAAGCCGCACAGACGTGGGACAAGGCCGATGCCGGGAGCGTCGACGGCAAGAGCGCGGTTGTCAGTCACAGATCAGGGAGGAGACAGAGCCAGCGAGGCCGGAACAGGAGCTCCCGCTCTCCTGCTCGCAGCAGCGACTCGGCACACTCCCAACACGACCACACTCACCGGGGGAAGACCCGGCATCAGAGAAAGTAAGAGGAACGATTGCACTTCTACGTCTTCCAGTCATTCCTTTTCTGTAAACTGATCAGCGCCACAGAGAAACTGTGCATTCACATAACCGGGGGTGTTCAACAGCAGAAATGAGAAACAGCAGACATTTTTACCAGGATAAAGTCAAAATATTAAGAGAAAAAAATGGTTTTCTAATGAGAAAAAGTTGGCATTTTACCAGAATAAACTTATAATATCATTTTAGTAACAATGTTGAATTAAAGAAAAAGATATAAAGTTACAATTACAAGAAGAAAATTTACAAGAGGGAAGCTGAAATGAAATAGTTGGAAAATAAATTTTAAAAACTGCAGAAATGGAAAAACCAGCTGTCATTTTATAGGAATAAAGTCAAAATATGAAGAGAAAACAAAAGTCGCAATTTTACAAGAATAAACTGGTATTATTATGGAAAAAACATCATTTTTAGTAGCATGCCACCTACATTACAAAGGTGAAATGCAGTTTTTTCTTGAGCTATTTATAGCTTCTTAGCATATCTCCAAGTGTTGGTTTACTAAATATCAAAGTGGTCCTTGCGTCCTTTCTTTTTTCAGTATGTGGCCCTCGCTGGAAAAAGTTTGGACACCCCTGACATACACGCACACAATGTGAACATCAGTCAGTCCATTCACGTACCAGCCATTTTTCAATGTAATTGGCAGCCATCATGGGGACAACAAAACAGGTTGAATGTAGAATTTGTGGTTACTGATGAGGTGTTTTCCACAATAATCCTCGTGGAATGCAGTGATCACGGTATAGCGTCACGCTGGTGAGAGATTTGCCGTCTTCCTCAGGATAAAAAGCAGCCGTTCCTCCAAGCGTCACCGCCGCTCCGGTCGAGGTCAGGCCCACCACCGCAGCCCATCAGCATCTTCGGGCCGCCACTCGCACACGTCCGGGAGAAAGAAGGAGGCGTCACGAAGCAAACAGAACGCGAGGCAGCGCAGCAGCTCTTGGAGCAGCGAACACTCCTCCTGTGCCCACAGGGGCCGGGGCCCCAGCAAGACCAAGTCTCCTCACGCCAGACAGAACGCCTCCAGGTGAGCGCGCCCCGGCCGAGATTTTATTCCTCTTGTGTCGCCTGCTCTGACCAGGTTCTGTGTGCCGCACAGAGAGAGGGACAGCCAGAACCGCTGCGACAGCGACACCGACAGCCGGGCCCGACGCCGCTCTCGGAGTTACTCGCCCATTCGCAAACGGAGGAGAGATTCACCCAGTTTCATGGAGGCTCGCAGGATTACCAGGTAAGATGAACAACCTACTTGCTGGTTGAACTTTGAGGATTGTTGACTGCTTTTGTTTGACCCGCAGTATACCGTATACACGCTACCGTATATGCTGTACGTACAGTATATTCTCCATATGCGCAACACCTACAACTTTAATATTCATTTAAAACGTTAACAGGCAAATTCATCGTGAGCTGCAGTGTATTATTACTGACTTTGTGCGGTAACACAAAGCTAGGATGTTTTAGCGTAGCTATGACTTCATTCTCCTAATATTCTCTCTTTATTCTTGAAAAATGACAGCTTTTTTCCCCATTTTTGCTGTTTTATTAAAAAAACATTTTGAATGAAATAGAAAAACGTACAATGGCCATGAATGGCCCCCGGACCACACTTTGGACACCCCTGAGTTAGTCACACAAGCTTTTATTGCAGGTTTGAATTCTCTCGCAACAGGCACAGTAATTCCTAACATGGGCCACTGTTGCACACCAACTCCAAGCTAAAACTCAACTCTGAACCACGACATCACTTCCTGTCCGCCTCTCACTCAGCTCCCCGGCACATATTTACAGCCACACACAAGCAAGAGTCTTACTTACATCTTAAATGGCTTATTTTCTCTTATTATGTCTACTATTTTGGGTAATAGGAGTGTTAAGGTGACTATAGGGGTGTTATTTCATGTCTAGAGGGCTCTTATGATGTCAAAAACAATATTTAGAAGGTCATAAACTAGTAGGGATGTCTCGATCCAGTTTGGCTTCCGATCTGATGCAATCCGATCCGGTTTTGTTACAAACATGAATTTGTGGAATTGAATATGGTTATGAAAATATAAAAAATAATGCAAGCAAAGTAGTGTTGAATGTACTTTTTTATTCCACAGCATGACCAACAATATTGTTTGGCTTTTGTTCCAAGCCTCTGTGAGTCAGGTCCCTAACCCAATGAAGACCACCCAATAAAGGATATAATTGGAAAAAATGGGCGTGCAAAATACGTTTAGGGTAGGACTGATCATTTGACATCGTTATAGATCCATTTGTTGTGTGATTTAGAATTGCATTTTTAGTAGTAATTTATTAGTAATATATATATATATATATATATATATATATATATATATATATAGTAATTTATTGACGATCCCTAGTATAAACAAGCAGCGGTTACAGCGGCATTGGCGAGCCAGATTATGTAGGTGACCAAGGATGACCATGTTGCTCCGCCACTGTACAGCGGCACTTCTTGTGTGAGCTCCCCGCACCATGACAAAGCCGTCCGGGCACGGTGATGTTGAAGTACCGTTGTAGCTACGGAGCCCAATATCCGACGTCCAACGTGAAACTAACGTCACCATGGTACACGGCGGACATGTCTGCATGGGGGTGTTGCCTTTTCTTCTTCTTGCGGGTGGCGGGAGCCGAGTGGCAACCGGCTTTGAGGCGCATTACCGCACCTACCGTGTTGGAGTGCGGCTCAGAGTTCGTGGCAGTTCGTGGCAGAAGCCGATATTATCAATCTTCAAAATGCAGCGGATCGGCAGCCGATTCCGATGCTGAAGATGGGATCGGGACATCCCTACTAACTATGAAAATATTCCATTTCTGAACAAGGAGTTCACTTATCACGGTCGGGTCTGGAATCAGTCACCCGCGCTAAACGAGAGATTATTGTAGTTCTCTTCTATTCTTTTTATTCATAAGAAAGAATCGTGATCTATCTTGACGTCCTGAGGACGGATGACGTTGGACATTGTCTCCCTCATTATCCTACACAAACTTGCTTGCATTTGGTTGCAACTTTGGTTGGGTTTCTTTTTGGCGTCAAATAAACTGCCACCCTTAGGAATGACAAAGGTGAAATGTGCTGTCATCTTCCACTCCAGCTCTTTAAGGTTCTGACGCCAAGACAACGGGATGCGGCTGAGCTGCAGCCTGGTTACCGTGGCAACTGTTGCCAGACAGCAGGACCCTGCCAGTCTGACTCCTGATGCTTGACTGAGCAGTAAAACACCCCGAGAGTAAACCTGACTTTGTTCCTGTTTCTCCTCCTCTTCCTCCACATCCTTCCTGAAAGTCACAGCAACTCTCAAACTCCGCCCACTCACTAATGTAACACACAGCCGGGGGCTACCAAGGCTCTTTGCCCTGCTTGCGTGGAGGACACCAGGCTAGACTTGTCACTTGTAGTATGCCTTGATGGCGTTCATCACTAACCACACTGTTCTTATCTGTGGGAGGGACGTTCTTTTGGGTGCTAACCACTAATTACCTTCCAGGAAGTGCTTCCAGAGTGGCTATTAACAAGGCAATCCATGCGCTTAAACTAACGACATTCTCTGGTGTGAGTGTGTGTGTGCTGGCACATCTCTTTAACCCACTTACCGTATTACTGTCCTGATTATCTCAACAATGACCTTGACCTCACCGTCTTGTCTCCCCCACCCCCACCCCAGCGCGCGGAAACGCCCCATCCCCTACTACCGGCCCAGCCCTTCATCGTCCAGCTACGACAGCAGTCCCTCGCGCTCCAGCCGCAGTCGGAGTCGCAGCTACAGCAGCTACAGCCGCAGCCGCAGCAGGAGCAGGAGCCGCAGCAGGAGCAGGAGTCGGAGTCGAAGTCGGAGCTGGAGCCGCAGCCGGAGTCAGAGCTGGAGTCGGAGCAGGAGTCGCTCTCGAAGTCACCGCAGCTACTCCAGCCACAGCAGCTACGGCAGCCCTGGCTTCTAACAGAGGAGATGCAACACAGAAGACTGCAATCGGGTTTGTGACGCATTCCAGTCCGGTCCGAACCCCTTTCATCCCAGACTTGTCTCTCCACTGCAGTCCGTTGCTCTCGTTTGATAGAACACAGCACATACGTACGAGACCAACATGACTCGTAGTCATGTTATCGTTTGGACAGCGGGTATCTTTTAGCTGGAAACGACACAGGAGATGTCTAACGAGAGCTTTCTTCAGCGATTTACAAATCTAATACATTCTTATTTCATATATTTGGCATATTTTCACCCCCCAAAAAATCCAAATTCTCAGGCATTTCCCTTTTTTAAACATATAATGGTCCAGGAGTGTCCAAACTTTTTCTACCGAGGGCGGCGTCCAGAAAAATGTAAGCACGCTGGGGTCCAACCAGTCCAATGTAATGCGGGGCTATGCTGGAGCCTATCCCAGCTGACATGCTGGAGCCTATTCTAGCTGGCATGCTGGAGCCTATCCCGGCTGACTTAGGGCGAGAGGCGGGGTACACCCTGGACTGGTGTCCAGCCAATGGCAGGGCACATGTAGACCAACACATTCATACCTGTGGACAATTGAGTCACCAATGAACCTAATGTGCATGTTTTTGGAAAAACAGACGTGTGGAAGCGGAGATTCGAACCCTGTGGGGCCAATCAGAAAAACAAGCCCCCTGGCCACACTTTGGACACCCCTGGAATACAGCGGGTGGGCCAGAAAAAGGATTTACCATAACACACCCAGGATATGCATGGAGGATGGGGTGAGGAGCGAACCATGTGTCAAAAGTAGACATTTTTACGGGCCGTTTTTCGCCATTCCCTGGTGGCCCCGAAGTGTAACCCCCCATGAAAATTGTCTTCTAGCCTCTTCCAGCTAAAAGATACCGTTGAACACGTGAAAAATAAGTTTCACAAAAAGCATGAGGATTCATTAACTGTGAGTCGGCACACGTCAAGCATTGATGTGCCAGAGCCCGCTGAACAACACTTGCTGTCTGTCCGCACTTTCTTGACCTTCTTCCACAAGGCAACCAAAAATGAAATTGAGAGTAAATGACAAGTTGAACATAGAAATATGTACGTATTTATACATTAACAGTAGGTGCTGTGAAAAAGACACATCATAGGAACATAAAGACCTTCACTTCCTGGAAGCATCGAGATTCATGTAAGTATCAGAGGACTCAACAGGAAGCAGAGGGGGAAGAGCTTTTTATGCTTCCAGTGGCGTTGTATAGGTTTGAGTGTATAGATGGCTTTGGAAACTATGCACTGTATATTCCATTTAGCTCCAAGAGTCACGGTGACGTCGCATGATGCATCGAAAAGGACGTGTCGCTGCCAGGGCGCGTTCACGCTTGCCAGGTTCGCTTTGGTTAAAGCCAAATCCGGACACTGGTGCGCACCAGAAGCCTGGCGCGGTTCGGTTTGGTTCACTTGAGCTGACAAGTGAACGCTGTACGGACCAAATGACTGCAAAGGCATTCGTAAATGACAAATATGTAAGAGAAAAAGTACTGGAGGCGTCTCTCTGCTGTGCTCTTTAAAGGCGCAGGATGCAGTGGGTCCCCGCATATTCGCCATCTGTTCATTTTTGGTTAAAAGAAGCAAAAAAACATTGAAAAACCTTTTTCCTCTGGAAATAAGCCGTTTTGTCCGCATATCTCAAACATACGTTGTTGGAAAGCCCACGTTTTTTTATCGGCCGTGGACACGTTTCAAAAATACAGTTAAACAAGAAAACTAACAAAAACAATAACAGAAGTGTAAGAAAGTACAAAATATTACAATAAAGTCATCTGGGATCTGCTGTATTTCAGACAAAATAGACAGAATATAAAAATAACCGTTTTGGTTTGGAATATGCGTCATGTTCTTTTTGCCCCTTGATGAAAACACCTGCGTGAACACGAAGTCAACCGCGCCAAGTCTGTTTTTGTTTTGTTTTGTTGGACCGAACCACAAGTGTGAATGCGGCTCATCCATGCGCAGGTGAATTAGTCACAAGGTGTTATTTGTTACTTTAACGCTGCCCCGTTGAACACATCTGCCGATGTCCTTCATTTCCGGACGTGTGTGTGCAAGATGATGGCGCTGTGCAGGGAAACTTGCTGCAAAATGCTCCATGCACATGTTTTTTTTGTGAATGCACTGTATTATTTATTTATTGATAGAATTATTTATGTATCGTCTATTTATTATCAGGTATTTATTATTTGTTGACAAAGCGAGTTGAATCATGCTTTGAGGTTCAGTCTTTCCATGTGGACGTGTGCCGTACGTGTCCATGGCGCATTCATGTTGAATGAAGGCTGGCTGAACGTTTCACTCTTGTGTGTTTACCGTGAGTACGGAAGCGACCCCTGACCCCTGACCCCTGACTGATGTTTAAGGATACGGTATCTCAGTGGAGTAAAGAAGAACGCATATGAGTGAACTGTGTGTTTCCAAGGAGACCATAGGAGAGTATGCGGGCTAAAGTATTGTCAGTGTTGTGGGGAAAGCGGTCAATGCTCCAGCCCGACCGATATGGGATTTTTGGGGCATTATATCAAAAACAACGAAATAGCTTACTTGGAACAGTTGCATATGTCTTTATTCCACATTAAAAGGCTGTACAACAGTCTGGACGTGTGCATTAACAGTTGCATCTGTCTTTGTTTACCTCACAGAGGTGCGACTTACACGATGTTAAAACATTGGAATACGCTCTGTAAAACCAGCGTGGAAAAACTACAATGTTCTCCTTGACGGGCCCTGACGGCGTGTTTCCGCAAGGACGTTGGTGACTCTCATGGGGCTTTCAAGCGTAGCGTTGCATTGTTTTACAAAGTCGCAGTCGTCTTCTCTGCTGCGGCCGAGCGAGTGAGACAGACAGGAAGAGCTGCACACAGGAACGCAGTGACGGACTTTCCACCCACCCAGCTCCAAAAGTTAACATATCAGCTACACATTCGCCAACGATGAATCTGTGACGCGCCGTAATCGGTTGAGCTCTAGTCGATCCAGGATGTAACTACACTAGGTCCCCAACTTACGAACACCCGACTAGCGAACACTCGCCGATACGAACACAAGCCGACTGGTTTATATTTTATTTTATTTTGCCTTGTAGTGCTTAGGAATCAGTCTTTATACTGCTACTGTACATGCTTGACCAGTAGAGGGCACTGTGACACTGCTAATGGGACCAAGAGGCAGCCTTAGCGCTAATGAGACCAACAGACGCTGGGCAGAGAAAGCTTCCGGTAAAGCTAGGAAAGTTAAGTTTTAGCTGGATGATACAACCCAGACCACTCCTCTTCAAAGGTAAATAACATTTATCATTACCTATTATTATATCACTTTTATTATTGTTTTTTTCATGAATTATCCTGGTTTAATATTACTACTGCATCCAAACTCATATTTACATACATACATATATACTGTATATGTAAACACGTACATGTAGTACCTATATCATTGCTAATATTACCTTTTGTTTCGACTTAAGAACGATTCAACTTAAGAACGGTCGTCTGGAACCAATTGTGTTCGCTAGTTGGGGTCTTAGTGTACTTGGATTGGAGCCTCGAGAAAGTGCACTAGCTTCACCGAGACCCCACCAGGATTCCATCATGTCTCGTCGACGTTTCTCCAGACAAACACGGTCAGGGTCCACCTCAAGTCTTCCTAACGTGTGCAGTAGGTCATCACGTCCCACCTTATTGTTGCACATTGTGGCATTACCGCTAGAGTCCATCCTCTAAAAATGATAGCCCTGCAAACCTGCTGATTTATTCCAAGTATAGCACTGCCCCCCCTTTGGTCCACCGGGTCCTTCTTTGTAGTGTACACGTTAATGTTCCTGACAATAAACTGAAAGAAATGGCCAAAAGAAATTCACTTGCTGTTTTTCCCTGTAAGAGGATATGGTTGTACTGTGTGTGTGTGTGTGTGTGTGTGCGTGTGCGTGTGCGTGTGCGTGTGTGCGTGTGTGTGTGCGTGTGCGTGTGCGTGTGTGTGTGTGTGCGTGTGTGTGCTTACAAGCTTGCTTGATAAAAACGGTCCACAATGTTTAAGAGTAAGAAGCAGACTGGCGTTCTATCCATTCATTAGTCCAGTTGGCGCCACTATGAGGCCCACAGAGTGAAAATGCAAGGATGCAAGATTGAAAGGATGCAAGGATGCAAGGACCACTTTGATAGTTTTGAACTGCGGCCTTTGCTTTTTTTGTCCCATTTGTTTTTTTGTTTTTTCAAGTATTTCAACTTTCTGCTGAAATATTCTTCATAAATGTTCTTTTCATAATATTATGAGCGTATTCCCATAATATTTTGCTTTTATTCGCATATTATAATTTTTTTCTCCAACCTACATTTCCAAAAATTACAACTTAATTTCGTTTTGTTTGTTTCACTAAATAATATGACTTTAAAAATAAATACATATATAAATAAATAACACATTTGTCTTTAATATTGAAATTCTATGCTACTAAAATGACATTCATTTTCCTTGTAATATTGCCAGTTTATTCTTGTGAAATTGCAACTTTTTTTCTGGTTACAACACGAAATTTTTTCTCTTGAAAATGTTCTTTTCGGAATATTTTGACTTTATTCCCATATTCTAACTTTTTAACCCAACCTGATAAATAAATAAATAAATAAATGTTTGTTTCAACATGATTTCAACATTATGCTACTTGAAAGATTTCATCTTCGGCGCGTGATCCAAGATGGCAGCATAAACAAACCGGACGGTATTTCTCAAGCCAAAGCAAAATCTTAGCAAAAATTTGGGATGTTAACCGGAACACGTGCTAACCGGGGCGGTTGTTAACCAAGGTACCGTTGTATTATGAAAAACTGCGATAGGGTGAAGCTGCAAAATTCGAAGCGCGAAGTGGCGAGGGACGACTGTGTGTATATTTTTTTAAAAAGCAGGCATTGGCGGGCGAGCAAACGAAAGAAAAAAGTGGCCAAACGTGAGCGTTGCTGTTTGCATGTTTGGAAGACTGCAAGGCAAAGTGAATTTGTGTTGGTTTCCAAGCACGTCTCTGTAATGATGTTGTGTAATGTAAGCTAACCCCTGCCAGACTTCCCAGCAGCCTTCTGGATTCTTCTCCTGGATATTTGGACCGTCCACAAAGGAGGGAGGGGTGGATGATATGCGGCAGGGAGGTTTAACAGTGCACTGGTCAGCTGTCATTCGGGGAGGGCCTTCCTGTCGGATTCCATTGCAGTGCGAGTAGTCTGCTCCAAATAGACATTCTGGTAGCTTCCATGAGTGTGTGTGCAGGGGGGGCTGAGTTGAAAGGGGTGGTGTTGCTGTATAAATAGGAGGCAGGCTGCATGTTGAGGGGAACTTTCTCAGAGAGACCAAAGGGCACCAGCAGCAGCAGCCACCATGGCAGAGAGACGTATTCCTTTCACCCTGCTCCGCACCCCAAGCTGGGACCCCTTCCGCGACTGGAACCCGACCAGCCGCATCTTCGACCAGACCTTCGGCATGCCCGCCACCCTGGAGGACTTCCCCTGCACCCACTGGCCGGGCTACATGCGGCCCTCCTTGCTGCCGGCAGAGATGGGCGCCATGATGTACCCGGGCGCCGTGATGGCCCAGCAGGCTCGCGCCCTGTCCCGCCAGGTGAGCAGCGGCATGTCGGAGATCAAGCAGACCCAAGACAACTGGAAGGTGTCTCTGGACGTCAACCATTTCTCACCTGAAGAGCTGGTGGTCAAGACCAAGGATGGTGTGGTGGAAATTACCGGTGAGGCCTCACTTCCTGTTTGGACTGTTTGTCTACTCGGTTCGTTCTCAGGGTGTAAGTTAGTTAGGCTTTGCATTGGGGTTAGGGATAGAGTTAGCTTTAGGGTTAGTTTTATTCTTAGGGTTTGTGTTGGGGTTAGGCGTAGGGCTAGACACAACACAAAGGGTTAGGGTTAGGGCTGGAATCAGGGTTTTGGGGTTAGCATTAGGATTAGGCTTGGGGTTAATGTTAGGGTTTGGTTAGCAAGTTAAATCAAAAATGTGGTCGCGTTACCCAACATGTTCAAGTAGTAATGTAAATTTATTTAATCTGTTAGTCTCTCCTATCAATATTATATCGTATTATCACATATTCAAGTACTAGAATACAGAAAAAGACAAATCAAATTGTGCTTAAATGATGAATACAACAATGATGTGTATCAATTGCAGAATACATTGATAACCACTCCATGCAATGAAATAAGACAACTGAATGTAGAATACCACAATCACATGGCCAACTGTTCATTATTTCACATTTCATGTATAGCTTCATACTGAATCAGAAACCTTTTTAAAAATATATTCATCATTAATATGTTTGTACTTACATTAGACTGTATCGCTCCGTAGAAAATATATATAGAAATATTTCTATCATTTGTTATATTGTGTGGAATATTATATGAATTATAATGATATATAAATATACATATTGTGTGTTTTATTTATTTTAATCAAATTAAATGTTTTAATGGATTTTATATTATTATTTACTCCACATTATATTATTGTTTATATATGTATATACTGTATATAATAACTAATATGTGATATGAATGAGGTGCAGCTAAGCTCCAAAGTGAAAAGGAGCAAAAGAGAAAGCGTTGCAGCTCCATAATAACGTGGAACAATGCAGTGCTGTTTTCCAGTGCTGGTGGGGGGTGTGGGCTTTTTGGATGAACGCCTGCTCAGTAGAACAACTTCCCAGTGCAACACGTGGGAGTGGGCCAGAGTTCTCGGTCGCTGATATCACGAATGTTTTCCTGATTTTTTAACACATTCTTTGGGTGTCGGCGTCAGCGCTTGAACAGGACAGCTGGGTCTTATTCAGGATGTGACCGCTGACTGCCTGTGGACAGCCTGCACTTCGTTTGGCCGAGATACCATAAGCAGAGCTCAGGGGTTCCACTCCGGTGGAATTTGCAACCCCCCGTTCTCTTGTGTCAAAGCAAACAAATCTAATCCGCTTTCGTTGTGCACATGCATCACAATGCAACAGCGCTTCAGTCACTTTTGGGTAAGTAGTGAGTCTAAATGTGGCGGCGTCGCACTCAAACTGTTGGGACCGACAGCTTTTATCTGCTGTTACCACAACAAACACGTCGTAGCCAAGCATCTCAGCACCTATGAGAAGCTAACAGTCTAACTGTGTTTGCTGAGGCTCCCTCGGGAGGGCCATGGCCCTGCGTGGAAAGATGCGCAAGATGAAAATAGCACCACAAAGGCCCCCAAACCCAAAATAGCACCCACGCTGAAATGTGCATTCCCACCTGTATCAGACACTTTTAATACGTGACATGACGTATCAAAGCTTCATCAATGAAAGTAAACTGGAAATCATACGTGTGTGTTTAGTTAGCAAGTGGCCGATGCAGCAGCTACAATCTCCAAACTAGACTTAGAAAGCATTGCGTGACAAAAGTGCTCTGTATCATTCGATTAGTGCGAACTGAACTGCATCACAAGCTCAACTCAATGAATTATTGCGGCCACTAGGTGTCGCCAAAAAATCCACCACCCCACTTGAACTTATGTTCAATTACGTAGATGGTTTGATACATAAGTCGCACCTGACTATCAGTCGCAGGACCTGCCAAACTACTGAAAAAGTGTGATTAATAGCCTGGAAAATACGTTACCTCAGAGTGACAGAATGCATATGGATTTTTCTTCCTGTCCACAGGCAAGCATGAGGAGCGCAAGGACGAGCATGGTTTTGTATCCAGATGTTTCACCAGGAAATACACGTAAGTGTTTCATGCAAGCTGATGCCATGCTTGTCGATGAAAGGAACATATCGGAATATACTAAGTACGTTAATAAAATACTCAATAAAGTTGACTGGGGGATGCCGTTATTTGGCAAAGACACTTTATTCATTGCATACACCAGGGGGGGTCCAAAGTGCGGCCTGCTGCTCTTTTTTTTATTTTATAAAAAAATGTTACATTTTTTTACTTTTTAAAAAAAATTGTTTTACAAATGTTCTATTTGTAAAACCACGCTATATATCCAGCATTTTTATTTTTAAAAATATACAGTGTTTTGTATTTTTTTTTAAATTTTTTTTACAAAAACTACCAAATTAAAAGTTACATATGAAAATAAAAAAATGAAAATGTATATGTTACATAAATATCTCTCTCTCTCTCTCTACATACATATATACATATATATATATATATATAGATAGATAGATAGATAGATAGATAGATAGATACAGTATATATATAGAGATAGATAGATAGATAGATAGATAGATAGATAGATAGATAGATAGATAGATAGATAGATACAGTATATATATAGAGATAGATAGATAGATAGATAGATAGATAGATAGATAGATAGATAGATGATAGATAGATAGATAGATACAGTATATATATATATAGATAGATAGATAAATAGATAGATAGATAGATAGATAGATACAGTATATATATAGAGATAGATAGATAGATAGATAGATAGATACAGTATATATATAGAGATAGATAGATAGATAGATAGATAGATAGATAGATAGATAGATATATATATAGATAGATAGATAAATAGATAGATAGATAGATAGATAGATAGATACAGTATATATATAGAGATAGATAGATAGATAGATAGATAGATCACATCCTTTCATTTTTATATGTAACAGTTTTCTTACAAATGAACTTTTGAACAATTTTTTTTTACTGTATATATATATATATATATATAATGTATATATATATACTGTATAATGATAGACAAAAATATGTATATATTAGGGGTGCAACGATACACAAAATTCACGGTTCGGTTCGATACGTTTGTGTTACGGTTCAATATTTTTTTGATACAAAAAATAAATTATGTTGGCTTTTTTCGTTTGAATTTGATTGAAATTGCCAACATTTTTCTCCTTTTTCAACATTTCCAGCATGGTGTGAATGTGGGACGCGGAGCTCAGTGGCTCCGTGCTTGACATTACAACCTAAGCCAGAGCAGTCGATAGCAGATACACTGAGCTTTCAGAAGTTGATCAAATAAATGTGAAACTGCGTATTGTTCAATACGGGGGTCACGGTTCGGTACAGATACACGTATTGTTACACCCCTAGTATCTATCAGATAAATATATCTAAGTCATAAATATATAAATGGCCTGTGGGTTTTCAGTACGTGGCCCTCGGCAGACACCCTGGCATACACGAATGTGCTTTATTAGATTTTAAAAAAGAGAATACACACATATTCTGCAAATGACCAACTTAATTTCTTCCTAAATTGTCTTTTGCAAGTGTCCTTGCTTTAGTAGAGGACGAAACGCACGCCTTTCATGAAGCTCTGTTCCTTGAACTGGCTTGCGCTAAAAAGCCATACGCCATCCACTTCCTGTGGCTTTGCTGCCATCTAGCGGCCACACTGTCAATTACCCAAGCATAGTGACCCTTTGGTCCTCGTTGGAGCTTAATGATGCCTATCCCCCTGCAGCCTCCCCGCCAGCGCCAACGTGGAGAAGGTGACGTCCTCCCTGTCACCCGATGGCGTGCTGACAGTGGAGGCCCCGCTCGCCAAGCCGGCCATCGAGGCTGCCGAGACCGCCATACCCGTCACGGTGGACAGCAAAAGCGGGGCGGTGAAGAAATAGGAGGCTCGCACACAAACGCACGCATGCAAATAAGCTTTTTTAAATGGCAACAAAGAGCTGAGCAGAGAGCACGTTGTTTTATGTCTGTCATTGTTCTCCTTAGCGTTTCTACTCCTCTCCTGTCACGCTGCGTCTCACTGACACCCAAAAAGCACAACAATGCCTGATGGAAGCCTGCAAATAGACTTGTTTTATCCTCTTTTAGGAACGAGAAAGTAACGCAGCAAACCAAGAATAAAGATGGAATGACCTACCAGTCTCTAGTTTTACCTCCTTTACTGTATTTGTACTCTTTTAGCTTCATAAACCACCACTTTTTGTTTTGTTTCTTTTTTATTGGAAAAGTTCTATCGTATTCAGTCCCTCCAGGTTGAGCGCCATCTGCTGGGTGTGGTTGGTCTCTGCCTTGCGGCACTCCGGTGCACGTGGACTGTAACAGTCTTGTTACTACTGTAGTTGTATGTTGCATATGCATAAATACATTTTTATTATATGAATATTTGATGTTTTTACTGTCACCGATGGGCTAATTCAAAGGTGCCAAAGGGGACTTTTTCGGCCCAGAGCTTGTTTTTATCAGCCCTCGGCATTTTCTAAAAAGAACATGAGCAAGAACATGAACACAACGCAAAACACGTTCTTTATAGTTTTACGTGCAGAAATCCCTTGGAAATGCATATAAAGGAATGAACGAAAGGAATAAGTGAACATTTAGCATCACTTTTACCTTGATTGAAGACGTGATTGTTGACAAAGACGGCGATGCGGCAGCAAAATCCACTCCAACACCACCTTTGTGTTTTGCTATGAGTTATTTCTGGAAATTAATAGTGTTTCTCACCTTCTGTGCCAACTTTCTTTGGCTCCATTGTGAGTTATTTTGTAGCCGCGATCACACAAAAAAAGGAGAAACTTGCGGTGTGCTACTTAATTTGGAACTACAGAGTCGACCGCTGATGACATCATAGACGGGTGACGGAGCTGACTTGTGGCTCTTGTTTGCATGTATTGGCAAGCTAATAGGATGCTAACAAAGGCCTCCAAACCCAAAATAGTAGTGATGGAAATGTTGTCTCTTTTTAGAGAGCTGGTTCTTCTGGCTTGGCTCACTAAAAAGAGCCGGCTCCCAAGTGGCTCCTCAGATTTTTTTGTTGTCTTAAATGAATGTCATGTAAAATGAATTACTAATGTAAAAAAAATATGTGATATCAATGTTTATTATTTAAATGGATTTATTTAAACCTCAATGAGCAGCTATATAAATATAATGTTATATTAAAAATACAAACGACGCATCTCAATAGACAAAGTAGGTCAAAATAGGTCAAATCTCTTCATGCAAATTTCTCACAAACGATTGGGCTCTAAGAGCACCACAGCGTGTTTAATCAAGTGGGCGCCTCCACATGGTCGTGAGTGGAACTGCGGCTTTCACGTCCTCTGTGTGAACTCCAGTATATCCTGTGTACTGCATATATTGCATTGCCTTTTTGTGTGACTCTGGGGACATTTGGGGGGGGGGGGAAACTGGGTGGTCTTGGGTGTCATTGGGATTGATCTTTTTATGTTTGACTCCTTTTGTTGGCGGGTGGGACGTTGGAGGGAGGGTGTGGTGGAGGGAACGTCGTCTGCGGGATTGATTTCTTGCAGGGGTGCCCCATTACGTCAATCGCGTAAACGTCACTTTGTAAACGTCGTATGACATCAGTCAGCTGACATAAACTCCCCTCCTGATTCGCTGTTGCTCCCCCGGCGGCGAGCATGAAGTGGTGAACTGACGTTTCAAGACACACACGGAGATGCAACTTTCATCTTTATTATTCAGATTACGGATAAAGTAAGTCAGCGGTGAAATGACTATATCTATAACAAAAGTTATGTAGAAAAAAAGTCAATTGTTTGGGGGCTTTGCTTCGCATGCTGAACTACACTATAGAAATGCAAGTTTTTTTACACTTCCGTTTCTTAAACTATTATTTCACGGTCAATTGGAAAATGTGCTCATCGCTGAAAGCTTTTTAATATGTTGCGTTGACTTCGGCTAGATTATCTTTTGCATCATCATTTTCATTTCTTGTATATCGGTCATGCTAGATAGCAAATGCTAACTGGGCTAATGCATGAACCGTGTGTCCCAATGAACGTTACTTAGCTATTTTGACAGAAAATGAACACCATTCACACCAGTGGCTGTGTGAATGTGACACCCATGCCCTGACCTGTATAACCGCATATAATCGTATTTATATATACAGTATATCACCGTATATAATCCGCATCACCGTCTGGATCCAGGAAGGATTCTTTAACATTGAGAGATGGGAGCATTTTCGACCTTTGTGCATAAAGCGCCACAACAAATGGTCAGAGCGCTGGGCAAGTCTCTGACGGGTTCTACAAAATGTCAAAGGCTGACCCAAAAATTGTAGGATTATTTTATTGGTGTGATTCACAATATGGGGGGGGGGACTATGGCGCTTGGCGGAGGTCTGCGCTTTCAGAGTGCTTTCCTAGTTATCATTGAACGTCATACAAAGTCCGGACCGGGGGCCATTTGCGGCCCGTGACACATTGTAGAGATAAAATCGAACCAAAAAAACAACAGCAAAAAGGCACAATGTAAAGAGAAAAAGCTGAAAACTTGTTTTGAGACTATACACGTTGTCGATGTCTTGTACAAAATACATTTTTTACAAAATTTACAAACTAAAAAAAATATCTATGCATTTTCTTTTAAAATATAGAAAATATATTGAATCTAGTTCTATCCATATATTTCTATCCTTTGATTCTTCAGTATGCGGCCCTGTCATGCAATAATCAGCTGAAAGGTGCGTCTGCGTCTGCGTCTGCATCTGCGTCTGCGAAGAGCACAAAAAAATCCAAACTGCAAAATTCCATCATTCTGAATTCTGTAAGATGAATTATTCATGGCGGGATGCATACATAATTCACATGGACATTTGCTTTCTCCTGAGTGCGCAAGGTCATTTCAAACAGCAACAAGGTAACGGGATGGGTGGACGATGCATTCATCTTTACCAATCTGTGAAGGCATCATGTGGTCTGCCTTTTGTCCATCAGACTGAAGCGCCTGCTAAAGCCACAGAAGCACTACACGGTGCACCTCCAAAGAAGAATGGCAAGTATACGCTTTCCATCCTTACATGACGACTGCAACAGCAGTTGATGCTAATGCACACCATGGCCAAGACTATTGTTGATGGAAAAAGAGGATTTGTTTGGCTACAATGTGGGTTTATGTCATCCATGCATTCCAGTGATTTCTCTGCAGCCTTCATATGTACATGCATGCTCATGTGCCACGTTGCCATGGAAACAGCGCAGCCATGTCACCAAGTAGCTGCCGGCACTCGACGGTAAAGACCAGAAAGACCTACGGACTGGTGAGAGAGCAGCACTTCCTTAATCATTTTTCACTATTGCGACTAAAGACGCATCCCTGATTGTTTTGTCAGCACTACCTGGTCACGTACTCTCTATGCTCATTCTAGCATTGCTAAAACAAACCAAAAAACATGGAAAATGATGAGAGAATGATGACTTGTAGTGCCAATGTGAAGCGTTGGAGGTCATTCAGTGCAGCGGGCTGTCAGTGAAGGATCAAATGAAAGATGTATCAGCACAAGTGGTGATGGAGTCACGCGCTGCGTGCTTCCTCTTCCCTCCTCGCTGTGTTCATGTTGCTTGCCAGCGCACTAATGCACATACTAACCCCACTCCTGACTCCGAAGCTGCAGGGCAGCTCTATTTTTAGAGCTCTCTGCTATGCGCTGGGCCTCCAGCATGTTGTATAGTTACACAGGGCGGGTAGCGCACACGCGTTCTTTTTATTCCGCCTCCAAATGTACAGTACAGCAAGTGAAGGGCTGCTAGCACGATGCCGTTGTGCTGTCTTGATGGTAACTGTGTCATAAGTGTGAGAAAACGGTGTGTCCGTACGTTAGATCAGGGGTTCTCAAATGGTCTCAAAATGGGACCCACATTTTCCAACATCATTGAGTCGCGACCCACTTTTATTTAAGTCATTTTTTAATTGTTTTTACACTTTTATTGAACCCATTTATTATTTTGATTCATTTGTATTATTTTTTACACTTAAGTCTTTTTTTAATTCCTAGATATATATCTATCTATATCTATCTATCTATCTATCTATCTATCTATATCTATATCTATCTAATCTATCTAATCTATCTATCTATCTATCTATCTATCTATCTATCTATCTATCTATCTATCTATCTATCTATCTATCTATCTATCTATCTATCTATCTATCTATCTATCTATCTATCTATCTATATGTATCTATCTATCTATCTATCTATCTATCTATCTATATCTATCATCTATATCTATCTAATCTATCTATCTATCTATCTAATCTATCTAATCTATCTAATCAATCTATCTGAAAGGAACACTTGATATGGATACTCACCTCCACGCACAGTAAGCGCTCTGGAAGCGGTCCTCTCGAGAGGGGCTGGACTTAATCCACTCTGGCGTTGCCAGAAGTGAGAGGTGATGGGCAGGGGTGGAAGTTCTTGTTGCCCCCCAGCTCAGGGCCTACACGTGGGAGTTTAACTCGGTGAACAAGAGGGCAGCTTCCCTCCGCCTTCGGGTGGGGGGGACGGGTTGTGACTTATGCGCCAACATGAATACACATAATGAGATGTCCAAAGTGCATCTTAGAGGAATTTCTCGAGGCCAATGTCAAGAAAATGAGGAAGAACGTGATACGTGCATGCATATAAATAATGCAGAAATGAAAATAAAATATCAAAAAGACCCCAAAATGAGATTTCCCTTGAAGTGAGACATGAGTTGTATATTACATACTCTATTTTTTCAACTTTTCAACCCACTTTTGGGTCTCGAGCCACCAGCTGGGAACCACTGCTTGAGATGCATACTCATGCACGTGCAGGCACTGGCGTGTGCATTTTGGGTTATTTTCACTAACGTTTAAGAGGAACCATCATAAAAGGCAGAAGATCGAGTCGAAGAGCACCATTCTTAGCACAAGACCGTGTGAGTGAGAGGAAGGCTTTTGAGAGGCTACAGCAGCACAAAAGAAAGAGAAATGTGGACATTTTGCTCTCCAGGTGAAAGAATAATATCCACAGCACTTAGCATTTCCTCTGAGTCACCGCTTCCTTGCAGTTAAATGCAGACATGAATGATTCATGCTAGTTCTCATCAAACCCGCAGCTCTCAGGCTTTTCAAGCAGGGAGGGGCCTAACAAGCACACAAAGAAGAAGAAGGCTATTTAGCATGTACTATACATTGCACTCCATAGCTGACTTACTTCTGCAGAGGTCAGACAATGGCAGCGACCCCTGGTGGTGATGTTTGTACTTTCTTTCCTGCTCCAGTGTAAGCAGCAGAGATGCTGATATTGGCTTTCTAACCCACACACCGATACTGTGCAGCGCTTCCTAACCCATACCCAGGTTGTCCGCGGCTCTTCTCTCTAACTCGGGGGTGTCCAAACATTTTCCACAGAGGCCACCTAGTGAAAAATGAAAGGATGCAGGGCCCACGTTGATATTTTGTAAATATGCTAGGAAGTTCTCTATATTTCAAGAAAAAGCTGCGTCGCGGCTTTGTGATGTAGGTGAAAACGCCTATTATTTGTAGCAACTTTGGTATTTGCTTTTTTAAAAATGTTTTTGCTGTTTTTTTAAATTGTCCAAACATTTCAACTTGTCTCGTAATATTGAGTTTATTCCCACATTCCGTTTTCCCCAACCTCATTTTCCAATAATTACAACTTTATGTTGTTTTGTTAAAAATAACTTTTTTTTTTTATTGGCCCAAAATACATTGTAGAAATAAAATGGAACTAAAAAAAGCTCAGCAAACGTGGCCTGCTGCTGTTGTTTTTAATTTTCCAACTATTTCAACTTTGTTTTTGAAAAATGTCTTCTTGTAATATACTGACTTTATTCCCATAATATTTTCACCCAACTTTATTTTCCACAAATTTCAGCATTTAGTCCTAGTCCATTCAGTGGAATCCACGCTTGAGTCACAGCGAGGACGACGGTGCAGCGCATCGGCAGTCGGGGTTTCCTTCGTCGAGATCAGGGGAAGGAAGTTCACTGGAAAATTTCCCGTATTTTTTACCTGTAAATGTTGACCGGTGTGGTTGGATGAGTGCCAAAAGTTTCGAGAATGACACAAATATTCATTTTCACAAAGTCTGCTGCCTCCGTGTTTATGATGCAATTTGCATACACTCTGCAATGCTATGAAGAGTGATAAAAGTGAGTGGCAATGAATTGCAAAGTCCCTCTTTGTCATGAAAATGAACTTAATCCCAAAAAAACATTTCCACTGCATTTCAGCCCTGCCACAAAAGGACCAGCTGGCGTCATGTGGGTGACTCCCTGGTTAACGTAGTTGTGTTGAGTGTTGACGAGGACAAAAGCTGGAGATGACTCTCACGCTGATGGAGTTAGAATATCAGACTGAAAGCTTTAAGAGGGAGGTTGGTGCTTGAAATCTTTGTTTTTCAAACACGTGCAGTCATTGGGTAGCTGAAAACAAGGCAAGGATATGGCTGCGAGGACGGCACCTAAACCAAGCATTTATCAGATCCTCAAGAACTTCAAGGAGAGATGTTCAATTGTTGTGAAAAAGGCTTCAGGGCGCCCAAGGAAGTCCAGCAAGCATCTGGAATAGGGATGCTGCGATCAGGGTTTTATGCTGCCGATTCCGACACCGAGGATCCAGGAGTGAAATTGAAATCCTCTGATTTTTTTGGGGCATCCAGAAAAAAGCTTGTCCAGAGAAGAAAAGGTGAGTGCTACCATCAGTCCTGTGTCATGCCAAAAGTAAAGCATCCCGAAGTCATTCATGTGGGAGTGGGATCGCAAAAGACAGCCATGAATAAAGAACAACCTCCGAAAGCAACTTCTCCCAAGCGTCCAAGAACAGTGTAGTGAAAAACAATACCTTTTTCAAAGGCAAAAGTGATAACTAAGTGTCTTGGGAACAACAGCAAGACCCAAAAGACGGTGAACTATGTCTGGGCAGGGCAAAGCCAGAGGAAACTCTGGTGGAGGCTCGCAGAGGTCCTGACGTGCAAATCGGTCATACGACCTGGGTATCGGGGCGAAAGGCTAACCGGATCATCTATTTGACAAAAAGATCTAAAAACGCTGACCAGCAAACTTTAAAAGCAATACTTGTGTCATTCTCAACACCTACACAGCCAATGGCAGCACTGTTATGGTTATTATTTGCATGGGATCTTCCTGTTAGCTTCATGTACCTGCTGTCAGCACGTCACAAACCATCCCTCGCACGTTTCCTTCTGACCAAGAATTGCATGTCAACATGGTCGTGTCTGTATCAGATCAATTTATTGGTAACAATAACCCTTTTGGTATAGTGTACTTCAGCAAATGGAATAAAGAAAACACATGAAAATAAGGTCTAGCTAACACTTGCAATAAAAAGAAATAAATAGAAAATAATGTGATGTGAGATCGAGTATTTACCAAGATCCTAAGAATACATAACATCTACAGCATAAGTTAATCAATGGCAGCTACTCTATAAATACATCACAGCATGCACGATACTGTACTATGGAGAAGACTGGAGCACTTCTCATCTTACACTCAAGAAAACACATACTGGCATAGGCAAGTGCATCTCTTCCTGACCCAAAAGAAACTGCAGATAAAGTCCACAAAGCCCAAATCAGCGTTTCCAACCTTCTCGAAACATCACGCCAATGCTGCCCGTGGTGAATACTTCACGTCTGCGGTTCCGTGCGCCATTTCACCTCGTTATGAAGCAGGCACGGTTGGAGAGTAAGAGTCGGAACCGTTCGCAGTGACAAAACCTCATTTTGCTATGTGACTTCTGTGCATGGTTCCCTCCGCACATCGGGAGGGAACGGAGGTTGTTATAGTGACGACAATACTGACACTAAGGATTAGGTGTCCAAAAACAGTTAATTTATTCAGTAAAGCACATCAGCACATGATAGGGACAAGCTGCACTAAGTTTACTTCATGAAGCTCTATTTTTAGTTACAGTATGACCGTGTGACTTAGCTGGACACACACCTGACACAAAGCAAACAAAGAAGAAAAAAACACTTTTTTCATGTTATTCTCAACAACAGAGACAACCTGCTTAGCGCTCCACGACCATAGTGTGCTGCAACTAAAGATGCCACGTCAACACGCATGTAGGTAGACACCCCCGTCATCTGGATGCTTGCCCCCCCTCACTAAGCAAGGCCGTTCGTGACGTTCAAGGTTACTCGAATTTTCCTGTTGCTCAAACATCAAACTCAATTTGTGGACGCTTCTCCCCCCTGGCTGATTCCAATAAGACGCCTCCGCCTCATTTGCACGACCATGCCAGTCTGTGCCGGTGGGACGCATCTTTACGTTGGGTGGCTCCCACGGCACACCCCCTCGCTTCTAAGCGCTATTCTAGCAAATGCTGCAGAGGCTAGCAGGAAGGGGGATTCCTTCTTGTATTTGTTTTTGAAATAACTTGAGTTAACACCTCCTACTTAGGTTATCTTTTCTCCTACGGATTTCACCTTGAATGCGTGGAAAAATAAAGAACAGCAGCCGTGTTGGTACCTCTTGGTAAATCGGCTGCTGATGTTCCACCTCCTACCACGTCCCTCCCCACCCCCACCCACCATTTAGCTTAATTTCTAACGTTTTCACTATGATTTTATTTAGTCATTTGTGAGCGCGACGGTTTGTGGTGTTTTGGCAGAATGCGGTTGCAGACTTTTTTTTGTGTGTGTTTTGTTTTGTTTTGTTTTTTTTAGTTGTTGCCCTCGCCTCCCTCGTCGTCCTGCTGGTCGCTCGTCCACAGCGTCAAGTTGTCTCGCAGCAGCTGCATGATGAGGGTGGAGTCTTTGTAGGAGTCCTCGTTGAGGGTGTCCAGCTCGGCGATGGCATCATCGAAGGCGGTCTTGGCCAGGTGGCACGCCTGCTCCGGGGCGTTCTGGATCTCGTAGTAGAAGACGGAGTAGTTGAGAGCCAACCCCAGGCGGATGGGGTGGGTGGGCTGCATGTGCTCCTTGCTGATCTCGTGCGCCTCGCTGTAGGATTTCTCGGAGGACTCCACCACGGAGGATCGCTTCTCGCCGGTGGCCACCTCGGCCAGGTAGCGGTAGTAGTCGCCCTTCATCTTCAGGTAGAAGACTTTGCTCTCGTGCTGCGTCTCGTTGCAGTTCTTGATCAGGAAGTTGTCAAGGAGGTTGAGCACATCCTGGCAGACGGCCTCCAGCTCCTTCTCGATCTTTTCCCGGTAGGCGCGCACCATCTCGATCTTTTTCTCATTACCGTCAGCCGACGTCTTCTGCTCGATGCTTGAGATGACGCGCCAGGATGAACGCCTCGCCCCCACCACGTTCTTGTAGGCGACAGAGAGCAGGTTCCTCTCTTCATTGGACAGTGCTTCATTCAGCTCTGTGACCTGAGGCGCAAAACAAACGCATTTTATAATTCTTCAAATGAAAAGCTGTACTTCCGCTGCATCGCTCACATTTCACTGATGCTCCAATCAACAAACAAAGAAAGGAACAAGACGGTTTGGCATTCACTCGCGTCAGACACGCCCCCGGCACGCTGACATCACCCTCTGTCGTGAATGCTGATTGGCTGCCGTGGTTGCTCAAAGCTTGTTTTGTTGTGTTTTGACAGTCCGATGTCTGTCTAAAAGGGATTTAATCCTTTTCACCCCACTGGGACGGTGCAGCAGGGGCGTCTTTACAGACCTTTTCAGAGTGTAAAGCCTGTTGTTGCTTTCTTTTTCAGCGCAGTTCTGCTCCATGAGCAAACCGGAGCGGGAGGGCCCTGGCCGAGCCCTTTGCAATGTCTGCAGTGAAGCCGTCCACCCGTTTGCTACATTGCTTGTCCTCATTGGGGTCACGGGTGAGCCGGAGCCTATCCCAGCTGACTTTGGGTGAGACCCACTAAAATTGTGTGTCGTTCCCTTTCTAAGACACGAGAGAAAGCGGAGGTCCAGCGCGGCCACTGCGCGGAAATACTTTGTCACTTTGTAGAGTGTTATTACTTACAGTCTGAACTGGGCTTCCATGTGTTGCCAAAAGTTGCTTAACAACATCCCAGTTGCTAACAACAATCACATGACCCTGGAACAGACGTTTGTGGGAAGTAACCCTGCCGCTGTGACATCATAACCTAACATTACGAGTTTGTTTTTATTCATGTTGTGACCTTCTTGAGCCACTTGATTGCATTTATTTAGACAGAATTCAGTGATATTTTTATTTATTTGAAATAATCTTTCGCCATGTTACATTATATGGTTTAAAAATGACTTTTTGAAATGAAAGTGACTTTTTTCCCCCCTTTTCAGAAAAGATATTTCCAAACGTTTTTATAGTTTTCGAATGATAGTTTTACATGCAGGAACCACTTCTAAATGCATCGAAATGGCGAACGGAAGGGCTAAGTGAACATGTGAAAACAAATGGTGGAGTGGAGCATCAGCATCTTAAGGCCCGTGACAGGAAAGCATTTAGGGCGAGTGTGAGTTTAGGTGCACACAATCATCATTTTTGATCAAAGACGCAAGCGTGTCGATTTGAGCCGTAAGTATTACAGAAAATAGGAAAATGGTTTGATTTCATGTGGACTCGGCAATGCTTCACAGTGAGCGTACCTGTGGAAGAAGAGAGAAAGCGGGGAGGAGACGCTAATCTGCTGGCACAAGCTCCTGTTTCCATAGCAACTGCAACATTTTATCAGTTCTAATCTCCAGTGGAAAGGATGCTGACACGGCTATTGGTGTGGACAAAGCTGCAGCAGTGTGGGTGGGAATCCCTGCAAATAAACCAGTTCCTATCTCGTACTATTCAGCCCTCTTGTACACTGCAACACGGCCTCAACGTCAGGCTTTTTTATTTATTTTTTAAGGGGCACCAGACACTGCATGTTAAAAAAACAACTCCCTGGAACGCTAAAAGAACCCCATCGTACATGAGTGTACTTATTAGTGCTGCAAGAATTAATCAGTGGTTAATCGATTATCCAATTAATCAACATTGTTTTTTTATTTAAAAAACTTCAATATCCTTTTGATTTCAGCCTCTCAAATGTGAATATTTTTTTAATTTCCTCGGTCATCCATGAAAGCAGACCTATTTTGTCTAAAATAAGATGTTCACTACTTCTTTTTGCCTCTTTTCTGACATGTTGTGGACCAAACCACCAACTGTTTGTTTGGTTCATATTGATTTGGTCCGTCTGGGGCCTAAACGGTAACAGTAATGCCTCGTTTATTGCAGTTAATTAGTTCCAGACCCAACTGTGATAAGTGAATTTCTGCAATGTAGGATTTGTGCACAATTGATTGTCCTAACCAAATGTTGTGGCATATTAACAACATAAAAGCTTTTATTTTTAATGTGTTGTGGAAAAACTATGACAGTCCATCCATTTTCTATACCGCTTCTCCTCATTAGGGTCGCAGGAAACTAAGACAGTAACAACATCAAATTAAAAGCACAAAGTGAATACAGACCGGCCATCCACCAGTAGGAGCCTGGAGTTTGTTTTTCAGAGAGAAGATGATTACATCACTGTTTGATGCATGTGGTCAAAGGCAGCGTGCTAGCATGAATTCACTTGAGGTTGTGCACCAACAAATATGCACATTAGCACTCAATACCGTCATCAACTTACCTTTCGTTAGCACTCCCACATACGAGACCAAATACGAGGTGAAAGAAAAATGGTAAAAATACAGTATAGTAGTCTATCTGTGCAGCGTGGGAGAGTGCACACACAATGGTGCATTCAAGGACCGTTGAACAAAGCAGGAAGGATCGCCGCCCACAACAAACAATATACACATGCAAAAACTATGGAATTTGTTACTGTATATTATTTAAAAATAAAATAATGACCCATATTTCCAAAATTGATATGCATTTACATAAAATTTGAAGCAGTGATTTACAAATGTTTTTTTAAATGTTTTTTAAATGACTGCACCTCAAAGCTTCCCGGTGGTTGAGGACCCCTGGTCCTTCTTTGCACTCGTCAAACACTGCGGCGATAGCAACGAGTAATTGTAGCGATGATGGGAGTTTGACGTGTCGAAGCTCCATGTTTTTTCCTCTCATTGTGGAATGTTTGCAGAGCATTTGGCGAACTGTCAGTGAGAAGTCCCACGCGATTGATGCCATCTTTGTTTACAAGTGAGCCCAGAAAAGGAGCGCTTGATTTGCTCAAGCTAACCCACCTGCAGCACGGTACGGGTAATCTCGCCTCTTTGGAGTGTTTTTTTTAAATGGTTATCTGAGCTATATTTCTATAGTTATCGGCTTTAACGGTATGAAGTCCGAATTCCCCATCGTGGCCGTACTGATAAGTCACCTATTGTTCACTGGAAGCACACCGACCCACCTCTCACGTAGTGCAAAAAAGGCAATGGATGCTACCTTGTGGTTAAATGTAGCAATGCTTACTCTTTTAATGAGAAGCAGGTTTGCAACAGTGTCGCTTCTCCACAAGATGCAAATTTTAGAGTTGCCATAAATAAACTCACCTCTGTACTGTAACAGTATGGAAGCAGGATACAATAAAGCCACAGCAGTTGCATAATGAGCTCACTTACAAGCACAGAGGACAGTCCCCCTCCTCCCCATAGCTCATTTTTAAAGGCCTGTGCCTCTGTGCTGCTCTCTGCGTCCGTTCAATCAAATGATAATTCATGCAGCGGAGGAGCTGACGGACAGCGACTACCACCAAAAGAGAGGGCCGGCACTGAAGCAACAAAAAGAAGGGTCAGAAAAACAAAGTCTCTGCCACACCATGGCTATCTTTGTGTCCGAGACTGCAGGGTGAGCAGAAAGCCCTGACGGAAGCCATGGTGCCACTATAACAATGGTGGTCTGTCTACCCATAATGCTCATCAATCGTGGCTACGCTCTCTCGTGACTCATCCTTACACACGGCACTGGAACCTCCCAACAACTGAGGACAATCAATAGCTTCCCCTTTGACAGCTCTCCCAGGTCATTAATATCCACAGGAAACAGACAGGGCACGGAGAGTGTGCTGATGGGGGGGTGAATGACCACTATCTCACGTTTCATTTGCCGAGGTTACAATGCGTGCACTGATGGCGTACAACCGTTTCATAGCTCCCTGTTTTCCATTCCTACTGCACGCTCCCTCTCTGGCCTTCCTTGCTTATTTGCGCCAAAGTCTCAAGGCTCTCCTAAGCTGATGTGACAAGCCCCCTGCTGACCCTCTTTTCAGGCAGCAGAGCACAAAGGCACAGTGGCCCACCTGACGTCACTGGCGGTGTGAATAGGGATTGTTGCTTTAGCCACAAAGCACTAATAAGCAGGGGAGGAGAAGCGGCATATAAAGTTACGATGGCCCTTCGACTTCTTTGTTTCCATGTATGACGACATTTCCTGCCAGTGCAGTCGCTGGGCATATCAAAAACTGATGACAAATTAGTTTAGAGCGGAGACAAGTGAGCTGGTGTACAGGAAGCAAATACTGAAATGAACCTGTACGCTAAGAGACCGTGAAAGGACACAAGGCTAAAGAAATACCATTAGTGCAGAATCCAATATAGTTTTACCCTCCTTGGGAACGTCTATTCCAGAGCGCTGGAGAGAAGGTACGACAACGGCTACCCTTTGTCACCGATTCTGTTCATGCTTTTTATGGACAGAATGTCTACATTTGGGGGCCTTAGGATCTCGTCTCTGCTATGTGGTCTTGATGGCCTCATCACGCTGTGACCTTCAGCGTTTACTGGGGCAGTTTGCAGCTGAGTGTGAAGCTTCTGGGATAAGACCTCCAAATCCGAGGCCATGGTTCCCAGTCGGAAAAGGGTGGATTGCACCTTCGGGTTTGGAGTGAAGTCTTACTCCAGATGGAGGAGTTTGATTATGTCCATGTCTTGCTCATGAGTGAGGGAAGGTTGGAGCGTGAGGTCGACAGACGGGTCGGTGCAGCATCTGCAGTAATGCGGTTGCTGTACCGGACCGTCATGGACCTATGGTCATGAGCTTTGGGTCGTGACCTAAAGAACAAGATCGCCGATACAAGCGTCCAAAATGAGTTTCCTTCGTAGAGTGGCTGGACTCACCCTAAGAGATAGGGTGAGGAGCTCAACATCCAGGAGGGGATCAGAGTGGAGGCGTTGCTCCTTCACATCGAGAGGAGCCAGTTGAGGTGGCTATGGCATCTAGTCTGGGTGAGGTGTTCAGGGCATGCCCAGCCAGGAGGAGGCCCTGGTGCAGAACATGCTGGAGGGATCATGTCTCACAGCTGGCCTGGGAATACCTCGGTGTGCTTCGGGTGGAACTGGAAGAGGTGGCCGGAGACCGGGAAGTCTGGACTTCCCTACTGAGACTCCTGCCCACGCGACCCAGACCCGGATAAGCGGAGGGAAAACGGGGTTCACCATTAGGGCTCAATTAACCAACTATAGATGGTCCTCTGTTTACGTACGAATTCGTTCCTAGACTGTGACGTAAGTCGAGTTTTGGAGTACGTTGGATCTCATCTTATCGTAAGTCACTCACACTGTACACAGAACACATGAAGGACATCAAACACCGTAATAAAACACTGGATACAAGAATTCTCTGTGAAGAAAGTTCTGTAATGTCTGGCTGTCTGTGAACGTGACACAAATCTTGACTGTGTGTGTGTGTGTGTGTGTGTGTGTGTGTGTGTGCGCGCAGAGAGGAAGTTGAGTTTGTTGATGTTGTTCTGGCGTGGTTGCAACTAAAATAACATGTTCTCCTACTATCAACAAGTGCAAAGAATAAAACTCTGGACTAATGCAAGCAGTGAAATTCTAAACTGGGCTCATTCAACACGTCTCTTATTATTTTGCTCTAGGTGTCCTGTTCAGCCGTGCGACCGCACATGCGTGCGTATAATAGAACATTTTCTTAACAGTCCAACTGTGTATTCCTTCTGAAAGAATCTTTCACGTGAGTAGAATCTTTACACTAAATGCGGCTATTAGTGTATTTTGTCATTGAATACACATTTTACACTACCGTCTACTAAACGCCGACATTTACAATTAGATTACACATTAGGGATGGTACGGTTCACTCCCTCCTGCACAGGACAATCCGCCCTTACGTTTATTCAATACATTTTGTACTGTGCACGTGTGCATGCCAGCCTGTCTAGGCTGGTCGAAAAGCCCTCGCCACGACATAATGTCCCACTTTCCACAAGACGCATATTTCAAGTGAGGGACAGTCTGCCTAAAAGTTGCCAAAAACGTGGAGGACCTTCTCAGCATCCGCCTCCTGGCCCTGATGTCAAGGTGCGGTGCGCCTCTTTTTGAACACTTCACCTCCCTAATGAGCGCATGAGATGAAAGCAGCGTGCTGCCGTTGTTCAGTATAAGAACGGTGCTGCAAATATTCACGCTGCACTTCATGTAAGGAACTTTACTTAAAAATAAAATAATCATCCCTGTTCAAACTCCTACTGTTCCACTTGCACCTCCCTAAAAGAAACCAGGAAACCAGAGGTTTACAGGATTACAGGTTTAAACAGGAATGATAAAGCCGGCATTTTGCAAAACTTTCACTTTGAGAACATTTTCAATGGCTTGTGTTTAAAATGTGGCCAAAGCAAGACTTCTTTTATACGTCTTTGATTGGAAAAAGCAACAACTAAATAGTCACTTCAAAAGCCAAGCCAAGCAAATTGTGGCACCTGCAGTTTTTAACCGTCCTGACAGCTCCTGTGCCTTTTTTGGTACTTTGAGATCTCGCCCACCTGCCTCACTACCTGCTAATTAATTTGCGTGCCAGCAGCATCCTGAGAGTATCTGCATGTCATCTCAGGCCAGTGCTGTTAGAGTACGCACATTGCCAAAAGAACTGTTCTGAAGTGCAGTTGAAATGCTGCACATATTGATACAAACCAAATCTTCTTACAGGTGTAGGTGGCAAAAAAAAATCAGAACTCTTTGTGACTCACTCAATTCATTTGGGGACATCCAGAAATATCTTGGAATACTGATCATATTCATGTGAGGTCTGCTGGTGTACGCTCCAGAAACTAAAGTGCGTCCCGTACCCTTTAGAACAAAAAGTCAAGCATTAGAAGTATTTTAATGTGAAGCGACCCAGCTCCAAGCCTGCCACCTTCTGGAAGCAGTTGTCAAATGTAGCATAGAGTACCAGTGATCGGTTTACACGCCTCTTCTGGCTTACTTGGAGCTGCCTGTTCGCCCTCACTCACAAACACAATAGAAAGGGACTGTCGTGACAACTCCGTACAGCAGATGGCAGCGGTGGGAGGAAGTCAATGTTTTGCAAGTCTCAAGTACATCTCAAGTCTTTAATGTCAAGTCTCAAGCAGGGCTGCTCCAGTCAGGGTTTTATGCTGCCGATTCCGAGTGAGATCGGCTGATACCGACACCTATCACATGAATTGACTGTACATTTTCCAATGTATTTATGATGAGTGCCATTGATCAAGGCTGCCGTTCGGGTTAGGTCATCAAATCTTACCTTCATGCATTCCCACATAGTATCAGCATTTGGGACCAAGCATGAGGTGAAAGAAAAACAGTAAAAATACAGTTTACTAGCCTGGGACAGGTCACCCCTCGCATCAAACAACATAAACATGCAAAAACTGGGGGGTTTCTGACTGTATATTATTTTTTGAATAAAATATTGATCAAATTTGATGTAGTTATCTACAAATGTATTTCACAAAAGTGTTTTTATTTTTATCATTGCACCTCAAAGTTTCCCGTGGCCCAGTGGTTGGGGACCCCCGCCTTACAGCATCATTTTGTTTTTAAACTATGTTGTTTTTGAATCGTATCGTAAACCGTGAATCTATATGCATTTAGAGCCCTACTAAATACATTTCTTTTTAAACATTATTAGAGCATTCACCCCTATAGTCGACTTTACACACGTATTACTCAACATAGTAGACATAAGATAAGAGAAGAGGCATAAGGCCAGGAGAGACATAGGAGTAATTCAGCCATTGAATACATAAGTAAGACTTGTGCTCGTGCGTGTTGCTGTAAATGCGTTCCGGTGCTAAGGGAGCTGAGCGGGGGTGGGGGGACAGGAGTGCGTTACGGCTGCAGTAGTAGCCTGTGTTATTATTAGGGATTTTTATTAGGGATTATTGTGCCTGTTGTGAGATCCTTCAAACCTGCAATGAAAGCCTGTTGTTCAAGTTGGTACTTGTGTGTGTCAACGACCATGACGGTAACATTACGGACACCTACTGACCAGTACAAATTGCTTATATAGCATATTCTTTGACTAATAATGGGCTGTATTCAACCACGGAAGAGCATGATTAATTTTATAGATTTTTGAAAAACCGTGATAGAGTGAAGCCGCGAAATTTGAAGAACAAAGTGGTGAGGGATTACTGTAAACCGAAAACCAGACCGGAATTTGTTAATTTACAGCATATACTTGTTGGAAAAGACCAGAGTTGCTTGAAATATGTACTGTATCATGACAGACTGGGCTTATGTTAGCAGTTATGTTAGCACCTTCAGAATAGCACCACTCGGACGTATGAGCACATTCCCTCCACTCCACATCTTTCTTTGTCATTCAAGATAAGAAAAGCTGTGTCCAGCGTCTAATATTATTACATCAGGAAGCGGTCCAATCATTCTCATCAGCACGCGTGTACGGTCTACTGCTAGCATGTAAAATTAGCATGGTAATAGCGGCAGTTTCATGTGTGTGTTAAGTATGATGGCACTGACGGCCAAAGACACAGCTGCCTTGCAGTCTGCTCAGACTTCAGCAGCAAAGTGGTGGTGCTAGCTGGCCTGTTAATGATTTCTCAGACAGCTTGTTTGTCTGGTCACCCTCGATTTTACTGAAAGCATCTGCTCTTGCACTGAAAAAAGTCTGGAGCAACATTTACTTAAAAAAAAGCTCTGTAACTTTTTCCCCATAGACAATCTAAGTAAATATTACAAGGGTCATTCTCAAATAACATCCACTTGCTTTTTAATCATTCATTAGCACAAAACTTAAAACTTCACTTAAAAATGCGTTTATTTTAACTTAGACTGTGCTTGCAAATCATTTACATTTTTTCCAAGTAATCCCTACTTTCTCAACATTTCTCAATATATGCCGGAATTCCCAGTGTATTTTTCTTAAACTAATTAATCACCCTGTCTAATCTTGTGATATCTTCTGTACTTCAAAACTATGACTAATCGTTTAAATACACTAAGTCCCCTACTAACAAACATCCGACGTGCGAACATTCGGAGATACGAACACAAGCCAACTGGTCTATATTTTCATGTGTTTTGCCTCATAAGTCCATATTTCTACTGTACATGCTTGACCAGTAGAAGACACTGTGACACTGCTAATGGGACCAACAGATACAGGAAGATGAGAAAGAGGAGAGAGGAAGGTTAAGAGTTTTATGATCCAACCCGGACAGAGTGTGTGATTAAAGTTTATGAAGAGTTAATAGGCCTGCTTAATTCTACACCACCCACAGAACACTACCTCTTTTAGAAGAGTCTAACCACCACCACCATTTGTCCTTTTTTTCAATATCTCCTCCTCCTCCACCACAACGACGTATGCTCAACCACTCCTCTTCAAAGGTAAATAACATTTATCATTACGTATTATTATATCACTTTTATTATTGTTTTTTTCATTAATTATCCTGGTTTAATATTACTACTGCATCCAAACGCATATTTACATACATACACATATACTGTATATGTATACACGTACATGTAGTACCTATATCATTGCTAATATTACCTTTTACCCTACTGGTTGAATATTACTACTGCATCCAAACTCATATTTACATACATACACATATACTGTATATGTATACACGTACATGTAGTACCTATATCATTGCTAATAATACCTTTTGTTCGACTTAAGAACAGTCGTCTGGAACCAATTGTGTTCGTTAGTTGGGGACTTAGTGTACTGTGCCGCTTTTAAGTCAGCTCATTCTTTCACAGGAGCCAATCCTGAGTTATAAGGGAACTCTCGCGGAGCTTGTCAAACTATCGGAAATCGCAGGAGTTATTACTCAATATAACAGCCTGACTCACAGTGTCATCTTACAAAGAACGGTAACATCATCGCACAGCAACTTAACACTCAAACCGTATACCTACAAAATATACAATACAAGTACCGATACAAGTTTAAAGTAATAAAAGAAACTAAGCTAAGCATTTATTGGTGCTTACTGGGGCGCTGCAATGACGTCAGCCTCCCTCTGGGCTCCTCTAGTTCCCTCTGGTGGACAGAGGCAGCATTGCACCACCATCCATCCATCCTGTCAAGTAAAGGGCTGCCTGGTAGCTAGTAAATATACAAGACAAGTACCAAATACGAGTTTAACAAAATAAACAGCAGCGATTTTAATTTCTTCCCATAATGCATTTCATCCCAGAAAAGCAGTTCATTGGCCAACTGCAGCCATGAGTGCTCAGCAGCTATGCCTGGTGGGCCACCAGAGGGCGCTCTTACATCACCATATGAACGTTGTAGTAGATTTTAGTTGGTATTCTCAAAATGTGCTGCTACTAATCCTGCTTAAGTAAATGTTACTAAAGTATCATTATTCAAATGTACATAACAAAATACATTTACTACCTAATACTAAGTCAACACATTAATATTACAAAGATTTTTTAAATAAATACATTAACTACATGGTTTAAAGTAACATTTACTGTGACAAAACTCTTTTTTCCAGTGTGTGAGTGTGCCTGTTTTCCAGATCGTTGCTGCACGGTGGAAGAGTGGCTCGAACATCTGCCTCACAGTCGGGACCTGGGTTTGCAGCTCGCTTGAAACATCTCCATCTGAAATTTGCATGTTCTTGCTCATAATTTGTAGCAATTTCAAGGATTTTTGTGCAATGGGAGTCAATATTTTCCAAACCAAATGATCCCGTGTAGGAGATGAAAAGGAAAGAGGGCAAGAGTTTTGGCTATGGCAGTTCGATGGTGGGACATCGCTATGAGCTGCTTCACTGACACTTTTTTAAAAATTTTGCCTGCATCGGTGAGAAACTTTATCCAAGTCTCACACAGTAAACCACGTGGATATATGCCACCTGACTAGGCCTGTCATGATAACAAATTTTGCTGGTCGATGATAATCGATTTTATCAACATTTCTTTAGCCCATTTTGTCATTATTTGTCATGAGAGGTGTACTTCACATTTGAACCACTAGATGGTACTCAAGTATTGTGTACGGTCTACCTGTGTGAGACATTAGCTTGACACAGAAGTTGCCAGTATGTATGTTTTTGCAATGCAGCAAGCGACACTGTCTGTGAGCGCGCACCATTTTGCACTGTTTTGATTAAATTTGCAGACCAAATGCCTCAGTAAGCTTCGACTGTCGGGACGAAGGCTCCGCTGCCCGAGGCACCTACGTCGGTAGTTTTTTTCCCCCCGGTTGTCGGTTGTCGGTATTCATGCACTCACCTTGTTCAAAACCGCAATGTTCCCCCACTGCTGCTGTTGCCTGTGGCATTTGCCTCAGAAACCATCGCTTCTGCACGACGACGATAAAAGTAATGTATCCTTTACGTGGGATTCCGTCAGTCAGCAAATGACTAGTTTGCTAATATAGCATAACAACGTCATTGCCTGTTACTTAAAAAGCAGCACGAGGGTTTAAAGGAGCAGCTCGCCAACTACAGCAGCTGTCCTGTGACGATATGTCAGTGAGGGATGCACTCTTTGTGGAGCCATGACATGAAATGGTGCACTAATGGTGGGGCCTGTGCGGCATCTTCTTGGCAGATGCTGCGGCACGCCTCTGTGTGCGCGAGCCGACAGTGCACGGATGCGGCTGCGATGAACGCAGCGCCTTCCGTCATGCGACAGGCTGCTCAGAGGGATGAAACGGCCATTTGCTGCAATATGACAATTAAGAGCGCTTTCTGGAAAGTTGCGTGTCCTCCCCCTACACCCGCCTGTACGGAGACGCATATCTTGCGCACGGCATCTGCGCCAAATCGATCGCGATCAACCTTGAGCCAACATTGCTGTTCCTAATGCGTCAAACACGTCGTGTGTGTGTCCACGCCAGCGTCCGAGGGAGGGTGGGAGGGTGCTAATTCACAGTCAGTCAATGCTAATTCAATATCACGTAAAACGGAACCACTGGCTGCAGACCACCGTGGTACCACTGAACTCTGCTAAATCAGCAACTCTGCAGTGTTTGGTGACCTGCTATCGTAAAACATCACATTATAGGCACATCCATTCTATCACTATTGGGCGGTTGGTGCTGCGTTCGCGACTACGCGCGCACACCGAGACTAGTGAAAGGCACCGCCCCAAGATCAAGCGGTCCGCATTCTCACGACCAGTAGTACCATTAACACTCTAAATGAGTGACTGGACCCTAAATGAGGCAAACTTAATCACCCATTCTTTCCTAAAAATGTATGGCAGCACTGCAGTGAGAACATAGGCTTATAGGCCTTGTAACGCCGCCAGATGACGTTGTCCAAACCTCAACATAAGCGCATTCTACGTCGCTCACAGGTGTATCGTCATTAAAATGGACGTCTTTAATCATAACTTTCATACACCAAAATCATGGGGGTTAATCTGTTAAGGGAAAAAAAAACACACGACTCGCGCATTACCACACAGATTATTGTCTTTCTGGGCTGTTCTCACACATACACGCATACATTTTGACGTCCAGAGGAGCTATTCGTGACAAATGAAGCAAACGCAAAAAGGTCATTTCCCAAGCCAGGCTACTTACCGACTTCATGGCTGCTGCCATATCGTCGTACCGCTCAGCCTGCTCGGCCAGCCTGGCCTTCTGCACCAGTTGTTCACGGTCCACCATGTTGGATATCGAGCGTGTTATCGTTATGCGTACCGGACGTCGAGCTCAAATATATGACTATATATGCCTTTAATGGAGAGCAACGGTCCTCTCGCCGCAGCTGCTGCCTGCTATCTGTGGGCCTGCCGACGGGACACCCCTCCCCCTCGGAGCACTTTCCTCCGGCTTGTCACCGCCCAGCTGGGCGTGTCGTGGTGTGGTGATGTAACGAACCTGGCTCCGTCAGGCTACTGCATTAGCGCTACAGTATGTTTTTTGTTTTTTGTTTTTTGTTTTTTGTTTTTTAAGATTTTGCCTTTTAATTTGGTGATCACACAGCACTAAGATTGGAGACAAAAAAAATCAATATTTTTGGAACAAACACATCCAACAATATAAGACAATGTAAGCACAAAACAAAAGCACATATTTGGGAACAGGTTGGTGGATGCAGTCTGAGCTGGGAAACGGCTGATCCGGCCCAAGTCTGCCCAGCAGCTTCCTGCAGTCCCGTGCCCCGCCTAGCTGCCCAATGTCGGTCCTTATGGTGGTGAAGCCGGCTTACCCAAATGATGGGGAAAGGCGTTCACGCTTGTCCGGCAATCTTTCCAGCCCCTGGATGTACCGGCAGGTGTAACACCCTTGGGCGAGGCTGGTCTTGCTGCCCACTAAGATGTGCTTCAGTGTCGCTGGACTTGGACGTGTGGTCTTCACCACAGCGCTGCTTTAGGTGATCAAGCAATTTTCAAAATATTCCAACTTCCTACTTAAATAATATTTGTAAATGTTCTTTTCACAATATTATAACTATATTATGACTATTATTATTATACTATATTATTATTACAATAATATTTTGACTTTATTTCCATAACATTATAGCTTTTTCCCCCAAACCTAATTTTCTAAAAAAAACAAAACATATTTTGTCTTTAATATTTCAGCTCTATGCTACTAAAATGTTATTTTTTATTCACAAAAAATTGTGCCATTTTTTTCTCTTTAGATATAACTTTTCATTTATATTGATTATATTGATATATTGATTTTCCAAAAATGTTGTTTAAAATGTAAAAATACATCTTTTTTCTTTAATATTCAAACTTCATGCTAATAAAAAGTACATTTTTTCGTGCATAATATTACGTTATTCCCGTAAAAATGGTGACTTTTTCCTCATTAGCTTACAACTTTTTCCTCTTAATAATTTGACTTTATTCTCGTAAAGTTTCTGCAGATTTTTTTTCTCTTGATTTCAAGTTTCTTGTTAAATGGTATTTTTAGGATGTGCTGTAGGCCGTTAAAGAAACAACCACGGGCCACAAATGGCTCCTGGCCACACTTTGGACACCACTGGCGTGCACTCCTTGGGTTGCTGTGCCATACGGATGGCGTCTTGTCATGTTTATTAATAGAGTGCGTGAGTCCAACTGTCTTTGTAGCCAAATGTGCCTGTTGAAGTAAAATACGCAGGCGTCTATTACACAATAAACATACTGTATCAACCATTGGCTACCATTAAAGATAATATGTGTAACTCTACGTGTTATCATTTATTATCACATAAAAGTTGTGTAGTATTACTAACTCCCAAGTCCTAAATGTGAGGACATTGAATGGAGCTGGACATTTGGTGGAAAAGGGGGCTTGGATTGCACCACTTACAGTACAGTACAGTGTGCACAGTCCAACTGCTGTGTTTCCTCACTGCTCCCAGTAGATGGCGCTACAACCACGACTTCATTCAACGTTTTCAGTGTTTACTTCACTCACTGCATCTGTGATTTTTCAGGCAGCTTTTAGAAGTTTTGAAGGATTTTTAAAAATGATTATGATGAAATTACAGTATGGCTCCCTTGTCTTCTGCGGTATCAAGTCAGGCATGGCATCCAAGCCACAGTCCTGTAGATACACGCTATCTGCTCTCTTATATATAAGTACTTAGGGGGAAAAAAGCGATGTGTCCTCATAGGAGACACGCGTATGCCCCCATCAACATGATCATGAGATCATTACATCTGAATAAGTACGTCCTGCCGGTCGTGTTCAATGCCTGACATCATTTGCGCACCACAGGATAAGAGCTACTGAAAAGCAAGGACATTTATTTTGCCACAGGTAGATGATCGGCGTTCTCCACAAGGTTTAACCACACAGGTGTCGTAGAGATACAGCAGCGTACGAGAACACGGGTCTTTGTGTTTACGGTAAAACCTAACCTACCGGTGTCCTTTGCATGCGTACTGTTATTGTGTTGTGTTGCAGCTGAGAAACAATCATTTAGCATCGCTGATCATTGCTATGATATGCTGTGATGCACCACACAACGTTGCAGTGTTTGCGGCGGCATTTCAGCATTCACTAGTAATGTCCGAGGCAACTCTTCGTTGATTATAAAGTGCTTCATAGGCGCACGAGTCTGAAATGGAGCCGAAAATTGTGGTGCTTGGTCGTGTTTCGATGGTTCCCTTTGCGCAGTGGTTCTCTGTTACTTTCTGTCACGCCCCCGCTGGAGGACTAAAATGTTTTCGTGCCCCCCTGATTTGAAATAGTACTGGGAAACTGCTAACATATGTTTATTTATCTGTACTGTACGGGCTGAACTCCGAAATGCAACAGAATAGAGCGCAGCGAAGCGTACACGCGTATTCAGGAGTCAAGTCGCATGCTGAATACCATCAATTCATACACGTTGGTCGGTCTGCATGAATATTGAACCTCCTCCCTGCCCCTCATCCCCCCCCCAGGGGGGCCCGCCCCACTATTTGAGAAGCATTGCCTTAGCAGAACGTTATTTACAGATTGTACACAAATGTAAGTTTGGTATGAGTATTCTTTGACAATCATAGCGGTGAACAGGTGACACCGACATCTTCTGAATGGTCGCAGTTGTGCACATTCCAGGCTATATGAGAGCAGTGCAGCAGGGAGGCTTCTCTACCGGTGCACTTGAGATTGTCCAGCAGAATTGTTCCCTTGCCGGGCCCAAAATGCGCTTCCTCCCACGCCGTTGCGGCCTCCCCGCAGCCGAGCTGCCGGCACACGACCCTGGCGTCGGCGATGTCCCAGGCATCGTCACACACGGTGCCCCATTCGGAATTGAGGTACATCTCCACGCGACCCTCGCAGACATGCTTACCGCCAACCAGTCTCAGACTTCCTGCAGAAAGAGGATGGAGTCTTCAGGCAACATGGCACCTTTAAGGGGCAGTTTGAGCGAAAATGCTGCTTGCGAGGCCTTCGTGATGCTGAGTCGGCAACCCGCGGCTCCGGAGCAGCAAAGAAAGATCCATTATGCTGTCATTTCTCTCATTTTTATCTTAATAATGTTTTTTGGAGTGTGTGCTGGTGGTGGTGGGGGGGGCTTGCTTGTTGCAGTAAAATAGATCGACGGGTGGCGTAGAATGCACATGACTAACATGCGACTGGCGGAAAATAGGCCGACCGAATGTAGACGCCTTGTGCACATGCGTGGAACCCAGTTGAAGCGGTCCGGGTGCGGATCGCGCAGTGACAACACGGACAGATGCCGCATCGAGTGGGTTGTGTACTGACGTTCATAAAGCACATTTCTACGAAGACATGAAGTTAATGCCTCACCTTCATGCATTCACACGCGCACTAATGTGCTGAGTCAGGCACGAAAACCAATGCATTTGATAGTCACGTTGGTAGAAAGGCGCTGTATGAATGGATGTACATTTACAGCTCAGCCTTGACCCATCCAATATGGCGGCGACGTAGACGTACGCCTCAGCGCTCTGTGCGGCGTCTATCTACGTCTGTGGGCCACCGCGTGCAGGGAGTCTCACTGGGGAGAAAAAGGTTGAGTTGAGTCTGAAGCATATTACCGCACAGGAAAATGAACGCAAGCAAGCAGAATGTTTTAGAACGAGAAGCGCGCTGTAGCCATGTGCTCGGAGCCCGTGACACGCTAATCGCCCAGAGAGGCGGACGGTGTGCCGCGGGAGCTGATATTGTCAACCTGCTCGTGACTGCTGTGAGGCGGGGCACAACAAAACGTCCAAATGCCAGTCCAGCATTTGTCACAAGTCGCTTTGGGGAAAATAAGTCACCACGAGGCTTTGCAACGTCGCCAGATTTAGCCAGAAAACGGCCACGTTGGCAACACGGGGCTGCGCATGAGATGGCAAGGAGGGGGAAGTGTGGACGGATACCTTCAGCAAGTGGTGTGGAGATGGTGGACGTCCTGATGGGTGCCCCGGGGTGTACCACTTCAGTTTGGCTAAAGTCACGGGCAAATCCTAATCCACTGATGGGTAGCAAGGCTGGGAAAAGCAGAGGAAGAAAGTACAGCAGATACATTTATTTACTGTATGTAGCATACGTACGACGTAAACACGCAAAGAATGCAGGACGTGAACGAGTGATGTGAAGGGGGGGGATTGACTTTTTGGCCGTGTGGAATTGTCAAGTGTGATATGTGATGTAGTCCAACGTAACACGTTCAACGTCAACGAAACCATTACCATCACAAACCTCCCCTTCTCTCTTCAATTGCCATTGTTCACTCGCGACACAATCCAGGTGTACAGTAAACCCTAAATATGCCTCACACTCGTTATTTCAACTATGAAATCTATCAATCTGGGGTGTCCAAAATAGGGTCATTTATGGCCCACAGGTGTTTTTTGTTGTTGGCCCTTTTTTGTTGGCACAACGAGAACTAGAGCAACAGGAAGCAAAATATTTTTTAAAAAATTTAAAAAAGAGCAGAATTTTACAAAATAAAGACAATATATTCAGGAAAGGAGAGAAAAAATAGAATAAAGTTGAAATATTAAAGACTAAAATATTTACTGTAATTTTTACATTTTTGTTACTGCGATTGGCTGGCGACCAGTCCAGGGTGTACCCCGCCTCTCGCCCAAAGTCAGCTGGGATAGGCTCCAGCATAACCCTGCGACCCTAGTGGCGTAGAAAATGGATGGATGGTCATTTTTCTTTTTTTTAAGTTGTAATGTTCTGAGAAACAGAGAACAGAGTTGCAATCTTAAGTTGGGTAAAAGTTCTAAAATGAAGCTAATAACATCAAAGGATTCCAACAATGATGACATATTACAAGAAAAAACATACAAGAAGAAAGTTGACATATTTGTTTTAAAAATGAGCCAAAAAGTGTAATGCAAGGAGAAAAAAATCCTCGTAATAATAATAGGCTTTGTCGCCAATAACACGAAGCTGAGATGCAGGCTGTCTTATCTGGGAATATAAAAACATATTTGCATTTCTACTGTGGCTTTTCACTGCGCAGCCCTCGGTGGAAAGTTTGTCCACCCGTGTGCTCCCCATGAACTGAATGCCCACACAGCACGCCACTATGGTGCGTTCAAGGGCTGCCGAAAAAAAGTGTGAAATCTTGAATACTTGATGGAAAAACATAACCAGCGGAGCATGAAGACATAAACATGCAGCAACTGTGGGCCTTGAACGCAGCATAAGACGCGTGTGAGACGCAATAACGTCTACACCAGGGGTGTCCAAACTTTTTCCAGCGAGGGCCAAAAACTAAAAAGTGAAAGAATTCAAGGGACATTTTGATATTTTGTAAAGCAAACAAAGTGAAAAAGTGTGTTATTATTACAAACTTTGCTCTTTTTCTCTGACCATTTTTCCTTTTTTTCCCCAAATATTTCTTACTTTCTTCTTAAATAATCTTTGTACATTTTCGTCTCATAATATTATGACTTACTTCCCATAATATTCTAACTTTTTCCTAACCTAACGTTCTGAAAATTACATCTTTATTCTGTTTTCTTTGTTTCTGATGTTTTTCTTTTTTTTTTCTTTTGTTTTTTTTTTTACCAAAAACTGTATTTTGTATTTAATATTTCAACTCATGACATTTTTTCCTCATAATTGTGAAATCATAAAAGTGTGACATTTTTTTCTTGGTATTTTGGCTTTATTCTTGTAAAATCGCAGCTGTTTTTCAACTTTTGTTGATTTTATTCCCATAATATTTTGGCATTATTTTTCCACAACCTGAAACAGGACAACTTGACTCGTTGTTTCGTTTGTTTTGCATGTTTCGACTTTATGATAGTAAAATGATGTTATTTTTCCTCACAATATTACGTTATTCTCATAAAATGACCACCTTTTCTTGTTAGAGTACAACTTTCTTTCTCTTAATATTTTGAGTTTATTCTTGTAAAATTACAGCTGAACTTGTAACTTTAGTTTTCTTGTTAAATTATATTTTTACAATGTGCCCCGGGCCACACTTTGGACATCTGTTCTACACCGAGACTTGGATTCCATCTGTTGTATTGATCGTCTTGCATTAGCATTCATTAGTGGTGAGCACCAAAACATTTTCTCATTTGAAAATGTGTTTCGTGTGTAAGGCACATGGAAGAGAGAAGGCGAGGGTACTGGAGCTCAATCTAATCTAATAATAACAACAGTGCAAATGGTTGGTCCAAAATGGAAAGAGAACGTCACCATCAAGCTAGCAGGAGGGTTTCGGGGGGAGCGTGGCACAAATAGACATTTTTATGGACGCCACTGGGTTCCTACTCGGCATTGTTCATGTTCTTGATAACTGTAGTCTACTTGAAGTCCGTGTTATGTCACAACAATCCTTACGTGCACAGATAACTCCAGCATCCTCGTGATGGCCGCAGTTGTGCAGACCCACGCCCGAATGGGTGCACTCGGAGATGTCGGCCTCGTCGCCGTCACATTCTACATTGTCGAGCAGGATGGGGCCGGTGCCGTAGCCGTAGAAGGCCTGAGACTTGGCCTCAAGAGCGTTGCCGCAACCCAGCTGCCTGCACACCACGACGGCATTGGGCATATCCCAGCCATCGTCACACACAGTCCCCCAAACGTCGTCGTATTGTACTTCTACGCGACCCCGGCAGCTGCTGTTTCCGTTCACCACCCGGACAGCCGTGAGGCCTGCGTAGAAAGACACATTTCGAATCACAAGCGCTGTCCCGCACATCACAGCACAGTTATTTACCTTTTTTCATGGCACTTGTGCTCATGCTCTCTGTTGCTGTGACATCATCACTCGTCACTGGAGGGAAAAAAGGATACAGGCCAAAAAATAATGATTAGTGGCATCACAGTTCTCACATTCTTGGCAGGAAACGTCACTGGAAAATGTGATTCACGCTCCAATGAAGAGTTCCTATATGCTAACAAATGACCTCCAGTTTGTCTCCAGTTGTTGGTTAGGGGGCCCTTCACCTTTCACCCAACAAGTGGGACACGTTCAGATGTTGGTGAAAGAGCATCACTAATGCATCATTGGACTGGGGGCGCCATATAGCCACTGTACACTGTACATATACAGTATATATATATATATATATATATATATATATATATATATATATATAACCCCTAACCCTAACCCTAACCCTAAACCCAATAGAACACCTCTGGGACATTATGTTTAGGTCCATCCGGTGCCGCCAGGTTGCTCCTCAGACTGTCCAGGAGCTCATTGATGCCCTGGTCCAGATCTGGGAGGAGATCCCCCAGGACACCATCCGTAGTCTCATTAGGAGCATGCCCCCACGTTGTCAGGCATGCGTACAAGCACGTGGGGGCCACACAAACTACTGAGAATCATTTTGAGTTGCTACAATGACATTTTGGCATTGTGGACCGTTTGTGTCTTTGGAAGCCTGTAAACTTACAAAATCTTCCAGGGTATCAAATGATTATTCCCCCCCCCCTTATGCTCTGACATTAACCAGTGAACAAACCTTTAGTTTCCAGTGTTGACCAGACCTTAGAGTCCTGGCTGCCGGTGGAAGGGTGAACTGTGGGCACAGGGTTGGTTCCTGTACCTGGATAGATGAGAAATGAGACTAGCTAAGAAACTAACCAAGAAAAACTTGCAAAGCAAACTACCAATGCTACTATAACCCTACCGACAGCAAATGATCTAGAAAGGGTTATCATTAGCCGTTAGCCATTAGCCAACTGTTACCCTAAAAGGTAACAGTTAGTAATAATTAGTCATTATTCATGAATTCACACCTCTTTCACAATCCTCTCCATATTTCTCAGTAGTTACCTCACAGAAAATTATATCGAATTATTAAAGGGGACCTACAGTATTATACTCATTTCAGGCCTTTATTGAGTATTGAGTATTGAGTTGTGGACTCCTATAGAGCAGCTACACACGATCACCCACTCAGAAAGCTTTCTAGATCTTCCGGGCAGGCCTACAGCGTTTGCCTGGGCATGCCCATATAAGGACGTCCGGGTTGCATTGACGTCAATGGAACTCGGTGTTTAAAAAACTCAGTAAATCAGGAGTCGTCCAAAACCGCTTTCACTTCCAAATGCGTAACCTCATTGTAGCAACATTGTAGCAACTTTTATATGTCGGAAAAGAGGAAAAGCATAATAGGTCCCCTTTAAAGGTGCTGAATGCCTGGTGAATACTCGTGCATATTTGAAGACCCGGGGTAGCATACCAGAGCAGGTGATCCCAGCGTCTTCATGATGGCCACAGTTGTGGTTTCCCCATCCCAGGCTGGCACATTTTGTCAACTGCAGCTCGTTGCCCTGACAGTTGATATTGTCCAGAAGAATATGGCCGGTGCCGTAACCATAGTAAGAGTTGGTGTGAGCTGAAATGACGTGGCCGCAGCCGAGCTGCCGGCACACAACCTCAGCCTCTCTCAAGTCCCAGTCATCATCGCACACTGTCCCCCACCGTCCCTGATAGTAGATCTCCACCCGGCCCTGGCATGAGTCTAGTCCATCCACCAGACGGATTGTGCCATCTAAAGAGGGGAAATATTTATTAGGTGGAAAACAGATTTATCAGGAAGAATGTATGCGAAGATCAACAAGGGATGGGCGCATTGACCCAAATGTCCGTGGCATTGATACCAAGGGTGTCGAATAAACTCATTGATCCAGGTCATTGTATTTTCAGAGCATTACTGTAAGGTTGTCTTGTTCAGGTTGTCTTCAAAGACGTTTCCCATCCCAGCAGGCTTCATCAGTACATGCTCAAAGACTAGATAGGACAGCTCTAATCTGAAGGGCCTTCAGGTGCGTCCATGACGGTCGTTACAACTGAACGGAATACTAACAAGGGTGATTCACCCAAACGGCTGTCGTAGGCCAGCATGCACTTCCTCCATTACATCTTAAAGGGGTAGTTGGGATCTCCTGCCGTGAAGTTGTATGACACCCCCATCAGCAGTGTAGTCCATTGACAGTGACCAAGTGGGGGGTTAGTCACTGTTGATGTACTCCACTGCTGATGGGGGTGCCATACGAACTTCATGTGAAAAAATCCCAACTGTCCCTTTAACGACTGCTGTTTTGCACCACAAAATCATGCAGCCAGTCGTATTTGGGGCACCTTAGACCACCTTAGAGGATAAATACTTTGGATCCTGCACCTTCCCGCCAGACGACAGCTGTCCGATCTGGTGTTTCAGCATGAACGATGAAGCCTGCTCGGATGGGGCAAAACGTCTTTTAGGACAACCTGAACAGTCCAGTTGCCATCGACGCAATGCCCTGACAGTACTTTAGGACAGGACCTTATTCCAGCCCAACCCAATCATAATATTACAACTTACAAAAAAAGTTTTTTTCTTTGATATTTCAACTTTGTGCGACTAAAATAAAATTATTTCCTCATAATATTAGGACATTATTCTTGTAAAATTATGGCTTTTTCTTGTTCAATTTTTCTGTTAATATTTTGACTTTAATCTTGTAAAACAACTGCTGATTTTTCTATTTGCCGTAAAAAAGCAGCTGTGGGCCGCAAATGGCGCCCGGGCCGCACCTCGGAACGTCCCTGTTTGGACTATTGTTACATTTATGCTTTATTCAATTCTTTGTTTGCCTAAAATCTGTGTTTTATTCAGGACACAAACACAGTCATGAAATCATAAAATCATTCAAGGATCTTAAAAATGTTCAAGCAAAAAGTATCAGCATCTGAGAGGTACGGTGCAGGGGGTACTTACCTGAGAAGGTGTCCTTGGAGGACATTGTGGTAACGTCCCCTGAAGCTTTTGCTCCTACAACCAGTGGTTCTAATGGCAGATTTAAAAAAAACAAGAAGTGTTATATTAGCTACCCCTTACCATCCCAAATAAATGACCTGATTGAACACCTTCGCCTTTGGAAGTTCGTACCTCGACATATGATGGCCACATCCTCATAGTGGTAACAGTTGTGGACACCCCAGGTGAGACTGTCACATTGACCAAGGTTTGTTTCACTCCCTTTGCAGTCCACGTTATCCAGCACAATGAGTCCCGAGCCTTGCCCGTACTGAGAGCTGCTCCCCATGGCGACAGCCACTCCGCAGTCCAGCTGGCGACACACAACTTGGGCATCCACCATGTCCCAGTCGTCATCGCAGACCGTGCCCCAGGTATCATTGTAGCGCACCTCCACACGGCCCTCGCATCTGTTGCGCCCGTTTAACAGTTCCACTTTTGGGGGGAAAGACCAGATCAAGGGAAGCGTCAATCAAGGGGCATCACTGGCATCCGACAGTTTGAATCACTGGAATTCACTAGAATCAAAGGACATCTGACGCCATACGTTTTATGCGTTTGCGCAAGTCGTCTTGGATCAGCAAGTCAGAATTTTTAATCTCAGGTCTTGAGTCAGTGTCTCAGGTAAAGATGCGCAAGACCACGTCAGGTCTCAAGTCAAGACAAGACAGGTCGAGTCACGTCTGAAGTCATAGGCTTGAAATTTTCGAGTCCTTACAAGTCATAAGCACTGTTTTGTGTCTCCCAAATAAAACAGCTGGGATAGGCTCCAGCATATCCCCACGACCCTGATGAGGAGAAGTGGCATAGAAGATGGATGGATGGATGGATGGATGGATGGATGGATGGATGGATGGATGGATGGATGGAATCCTGTACTGCAGTTCTGGAACCAATTAAGCGCTATAAACGAGGGACGACTGCTGATGCTGGAAGTGAATAATCACAATCACGTTAGTTGAATACTTTGAATGGGGAGTCATTTTACTCGACACATTCGCTTGAAAGTATTTTCAAGTCATCAGACTAAAGTCCAAGTCATGTCCCGAGTCATTGATGTCAAAGTCCAAGTCGCATTCAAAGTCATCACAATTGTGACTTGAGTCTGACTTGAACCCTAAGATACCCGAGTCATTGATCTCCCTTCGCTTCCACTGCTACGACGTCTATTCAAACTGGGTCAAACTGTGTGGGGTAGAAAGACCTGCATTGGGTCACTTGAAGCACGCAGTGTAAAGCAGCCTCAGGGGCGCTGTCTCAACATGCAACTGCTGGGACTGAATACCTTCCGGGACAAGTAGTACTTTTTTCTGTGGTATGGGTACGCAATAAGCTAGAACATTCCTTGGAAGCGAATGAGGATCGTACGGGAGGGAAGATGTCGGGCAGGTTGGTGTGACCTTGCTTGGGAAGCCCTGGGAACTGATGCACTTCTATGGTTTTCCAGGCAAGCTGTCAACACTCGCTGACTGTATTCTTTAGTGTGGCCTGGATGTTGACATGGTTTATTCTCCTGGACGTGAGATTCTGGGGCAGGTGTTGCAAGTATGCACGTAGGTGTCGGTATTATCAATCACGCTTACCATGGTAATGCCTCCTCCATGGGGATTGCAAGTTATCGGCTGAAACAGGCAACAGGAGAAGATATGGAACAGTGAGAATATGATCAAGTTACAGATCAGGAAGTTGTCATTCAGAAGTGAGCCACCAGCGCCACATGATGTGGGTTTCCTGCAGTAGTAGGAACGTGTTCCTGGCTGTGTTCAAAAGACATTCTCACACCTTAAGAATTGTGTCTTAGGTTTCAGTGTGACAAATACCTCACAGGCACACCTAATGTAGGTCATTTCACAGGCTTCTCCCTTTTGTCTGGACTATATATTCAAACATGCGCATTTCACATGTGACACTACCGACACAGTTTCACATTCAGATCTGGAAGGCTCGTGTTTGTAGGCCACCCTTCCCAGTTTCGTGAAAATGACAACCCAGAAGGTTACTTACTCGGCACAGCCCGTCGGTTTACTTTCACATCTCCTGAAATTAGAAGAAAGCACAATACACAAATGACCGTTTACCACTGGAAAAGAACAACCACAATAGCATGATGTCATGTTATTTAGATGCAGACAAAAAGGGTTACTACTTGTAGTATCAACACGGTGGGGAGGAACTAAGGTCTTAAGCTGGTGTTTCTACAGGCATGGGCAAACATTTTGAGAATGACACAAGTGTTGGTTTTCCCAAAGTTTGCTTCTGAGGGGGTTTCAGATATTTATGTCAGATGTTACTATGATCAGTGTCGACCCTTCTTTTTCAAATCACGGTGGCATGCTGTCAATTCACTTCTGGCCCACATCCTGACCATTCTTGGATAATAAGAATTTGCACGTTTTTGTTTGTCCCCCCCACCTCTGGAGGACTGACCACGAGTCCTCCAAGGGATTAAGGTCTGAGGAATTTTCTTGGCCATGGACCCAAAATGCCAATGCCAGTTAGCTATCACTTCAAGCCTCAAGCATTGTTTGTCACCAAAGTGTTCTTGCTGGTTGGGAGAAGTTGCTCTCACGGGATGTTTTGTGGCTCGCAGACATATAAGCCCCCACACAAAAGGCCTCATCTACAGGGAATTCACAAGCAGGAACGCCCGGTTCGTCATTGTTTAAACCTTAGTCATGGTTGATAAGTCCTTCCGGACCATGGGGGTCATCATTGCTTCATCAACTGGTCTACTCAAAGGCACAGTGAAACCTCGGTTTTTGCACGCCCCGGTTTGGTACGATTCGTTTTTTAACAAAAATTGTTGCCACAATTATGTCTCTGTTTTTGTACGCTGTCTCGGTTAACGTACGGCCAAACTGTGCCGAAACAAAGCATCCATGCACTGGTGACTCAGTCTCTGTGAAGAATTGATAGTGGTTCTTTCAGAGTTCCGCCCTGGGAATCCTTTAATCATCTTTATTATGTGTGTGTGGGTGGTTTATTTGTTCATGGGATGGACACTAAACAATGAACAACTCAGTATCTGTCTCCTTCCTTTCTTGTTTCAAGCACTGTGCTGTGCTCTGCTGAGGTGTTCATGCCAGAACTTTGATAAAGAAGAAGAGAAACACTTGCATTCCAGAAAGAACTCGTAGCAAAGTAGGAAGATGGTGGTACTTCCTTCCCTACCCCCCTCCTTCCTCCACTCCTCTACAGTATGTGTTTGCTAGCTTACAGTGAAGGTAAAAGTCATATTCAATGTTCGTGTATCCATTTAATTGCTCATTACTTCCAGAGACCCAAAAATATGAACACAAAACACACTTTATAGATGAACTGGATTTACATTAAAATATTTCTGATGGGAAGAATGGATTCTGTTTACTTTGTTTTGGTTTTCATCAGACCTTTTGGAACGGATTAATGATGAAAGCAGAGGTTCTACTGCATCAGCACACTATAATTAATGACAAGACATTATTTTCCTGGACAAGTGGCATAGCAAATGGATGGATGGATTTTAGGGAAAACTGCACTTTTTGGGGAATTTTCATCCACAATCTTTATGTGAGACATGAACACACGTCTTCCTCTTTTCTGTGCGTTCTAAAGATATAAAAACAGATAAAAAGACGCAGCTAAGAATGCACGTAATGGGAAACACTTATTCTGCCTGTAAGCCTTCTGGAAAAAAACTCCAAAAGGCGCCAACAACGCTCCATTTACATAGAATGTGACGTGCATATTAATCAAGCTGCAGCGACATTCTTCTTCTTATTATTATTACAACAATTATTATTATTATTATTACAACATTGTTGGCTTACAACATTGTTGGCTTGTGGGACTCCCGAAGCAGCTGACGGGTACCGGCAGGCCAAGCGGCACGCGGCTTCGGCGGTGGTCGAGGCAAAAACTCGGGTGTGGGAGGAGTTCGGTGAGGCCATGGAACACGACTTTCGGTCGGCCTCGAAGAGGTTCTGGCAAACCGTCCGGCGCCTCAGAAAGGGGAAGCAGTGCCCGGTCCACACTGTTTACAGTGGGGACGGGAGCCTGCTGACCTCGACTGAGGATATAGTTGGGCGGTGGAAGGAATACTTTGAGGCCCTTCTCAATCCCACTGACATACCTTCCCTAGAGGAAGCAGAGACTGAGGATACGAACGCGGACAGTTCCATCACCGTGGCTGAGGTATCTGGGGTAGTCAAAATGCTCCCCAGTGGCAAAGCTCCGGGGGTGGACGAGTTTCGCCCTGAATTCCTCAAGGCTTTGGATGTTGCGGGACTGTCTTGGCTGACACGTCTCTTCAACATTGCGTGGAAGTCGGGAACAGTACCTCTGGATTGGCAGACTGGGGTGGTGGTCCCCCTTTTCAAGAAGGGTGACCGGAGGGTGTGTTCCAACTATAGGGGGATCACACTCCTCAGCCTCCCTGGGAAAGTCTATTCCAGGGTGCTGGAGAGAAGGGTACGACCGTTAATCGAACCTCGGCTACAGGAGGTGCAATGTGGTTTTCGTCCTGGTCGCGGAACACTGGACCAGCTGTACACCCTTGCAAGGGTCCTGGAGGGTACTTGGGAGTTTGCCCAACCGGTCTACATGTGCTTTGTGGACCTGGAAAAGGCATTCGACCGTGTCCCTCGCGGTGTCCTGTGGGGGGTGCTCCGGGAGTATGGGATTGGTGGCGCGCTACTACGTGCCATTCAGTCCTTGTACAACCGGAGCAGGAGCCTGGTTCGCATTGCCAGTAGTAAGTCAAGCCTGTTTCCGGTGAACGTTGGCCTCCGCCAAGGCTGCCCTTTGTCACCGATTCTGTTCATAATTTTCATGGACAGAATTTCTAGGCGCAGCCAAGGTGTCGAGGGAGTCCAGTTCTTGGGCACTAGGATCTCATCTCTGCTATTTGCAGACGATGTGGTCCTGATGGCCTCATCGAGCTGTGACCTGCAGCGTTTACTGGGACGGTTTGCATCTGAGTGTGAAGCTTCTGGGATGAGACTCAGCACCTCCAAATCCGAGGCCATGGTTCTCAGTCAGAAAAGGGTGGATTGCTCCCTCCGGGTTGGGAATGAGGTCCTGCCCCAGGTGGAGGAGTTCAAGTATCTCGGGGTCTTGTTCACGAGTGAGGGAAGGTTGGAGCGTGAGGTCGATAGGCGGATCGGCGCAGCGTCTGCAGTAATGCGGTCGCTGTACCGGACGGTCGTGGTGAAGAGAGAGCTGAGCCGGAAGGCAAAGCTCTCAATTTACCGATCGATCTATGTTCCCACCCTCACCTATGGTCATGAGCTTTGGGTCATGACCGAAAGAACGAGATCGCGGATACAAGCGGCTGAAATGAGTTTTCTTCGTAGGGTAGCGGGACTCACCCTAAGAGACAGAGTGAGGAGCTCGGTTATCCGAGAGGAGCTCAGAGTAGAGCCGCTGCTCCTTCACATCGAGAGGAGCCAGCTGAGGTGGCTCGGGCATCTAGTCCGGATGCCTCCCGGACGCCTCCCTGGTGAGGTGTTTCGGGCATGCCCAGCCGGGAGAAGGCCCCGGGGAAGACCTAGGACACGCTGGAGGGATTATGTCTCACAGCTGGCCTGGGAACGCCTCGGTGTCCTCCCGGTGGAGCTGGAGGAGGTGATCGGGGACCGGGAAGTCTGGGCTTCCCTACTGAGACTGCTGCCCCCGCGACCCGGACCCGGATAAGCGGAGGAAAATGGAATGGAATGGAATGGAATGTTACGCTCATTGAGCTACGTTACTGGCGGGCTTCACCACACACTCGCCCGCAGCCTCAGGCCACTACCAAAAGGTAACGCTACATATTGGAGCTGCCGCTGCTGCTGCTGCTGTTTTTGAGTTTGGGAAAGTTAACGCGAGGTGTAGGTGTTTGTTTCTATGTTGCTATGTGAAATCAATGCACCCAGGAAGGAGGTTCCGGGAACGCTTAAAGGGATAGTTGGGATGTTTTTCACTGTTAAGTCTGTTGATGCACTACACTGCTGATGGGAATGTCATACAACTTCGGGAAAATTCCCCAAAAAGTGCAGTTCCTTTAAAACTGTGAAAGCGTTGAACATGAACAACCTGCTGGTATAAGAGACGCCTTAAGCCTACGTCACAGCCGGTCGTGCGGCTTCCTGCGGCAGTCTATGTGGAAAAAAGGCATGAAATTCACGCAGGACGCCCGTGTGCCGTGCTGATTTTCAAGACGAAGACTGTCCGCAGACCGGCCGCAGAGGTTCTTTGTCATGTCAAACTACGTTTCCTATGTTTTGCTGGTGTCAGGTTTGGGGAAAATGTCAATTTTTTTTGGATGTCGAGGTTGCGGACTCCGTATGTGTGTCATGTGTCGCACGTGCACCCCTCATACGTAATTAGTGCGGCCAACGCACGTTCAGATATTTGGTCCATCCTCCTTGTGTGACTCCTTCATGGTCACCACCACTCCATTCTCCAAAAACAAACCAACAAAAAAACACGCAAAAATCATTCGTAAAATGACTCGCATCTCTCGCAACCCAAGCCTAACCCAACTCGAGGGTCAATCACGATACCATATTGTGATTTTTAAAATATAATACAAGCATTTACAATAAGTGAGATACTGTGGAAAAATGCTAGCTGATCTTGGGTAATTGATACCGCGCAGTGAGCGATAAGGATGGGCTACGTTTCAATGTCAGTATTTTGGCCCACTCACCAAATCGTGACAACACACTGACGGCCACCAGGATGCAGGACCCGAGCAAGATCGCCGATAGCCAGATCGTGGGATTCCAACACCGCCACAAGCTCTCCACCACGCGCTGGCCTCGCATGGCTGCCTGGCTGACCGTCTGCCTGCAACGCATTTATACACTTTCACGCTCTCATTCTACACCAAACAGGCATTCAGTCTGTCCTGGTTCCGCTGCAGCCTAAATATGCTATTGGATTGTGCCTGCAGCTCTAGCATGTATTGATAATCGTGTGCAGACTTGGAAAACTAAAATCCTTCCTAGAGGTCCTGTGAAATACGAGGCAGGGAGTGAGTTTTCCCATTGGTGACAGGTGGGAAGCTGGGCAGGTGTCACCTGTGTTGTGGTTTTCCATGTTGTGGGGGATTCCCTTGGGACAAAGAATTTTGGGATTTACCGACTATCGCTCAGCAATCAGGGGTAGCTAACACAGGGGGAAGCCAGCATTCTTCTCAGAGACAACATGTGATGAACGTGCATATAAGTCAAACGGAGTAAACGTGTGTTGAAAATGGAGGAATTATTGGTGTATTGTAATAATATACAATAATAATTCATTATTCATGATTTCTTTTATTAGCAGTTACGCTCATTTGCTTTGCCACCTATTGTATTACAATGCTAAAATGTGAATGTTTTGTTCAGATAGATTCGCATAAATAGATTAGTATGAGCACCTTTAATGCACAAAATGCATCAGAGTGCCCCCCCACATCCTTTCATTTTCCTGAATGCAACCCTCAGTGGAAAAAGTTTGGACACCCCTGGTATAATGACTTTTCGAGATTGCAGTGTTTGGGTTATTTGTCTTTTCCGCCGTAGAATTCCCCCTGACCTTACACAGGAATGTGTATTTGGGGATGATGAGAGGCGAATATGATATTGGCCCCTGGAGATAGTGGACATTCCGGGCTCAGGGGGCACAAAAAGACATTTCTGCTTTCTATGGCCGCCATCGTCAGGCATAAACACTGCTTCCTGTAATCTGTCACTAAAACGCTTCAGCACCTGATGACACTGTAGGGGCGCCTCTCATCTCCTGGACAACGGGGGGGGGGTTTAGAATCTTTAGCCACGGGGGTACTGTACGCTTCACTCTCTAGCTCATCTCCGGTGTGTTTCGGGCAATTGGAAGGACAGGAGTGAGCCGCTGCAGTTTGATTGAGCTCCTTTTTGTCAGGCATGGGACTGGAGAATGTGGGTTTTTTTAAACAAACAATCAAACAAGAAATGACAAATCAAAGAAATGATACAAACAACAAATCATTCTTTTCTGAAAGAGGAAAGATGTTGCATTCATAATGGATAATATAGCACAGATCCGCTTGAGGATAATGCCTTTGTGGCATACCTACAGTACATGCACTCCATTTTCACTTCCCGATGCTGAGAAATAGCTGAAAGATCTCACACATTTGTTAAAAAAGCTAAAATGACAATGACATTCAGTTCAATTGTGATGTTGTTGTGCTAAACAAACAGGATGTGATTTTATACTTCCAGCACTGCAGTGTCAAGTCTATTTAGCTGTTATTAACAAGTCTATTAGCTGTTATTAACAAGTCTATTTAGCTGTTATTAACTGTGACAAAGAGGACAGGCCAGCATTAAATGAACGTGTGGCACATCGTGTGTCAAAATATACATTTTAACTTATAGAACTTAGGAATTATAAAGCAAAATGACTTCATTTCAATGACACATACCTGTATGCCGAGACCCAAATTATGACTACACCAAAAAAAAAAAAAGTATACGAAGAGAGCTCAGTTAGAAAAAAAAAATAAAATCCACGTCTGACAAATTGCAGAGAAACTTTGCCCCAATAAAGCCTCTAGGAAATGGCAATCTCCAGCCGTTGGTCTTTTAGGGCTTTCATCTCCTCAGCTTCTTCCTGATTATAAATATCTGGCTTTGGTGACAGAGATTACGTAAAACAATAAATAGCACATCTTTGGATGATGATGTTCCCCCACCTATAGTTAAAAAGCAGGAGGGGCAAAAAAACAAAACAAAGAAGGAAAGCGAACACTCCATTGGTAACCTTGCATCTCCAGTTACAGGTAAAGCTCCCTCGTGGTCCTGTCCCACTCGCCTGCACGCTCTCATTGGAGGAGAGGACTGCTGCTCAGGTCGTGTGTGTGTGTGTGTGTGTGTGTGTGTGTGTGTGTGTGTGTGTGTGTGTGTGCATTTTTGGGTGTGGAGACAGACTCAGAAACACTAAATTATTTGCTGAGAAAATGTTATGTAAAGCTTAATTTTACAAGTTGATAAACAGTGGTGTGTTTGCCCCCTTCCTGATTTTTTCCATGTTTGTCGCACTTAAATGTTTCAGATCATCAAACAAATGGAAATATTAGTCAATGGCAACACAACCCAACACAAAATGCAGTTTTTTATGAAATTTGACTAGATTTAGGAGTGGCATCAACATGAAGCCAGGGATAACCTCAAACCACACCAACCTTGTGATATGGCACTGCCACGTCATGTAGAAGGAGAGTAGAACATTTTAAACACATACATACCCTGCATGCATGTTTGAAAAGTTGCAACTGGAGGATAGGGCCCCTTCAAATGAACGTTATCAATTAAATGCATTTGTTTCATTGAGGGAAATACTGTAAGTATTTGGTCCACAAGCAGGACGTAGCTTACAACTTGGGAGGAAAAACCCTTGCTGGCTAGCATAGAAGCCAGTCTTTTCTTGCAGATGGTCACCAGCACACATCTAAGGAGGGATTTTGGTCCACTTCTGTTAACACACTCCAAAGCCTGACAGGTTTTTTGGCTGTCGCTTAGCAACTCAAAGTTTCACTTGTCTCCACAGATTTTCAATGGGATTAAGGTCCAGACATCGGCTTGGCCACTCCAGGACCTTAAGACTTCCAGAAGCAGCATCCGTGTTGAATATTTTAACTCATCTCTTGTCTGATTGCATTAAGAACGATGCCAAATGTTTCTTTGTTGGGGTGTCAGTGTTGCGGGGTCAGCTATTGGGCACGTCTACAGTAGTTTACATAACTCGAAGATCCTCAGCTGTTAAGTCAGTGAGGTTTCATGTCACAACTTGCAATGCTCTCAAAGATATGGGTCAGTTCCAGTCACCTGGTATGAGTCTTGAGTTTAAACCAGACGTGTGTGGTACAATGCAGCTTCCTGACACCTTTTGTCATTGGGCGTTGAGCTGAACTGGGTCATGAAGAGGCGCAGTTTGGTATTGTAGGAGCTGCAGTCATGTGGTACGATTGCTAAGTATTACACGTCACAGTTTAGAATGACCTCCTGTCTCTAACAACAAGCACGTATTACATAGCCTTATCACTTCAACAAGAAATACTGTGGTCTTACATAACCTCTTATATGTATTCATTCATTCATTCATTCAGGATGAATAAATAAAAATAACAACTAAATCCTGTCCTGGTACAGTTGGACTGAGATGAACTACTGCAGACATTTTACGGTTTTGCAGCAAATCCCTTGAGGTTGGTTCACTGCAAAGTCTGGTGAAACGTCTGCAGCAGGGGCGCCCGTAGTTTGTTTTTTGTTTGCCTGCGGTACTTTCTAAAGATACAACAAAATAACAAAAAAATACAACAGCAAAAATGGGATAAAACGAAAGAAATCGAAACATTAAAGTGTTGATACTAATAACACTAAAATGATAAGTAGTTTTGTGCTGCCTATTGCACAAAATTGAAATGCTGAAAACATCTTAGTACATCTACATTTAATTAGCCTTTTTAGAAATGTAAAAATATCAAAACGACACCCACGTCCCTTCTGTTGAATCTGGTAAGTCAGTGCCACACTTGGCACCAATGCAAGTGGACTGCAATCGCCACAAATGAAACTACTTGACTTCCAGCAAAGCATGAGACAACTATAGTGGGTTCATGCTGAGAACATACCAGATAAACCAACAAATGATGAAAACATAAGATCTTTGCTTGCATATTTCTGCTCAGGTTGGGACAGAGTATTGATATTGCAGTTGTTACAGCATGATAATTACAATATGCTTTGCCACCTAACAAAATTGCATGTACACTCGATTGCTTTGCCTGTTTATAAAATTAAAATATAAAAATTGCCCCCTCTAATTCTTCAGTGGCTGAAAAAGTTTGGACACCCCTGACCTACGCAGTGAGAGGCCTAGAATACGCTGCACTGGCCGCATGTCACCACGAGTAGTCCTCATCTCACAAAAGAGCGATTGGACTAATGTTTCTTTATGGCCCGTAGTAATTTATAAACTCTCACCACAGCATTGCATAATAATGATTCCAATAGAGAATTTTTACAAATCACCGACGATATTTTCATGAAGAAAAAAATGATACAATGATACAATACAAAATGATACACAAGGGGCCACGGGGAGGTGTCCGAGAAAAGTGGGAAGACGGAGGGCCCCTGAAGGCAGCATTGCTCCCAGACGGGTCGGAGTGATGGGAATTTCGGCTCTTCGAAGGTAACTGGTTCTTTTGGTTCGGCTCTCTGAATAGAGCCCGCTCCCAAAGGGCTCGTCAGTGTTGCTTAAATTGATTTCTTACCAAAATGAGTGTAAAATGAATTTGTAATGCAAACATATAATTATATTATTAAGTGATTATTAGCGTTTAGAATGCTTTTCTTTCCTGCGGGTCATTTTCCTCACTTTCCCGGCCTACTTGTGCGTGTGCGTGTGTACCTCCTCCTTATGCTTAGTGTCGACGCACACACATTTTGAACTATCATTTTGACAGAAACGGCTCGTGCACATCGAAGAGCTGGCTGTTTCGCCGTTTCGTTCGCGAACCGCCCACCGCCAGTCAGTCGGAAGACTTGGTTCCTTGCGAATAAACAAACCCCCTCTCGCGTGGCTCCAAGAACTTGCAGTAACTACCCTTCGAGTGTTTTTATCACTATGGCTTGGAGTATCAAGTCACAGAAGACGACTACAACAAACGCGAAGTCACTTTGCAACGACTCTGCTCTAGGGTGAGTTTGCTTCAAGTTGCCGCTAGACATTGACCGTTAAGCTAATGTTGGCTAACTAACGCGGTCATTTAACCAGTGGCAGCTAGTTGCAGCTCTGTTTCTTCCGAACGCACGCTTGTGTTTTTTTGTTCACACAATACCATCATGATATTGTAGCCTCACGTAAGCCAATTAAATAGCTGACTGCTAATAAGGCATTGACTGTGGTCCCATTATCTCTGTAATACGAAGCGTCCCTGTCTGTTCTTTACAGTAGAAGTCCATTACAGTGACGTGTTGCCCTGTTTTCTTTCCTTCACATTATCACTTGTTGCATCCAAATAATTAACCATTAGTTTAGCTTAAGGTGTATTTTAACCAACTTGGTGAATTTATTCACGGAAATATCAAATGACTCGTAACCAATCCATCAACACATAGCTACGACATACTACTAAGTCAAATGTACCGGCTTGTCATCACAGAGTCATACATTCTTCTATTTTTCCTCCTCTCCTAATCAGATGACTTCATATTGTTTTGCATGGTATAGTGTTCGTATTTCATGCCATATTATTTACATTCAGTATTCTGCCGCTGTCTCATCTTTCCAGGGCATTGTACTTGTATAACTGCATGCTGCATGTCTTGATATAAACTATCCATCATCCATCTACACCTCAGCTTTGATCCACTCTGTAAATACGACTCAGTATTACCCTTCCATGCATGCTGTGCTGTGAGTGTGGCACAATGAGGCAAGACATGGATAACCCTCCGATATTTTCATCCAAGAAACAATGCCGAGGCCAGATGAACTGTGGACGAGAGTCAGTTGCTGTTTTGGAAGCAGAGCAGAAGCAGGCAATACAGGAGCAGACTTCCCGACATGCTTGCCAAAAGCACTTCAACAGACCACGGTGCCCCTTTAAAGACAATGACCGACACACTAACACCGAGGCAGGCCGTTCCATTCAGAGAAAACGGACAAATCTGGAGCAGCTGCTGCTGACGCTGTCTGGGAAGATAAATAGTGAGCAGGGAGTCTATAAATTGCATCAGAGGGAGGAATTGGAGCTCGAGAAGGCCATCATCCTCTGCCACCTGCTAGAGACCCACCAGGAATTTTTGCATAAAAGACAGAATGCAAGAAAAGTAACCCAGGATGGCAGCTGCTTCAGTCTAACCCACTCTAGGACCAGACTGCATAGATACACGAGTGCCTCGTGCGCATCCAAGAAGCAGGCCAAACAAGTCCAGGCAGCACGACAGTCAGCATGCAGTGTCTTGGCTGTCCCTGACCCCTGCACCACCACTGCAGTAGTGGACACCTGTTGGAGCAGCTCTCTAAAAATCTGTCACCCTCACAACACTCCCCATGCACCGTGGGACGGCCAGCCCCCTTGTCACGCAAAGGCTACCAGGTCAGACAGGTCTCCTCCCTCTAGAAGCATGGAACGAAACGTGGAGGTAAGTTACTTTTAATGTCTTACCGTTTTAACTTTCACTGCCAAAGACGTCTATTGACATCTTTTGCTTTTGGTTGCGGGATCAACAGATCAAAGTCTTATTCATCTTGTGTGTGAATTTCTGACTTGTAGGCAATGTACTTCTGTCCCAGTAGGGGGCAGCAGTTCTCTTTTCCTCCAACCGGCAGCAACAGATTGTCTATGAAGAAGACAGATTGTGGGTCGAGAGAGGAAAATGGCGAAACACATGCAGAAATCAAGCGGAAACAAAAAATCCAGACGGCTAACGCTGTCACAGAGCTTGTCTGGCGGTGGATCTGCCTTTAGCGACGCGGTCGTGAAAGGAGGAGGTGACGTGGGTGATGTAGGCGACGTAGACACAAATGCAGTTGGCAATGGCAGCCGAAGCAACAAACTAGTGGTTAGCGTTGCTGAGCCGTGTGGCGCCACACCTGAGCCTGACACCGGTAGCAGTTCAGAGTCGGGTGACTCAGAACCCGACCCTGATTCTTCTGACGAGCGGCTGCCGTCTGGATGGGTCAGCAGCAGGGATTCATCCCCACATCCAGCAGACCCCACCGTCACTCTGCTTCAATTTGCATCTCTGCAGGAAAAAGCTTGTTTTCTCTGTTTTTTGGTTAAAATCAGGTGTTTTTGCTGAAACGACCCTACGTTCTACCGCCAATATCTAAAGAAAGTTCAGCAAAAATGCCCAAAAACTCTGGCAGTATGGAGCACTCTGCTCTGAACGTGGCTGGCAGTCAATGACTAATTATCAAAGTGAATAATCTGTGTGGCTGTAGGAGATATGCTATGTGGATGTACAGTACGTTAGCATCATTTGATGTTTATCACTGGGGGGCTTGCATCTTGTAATGTAAGTGCTGGTGTCGAGTGCCAATGGACCGGAGATTTTAGATGCAGCTTTAGACGTCGCTTTTTTGAAAAACAGTACCTAGAGAGCAGAGTTTCTGCTATGTACATGTACGCCACAGCCCAATAAACACCGCCACACCTTGGAAATGAGCTTTTTTATGTTTTTACTTTTTTTAAACGTGAAAACAAAGTAATACAGCGTATGAATGAACACATGCTTTATCAGGTGTGCCTGGCAGCGTTGGTGGCGTGTCACCTACATCACAACCGTCACTTTGTAGATGTCATATGACATCAGTCAGCTGACGTTAAGCCCCCTCCTGATTCGCTCCTTGCCACGGTGGCGGCATAAAAAAAGGGAGAGGATGAACGGTACGTAGCTGTGTTCACTGACATACTACTAATTTACTGGATGTACACAACTACTGAGGATTATCTTTATAGCCATATTGATTTGAATAATTACTGCATGATGTCAACTATTTTGATGACCTGTAAACTTTGAAAGTGTGAATGTGAAATACTAATCATTAGTATTTATAGTACAGTAGCTGCAAAGTTTGCGGATGGATTTTAAATATGCTATATGTTTTATAGTAAGCGCTAGATCATTTTGATTGTGTGCGCTCCTGATAAATAAAATGAATAGACACTCGTATTGCCAGTTATTTACATATTGACCACAGTTAGTTTGAAATAAAGTATCTATCAAATATCATAAAAACGTTTCACTGCACTTTATTTTGCAAAACATGCACCGGAATCACTGGTCTGCCCTGTTGGCACTTGACAGGTAAGGAGTGGAAGGAAAGGCATTTAAAGTGAATGCATGCATTTGTCTGTGAAAGCCACCCTAACGTTGGTTATATGTTTTCACAAAATCAAAAAAGCTCGCTTTGCAGTTTGCATTTTGCATATTTTGCTCTTCTTTTGTTATTTATCTGACCATGGCCTTATTGTACTGAGCACACGCTCGCACTCTTTATGTCGTGTGATGCCACAAAAGAGAAAAGAAAGCACATTTGTCGGGTTGTTTTCGATGCCACTGAGTACAAATATTGCATGATGACCGTTTTTTGAGGCACTGACCCATTTTAACTGAACTCTTCAGAATTCCCAGACTTGAGGGAAATTCAGCCACTTTATGAGAATCAGGCTCAACAAAGCATGATCTTTTGGGTTGGACATTCAGTGTTCATCTGAGGAAGTATAACGTCCAGTAAAGATGTCCACGCAGATGAAATAAGAACAAAATCAGTGGAAAATCGGCACCAATCAGAATCTTGCCAGGCTTTGAATTGTCTTCTCAAGTGTAAAACTGCAACTCCACATTAAAATTAGTCCCACTTGCTCAAATGCCTGCCTCATGAAAGCTCCCCCCCCCGGGTTGCAGTGTGTGCTGCCCCTTGAACAATCAATAGGGAGCCAACATCATTCCAGCGTCATCTCCATGGAAACGAGCAGCAGTCGCTGTTATGATTGGGCCCTGCCTGAATTCTTGCCTTTTTGTGATAGGGCGATGGAAGCGGCCCTCCCCACCCCCCTCTCAATGACACACACCGTCTCATACACACATTTTTCCCGTCATCCTTTTTCTGTGCCCGAACCATAAGAGATCAAGCAGCCTGTCGTGTCCTCTTGCATCTGGGTGAAAGCAGTGCGACGCGCCGATGAGGGATGGATGCTCACTGAAGAGCTAAAACACCACACGCACCTCGATGGAATAAGGCACCTGGTCGTTGGATTCCCCTTGCCTTGCTTCCTTGTTTGCTGTTTTACTTTGGGCCTGTACTGTATGTCAGGTTTCAACATGACATACAGTATCTTTTTTTCTGGATGTTACACATCACCTGTCAGCCAACTTGCTAAGGCATGGATACATCATCTCCATTAGGAAGCAAAGCGTTGAACTCTGAAGCTTGACTTTGTGCTGAGGATGAAGTGTGGTCCGGAATGCTAACAGGAAATTGACAAGTCACCGAATTGCAAATGCCAAAGTATGTCCTGTCTTTTTGGGGCCCATTGTTTTGGAAGACGTCATTGCTCAGAGCGGGACAAGATGATTTTGCAAGAATGATCTTTTAGTGATGAACAGTGACTGTAGCCTTACGAAGCGCTAACACAAGAGAGAACACGCTGTGTTCGAGCACAGAGAACACCCTGTGTTGGAGCAACTCTACAAGGATTCAGCAATGTGAAATGTGGACATGTGACATTGCAACTTGACTGGAAAACACTTCTGCGTATGGCCTTCCTCATGATTCCAAGGAAAACTTGTCCAATTCAATATCTGAACTATCAGCCTTAGCCTCATCTGCGCTCCTTGACTACCTCAGAGTGATGTATGACCTGTGGACCCGACCAGAGCAACCTAAGCCTGTATCCATACAAGTAAACATGGACAACCAACCTCTAGGACGGATGCAACAAGAGTTGAAGAAATCGGAAGAACACAGAGCCGATAGACGAGGGCTGCCTGACAAGGCCACGGTAGCCTCGGCTAATATCACGTCAGCGTCTTTGTTAGGGAAGAGACACCATTCGCTTTATGCTAACCTCAATGCATTTGAAGCAGAAAGGAAACACAAGGTACTTGTTTTGTGTTCATTGTGTTTTGTGTTTTAAGCTTAGAAATATGTGAATAGCAGGTAAAAACTAGTGCGTTACCGACACCATTTGAAACAGTTCTCTCCTGGTAGGGCAAAGCAAACCCACACATGGGTTGACAGATTTGTTAAATGAGTACTTTCTGCAGGATGATTCTGCACTGATTTAATTCTCAGGGACACTTGTATATAATACAGTGAATCAATTAGCTCCTCAGGAAGTGCAGCATTGTGCATGTTTGATGCAAAGGCTAAGGAGCTAAGCTTATTTTTGTGTGAAATGCAACTATCCTACCACAGAGGAAGCTTTAAATGACAAATTACATGCAGTTCACATTTATTGTTGAAGCTTTCATAAATAACTGTCACGGTCTGTACACATACTCTGTAACTCCACTAGGAGTTACTTTTTTTTGGCTGTCCTTTGAGCACAGGTTGCAAATTGTCAAAGTGCCTTCATATTTCAGAATCTGCAGACAAACATTAGTAGGGGTGTACAGTACACGAGGTTGAGACTACCAGAACAAGATGAGATGAGATTTTAACATTCATTTTAAGGATAGTACCATAAAAAATATGACGAGACAAACAAACATCTTTATTGAACTAAGTGATAAAACAATGCATTTGAAATGTTTATTGTCCCACAAATTGACAAACGATATAAACCTTTTTGAGTCCAAATAATATATATGGTCATGTTGGAATAATGCAATATTTCTTCTAATATGTCATCTTTCACTCTGTAAGGTTGTGGAATTGGTGTTTTTGACATGCATTTTCTCACACCATTTCGTGCTGTCTGTCAAACATTTGCAGCATTTCTTGAAATGCTGCCTTTTCAACTGTATGAAACAGCAGCATTACTTTTGCAAAGACTTTCTGTGAACGCGCACCATTTTCCGCTAATACGTTTGTGTTTACTTTGCCAATCAAACGTCTCAGTGAGTGTTGGCTGTCAGTGTGTTGCTGTTTCCCAGATGAGAAAACTGGGTTGGGTGGATATGTTTGAGGTGGGCAAGTTCGTTTTGTTGCCTTTTATGTATGCCGCCACTTTCAAACACATTCGGCATACTGGCTTGTTTGTGTTGATGGGCTCCTTGCTCATTCCCACACGGGGGCTGTGGCATTTGGCTGTGCAGTCCTGCTACGTCACCCCCCCCCCCATATAGACAAAGCGACTGCATGACTTACAAGAGGTGTCACTTCATCGTTGGTGTTTAGGTGTATAGCATCTAGGTGCTGAACCAAAGCACAGAATGAACCATCTTCCTGCATGTTTGCAGGCGAGAGACGAGGAAAACAGACGCATGCACATGGCAATATATGGAGACAGGCAAAATGATGCAGTTCATTTTCATTTGTGATGAATTCATTTTTTTAGTATCGCAAGAGTTTTTTTCAGAACGAGAAATCGCATCACGTTTGTGTTCTCATGAGATCTGGTGACACCGCCAGTCTAGGTGTGACTGGTAAGAATGTCAGGTGTGTTTTCAGGTAATCCAATATACCCGAGGCTATGTTCACACTGCAGGTCAATTGAGATTTGTTGCTCATATGTGACCTGCACCTGATGATTTCATGTCAGTGTGAACAGTATGATTACACTTTTTTCAAATGCGACATTCAAAGGCCTCGTTTGTATTTGGATGTAAATCCGATACGTGACGATGCTACTGAAGTAAGGTCGCATATATCCAACATATACGTCACTGAAAGGTGTGGTTTATCGTGAAAAAGTTTTTCTTATCCAGAAATTATTTTAAAAAGGTGTTCGTGAAGCAGCTCTCGTCTCTCGTCTCACCACTGCTGCCTCCGACGCCCACCCACACGCTCCCTGGAACAGACGTCGGAGCAAGTTGCCCACGAACTTTCTAAAAATTCTTGCCCTCTTTCTTCTTAATCTCCTACACGGAATAATTTGGTTGAGAAAATATTGACTCTTGTTGCACAAAATCCACAAACGCGTTAAGGAGAGCACGCTAGTGATGTGCGGATTGTTACTGAAATATCAGTACTTCCGTTACCAGCTCTTCATGCTCTAAAGTGGATTCTCAAATGAAAATGTTGATACTCGTGATACTTCATTTATGTATTTATTTAGTCCTGTCCAGGGCAGATGGTCTGACATCCTTCTGTCTCGATGGACAATGTCAGCGCCCCGGTTGGTCAATAATGAGACTTGTTGAGAGCAGCGTCTGGTGTGGCTCAGCAGTCCGATTCTGGCATGACAGTCTCTGCCGCAGGTGTGGCACACAAAGTCGGGCGACTGTGCAGAGGCCTGGCTCTGCTGTCTCTGTTTCCTTCATTCTCTCTTGCTTTCCAGCTGAAGGTTCCTCTTCTCCTCACCTCTCCTAACTCCCTCATGCACAGTGCAGCGCCAGCAGCTGCGATCAGCAGCCACTAGTTCCCAACTGTTGGGGTCAACGTCTGCCAGCTTCATGTCTCTTTTGCAGACATCCTTGAGGCGTAATGCTGGGCAGCCTATTGGACAGCGTCTCAAAGCTAGCTCGCCATCCAGAATGTCCTTGGGGATGCGACCGTCTTCCATGCAGTGCACATGCTGAGGGAGCCTGCTTTCTCCAGCACTGCATTGTTGGGGACCTTATCTTGCCATGTGATACCCAGGATGCGTCTTAAGCAGCAAAGGTGGAAGCTTTCCAGGCGGTTTTGCTGTCTGGCATATGTGGTCCAGGATTCACTGCCAAGTAGCAAAGTGTTAAGAACACATGCCTGGTACACTTTGACCTTGGTGTTCACCGTCAGCTGCTTGTTGCCCCAAACTCTCTTGCTCAGCTTCCTCATGACAGCAGTCGCTTGAGACACTTAGGTGTATTTGTGGTATGGCACATGGAAATGCGTGCCACGTCGCTTTTGCGCACGCACGTCACTTTCAGTATGCTTTGCATTCACATTAACAGTCGCATTATTTTGGTAATGTCAACGACCACATAAAAAAAATTGATTTAAACAAAAAATCCGACTTGGGCATCATACCCTGCAGTGTGAATGTAACCTGAGTTACTCACTCTGGACTGTGATTTAATATGAATATGTTTTCAAATCATTTCAGAAACAAAGGGCAATTATGCCAAAATGTTATACAGACTCTTACGTTTGCATGGTGTGTTGTTTTGGCTAACTATTGGCTGCGTGTACCCAAGTGGAGGTTATGTTAGGGTCTTAGGTTCTTCCCAAAATCCAAACTCTTGCTGGACAGGCCAGTGAAGATCATGTCGCTCCCATGTTGTATAAATGTCTTAAGAAATAGTTTTTTCTCTGTACTGATACCAGCGCCGCACGTCTTTTTCAACCTATTTTTAACTGTGGGAAAGCAAAAAGTAGGCCGTGAAAGTCTTGTTGTGGAAGACCTCATTATCAGACTGCACCACTGTGACGATGCCTGGAATGTTTAAATATGTTTAAAATGTTGAATGTGCCAACTCTGCTGCACCAATCTGTGACTTGACCATAGTGGCCTGCATCTTCATGGTTAGGATAACAATCACTATCTGTAAGAGATAACTGATTGTAAATACAGTAAATCCATTGCTACATTTCCACGTGGTTCTTGAATGGGGTATCTGTATGTATTATGTATTTATTTGCCTGTTATGCTGTGGTTTATGAATAATTGATAGAATGGGGTTTGGGTATTCTCTGGAGTATTCGTCTCAGCCATCCAACCCAAACATCACTGTCTGGCTGTCTGATTAGAACGTGTATAGATGCTCTCTATGGAACAGAGGTCATGCACTGCCTTCGCTGTCTAATGCAAATGCAGCCACATCAGGATTAGCCTGTTTCTAGACATGCATTTTGGTATTGGATTATAAATAAATTAGAAATGAAATCTGTACTCACTCCACATCCTAAAGTGTAATACGTACAATGCATTGGGTGATGCTGTTCAAACCAATTCTTTCCTATGATGAAGATTCAAAAATGTTATCCTTGCAGCAAGAAGAGAACGAGTAGACATGGGTTCTTCTTAAAGACAATTCGCTACGCCATTCTGTTATTCTTCCATCATACCCATCACACGTTATTGGCCCACCAGGGATCCAACAAGTGCTCCACCCGCAATCCCCAACATGCCTGCTGAGGAGATAACCTTCCTGTGACTTTTATGTACTGTGCAAGTTGTAGATGTATGTTGGAGGATTCTCCCGCTTATCCGGGTCCGGGTCGCGAGAGCTGCAGACTATGTAGGGAAGCCCAGACTTCCCGGTCTCCGGTCATCTCTTTTAGCTCCGCGGGAGGACACCGAGGCGTTCCCAGGCCAGCTGCAAGACGTAATCCCTCCAGCATGTCCGAGGTCTGCCTGGGACACCTCACCAGTGATGCGTCCAGGAGGCATGCGGACGAGATGCCCGAGCCGCCTTAACAGGCCGAGCTCCTCACACTATCTCTGAGGGTGAGTCCAGCCACCCTCCAGAGGAAACTCATTTCGGCCGCTTGTATGTGTGTAATCGCGTTCTTTTGGTCACGGCCCAAAGCGCATAACCAAAGGTGAGGGCGGGAAGGTAGATTGACCGGTATGTGGTGGAAGTTGTGGAGAATGTAGTTTTTTTTTATTGATTTGGATCCAGAATTCAGGTCATCTTCTCATCGTCCAGCAGGATTGGCTATTATTGTATATGATGTCGGTTCTTGTAGTTAGTCATGCTTGTTATCTTGACTATAAACTGATGTTGTCCTTAGTTACAGTTTAGATTTGTTTTTCCCCCCGAATAACAGGCAGTCAGTGTATATTTGATCAACAACTGATAGCGGAGAGGATACTCCTCTGTTTATCTCTTGCAGCAATTGATCATTCATTCTCTACCGTTTAGTGTTCAAACATAGCAACGATAGGGCAAGGTTGCCCACCCAGGCTCCGAACGAGGTGAAATATTATGCTTTTGATCGTTTTGGGCAGGAGTTTGTAGTGCGTAAAAAAACCAACCTGTTTAAATTGAGATTCTGGGTTGTCGGGGTTTGCTCAGCGACTGTGTACCCAAAAATAGTAAATTGTCGTGCATGGACCCAGACAAATCTAATTTCATGAATAGAAATGACACGGTGTATTTCCCTGCATCTCTTAACCAACAGTTACCTGCAGTATGTACTAAGAAATTGAAATATAATTGTATTTTATTTTAGTACTGCCTGCCCCTAGTCCAACCTAGAGAGCATATTTTATTTCCAGTATGTATTATTTAGGCCTTTCTGAGAAGCTGCAGATTCCTCAACGCTGCCCAGGGGGGATAAAAGCTGTGTCATATGTTGGCTCTTTGTTCTCTTGCTTTGTTAGGCAGGCCCCCCGAATTGTTCAGCGTACCCCAAGTGTATACAGCGGGGATAAATGCAGGAGATCTGAGAGGACGCTTAATAGAGCATCTTTATGACTTATATATGAGCATCAGGAGCTCCTGTCTGAATGTTTTGGGCGTCTTTCTTTATATGGAATGGAATAAATGTCAGTGATTATTACATGTTTATCATGGAAGTATATGGAAACATTGCACTCCTTCAGGATTATGAAGTTCTTTTTGCCTCTTGATATTTTATTTTAATTTGTCATGAATGTGTTTATTTCATTGGTGCTCATTTATGATGTTTGTGGAAGATATTTAGACAGGCCGTTTGTCTGTCCTAAAATTGCTGATGTTGCTGCTTGTGGGGCGGGTGGGCTCTAGACCAGGGGTCTTTCATCTTTACGATTATTTATGTAAGGTATCATCAGATACAGCAGATCCCTGCTTTCTGTGGGAGTTGAGGCAGATAATCCCTGAATAATGGATATGTCCATAAAAATGTGTATTTTTGACCCACTGCCATGGAAGCTTACAAGATAAATACTAAATGTGAATTAATCATGGTTCATCACCATTTGCAACTAGGCCTGAAATGTGCTCATTTTCACGCATTTTATGAACAGAAATGTCAGTGATAGGACAGAGTTGTACAGGACATGTAACATAATGTATGTTTCATTAACAGCTGCAATCCAAATCCAGCTAAAATATACGCCACGCCATGATGTCATGTGTCTCTCTGCAGTTCTTCTGAAGAGTTAGAGGCATTTTAGATTGGTCATTTTCCAAAGCAGTACAGTATTAATACAGGTTTATGCTACATTTTAATTGGCATAAATTGGGCCAGCTTCGCCATCGCTCTTTTTGTGCGGAAAATAGAAGATTGCCTGAATCCACAACATCGTTTGTGAACTTATTGTTGATGCAGCAAACAGACTATTTTGGGTTACATTATTTGCTTGTTTGCATGTTTTTTGCATAAATTCTGCGCGCGTTATTTATTTAGTCTTTTGCATACCCACACACTTTTGTGTTATTGTTCTACCATAAATTCCGGCAAATAAGCCACATACACTAAATGTAAAGATTCAAGATTCAAGAGAGTTTTATTGTCATGTGCATAGTAAAACAGCAGTTATACTATGCAATGAAAATCTTATTCTGTTCATTCTCCCAAGAAAAGAAAGAAAACAAATGAAAGAATAAGAACATAAGAAACATAAACACATAAACATATATACCAATAAATTAAGCAACAACAACAGAAGAGACATTAATACAAGTAAATAAATAAATAAATAAATAAAGTGCTATGAGTGTGTGTGTGTGTTGCGTGCGGCGTGTGTGAGTGCTTCGTTGAGAAGCCTGATGGCCTGTGGGTAAAAGCTGTTTGCCAGCCTTGTGGTCCTGGACTTCAAACTCCTGTAGCGTCTGCCTGACGGTAGGAGTGTGAATAATGAGTGTTGTGGATGTGTGCTGTCCTTGATGAGGTTGTGTGTTCTTCGTAGGACTCTAGTTTTATAAATGTCTTGCAGTGAGGGGAGGGCTGCCCCAACAATGTTCTGTGAGGTCTTGATCACCCGCTGGAGTGCCTTCCTATCACGTGTTGTACAGTTACCGTACCAAACAGTGATGGAGGCGGTAAGGACACTTTCCATAGTGCATCTGTAGAAGCAACTCAGGATTGTGGTGGACATGCCAAATTTCCTCAGTCTTCTCAGGAAGTACAGTCTCCTTTGGGACTTCTTCAGAATTTGTTGGGTGTTGTGTGCCAAGGAACTTGAAGGTTTTCACCCTCTCCACCTCAGTCTCATCAATAAACAGGGGTCTATGCGGCTCCTTTTCCCTTGTTCTTGGGTCAATGATCATCTTTTTAGTCTTATCTTATCTTAAATGTAGAGGAAAAAACTGATTTGTTCTTATATAAGCCGCACCGGTGTATAAGCGGCACGTGTCCACGTCATAAAGCGGCATAATGTGGCGCCTACAAGTCCGTGAGGACCAGTCAGCCAATCATGAGCTACAGTGTGTGACGGGCTTGTCAACCCATTGGAAGTTGCACGAGGTCATTACTCAATGTACAGTAACAGTCTTACTCATGGTTTCGTCTTACCAGCAGCATTAAACTCATCACACAGCAACGAACACTCAAATGTTATACTTCAGAAATGTAGCAATATGTACTGTATATTTTATGAAAAAAAACATTTTAAAGCCTTCCCATAATGCAAATACATTTTGTTTGCGAAAACAATTTCATTGGAGGACAGCATAGGAAGCATAGAAAATGTTGCTGCAATGCTGCTTCTGTCCACTAGAGGGAGAGGACAGAGGACCCGGGGCCCAAAGCAAAAAGAGGGATTGTGAATGTATGTGTTGCTCAGATGCAATGCTTTATGGGAAAACTTTAAAATCTTTTTTTCTTATTTTAAAGCCATATTGGGACATGTTTGTATATTTGTATATACACCTTTTGAGTAGTAAGCTGCTGTGTGATGAATTTAGTGCTGTTAGTAAAGTGTTCTTTGAAAGATGACACCGCGAGTCAGAATATTATGTTGTCGTGAGCGGCACAGTATTTAAACAATTATTAGCAGTTCTGAAGTAAAGGAGATGTCGCGAGATTAGAATTTAGCCACAAATTAGCTGCACCGCTGTGTACGCAGCAGGGTTCAAAGTTTGAGAAAAAAGTAGCAGCTTATACACTGGAAATGACGGTACTTTCTGTGAGATAAGGTGAGCGCTTCTCAAGTAGGTGTGCCAAACCTGTGGGGCATAAAATGACCCCATGTGACCCTAGCTAATGACAGGAAGAGCACCACATGACATCATCTCAATAAGCCCACCTATCTATTAATTCATCTATAAGTAGTGGCTTATACACCAGAATTTATGGTACACTAAGTCCCCAACTAACGAACACAATTGGTTCCAGACGACCGTTCTTAAGTGAAATCGTTCTTAAGTAGGGGAAAAGGTAATATTAGCAATGATATAGGTACTACATGTACGTGTATACATATACAGTATATGTGTATGTATGTAAACATGAGTTTGGATGCAGTAGTAATATTAAACCAGGATAATTAATGAAAAAACAATAATAAAAGTGATATAATAATACATAATGATAAATGTTATTTACCTTTGAAGAGGAGTGGTCCAGCATACGTCGTCGTGGTGGAGGAGGAGGAGATATTGAAAAAAAGGACAAATGGTGTTGGTGGTTAGACTCTTCTAAAAGAGGTAGTGTTCTGTGGGTGGTGTAGAATTAAGCAGGCCTATTAACTCTTCATAAACTTTAATCACACGCTCTGTCCCGGTTGTATCACAGAGCTAAAATGTAGCTTTCTCTCTCCTCCCCTCCCGCTGTTGATGCCATTAGCAGTGTCACAGTGCCCTCTGCTGGTCAAGCATGTAGCAGTATAAATACAGTCAAACTTGTCTACAGTGGCCACTAGAGGGAGTCTGCAAAAGTGGCCGCTATAGACAGGTGGCCTCTATAGACAGGTTGGCGTCCAGTTTGAATGTTGACCAGTAGAGGGAAAAAAAGAAAAAAAAAGAGAAAAAAAAAATAATGCATATGAGTCAAACAGTAGCACATCACATAGTACAATTCACAATTTTGCATGTCCAAAAAGGAGTAGGAAGAAGCAAAGCTTATTTAATCCTACCCCTCATCAGTTTCACATCAGTTGCAATACATTTATTCACCTCTTGTTCTTCCAAGTGTACTTTGTAGGTCTACATGACAATGTAGTGCAATCATAGCCAAGGTTTTTACTTACTAAAAGGAAGCTAGAGGCTTAATAATAACTGAGAGAATATATCCACCACCCACAGAACAAAGCTGTGCTAGTAATGTCTTACGCTTGTTTTTTATATATTACTTTTTATACGGCAGAGTGTCATTACAGCTTTAGTTCATCAGGAAGTGACGGGAAGTGACGGTGGGCGTCCCGAGCAGGAGAGCTTGGAGAGAGTTGGGAAGTGTGTTTATGTTGGCGTGGATGTAAAGTCCTGCAGTGTTCTCCGCTGTTAATAAAGCCACTAAAGTGCATCGGCGACGTGAGTCTCTCCTTCCCCACAACAAGCGGCATTACAGTATTGACCAGTGCACACCAGGAAATAAACGGTGTCATTTCTTACAGGCATTGGCTGGACAGCTATGTAGTGGGGCTTGTTTAACCTTTGCCTTGTGGGCAAGCAGGAAGGAGAGACGATGCTGAGAGATGTGTGTGTGTTCTGAGCTGCTGTCTGGTGGCCGCGTTCAAGAAATAAAGTTGGCAGAAGCAACAGGAGAAGTTTCCTTCTTTGCTTCGGAGCTGAATAACACTGACAAGTTAACAGACTAGTAGCGAACGGAAAAGAAGACTGCTTTGTTTGTGTGGAATACAGAAGATGAGGACTTTGATGGATTTGTGGATGAGGATTGATGAAAAATAACGTGAGTACATTCTAAAATACTTCAATTAAGTACAACCCAACTCAGTTTTGCTCCCGCTGCCGCATGCATGCTAGCGTATGTTTTTTTTTAATTGTAGCGTCGCTGGGAGCACGTCCTGTTCCCAGCCTACTTTGCGGTAATGTTTTGGTGCAAATGCTCTTAAAGTTACATGTTTGACCAGGAAATAGCAAGCTCAAAAGAAGACGGCTTTTTTATGTGGAACAACTGACAGTTTGTGTGGATCTTGTGAATGATTGTGACTGAGCTAGGACTCAGTAATTAAAGTCTACGCACGACGCCTTCATTGATTGAAAAACAAAACTTTTTCGTGCATGAAGCTTCTAGGGGCTCTATAACATGTAAATTTGCTGCGGGGGATTTTTCAGTGGCTGCTATAGGCAGGCGACCGTTCTATAAAGGTGGCCGCTAAGACAAGTTTGACTGTATGTGCTTGCTTTTTAAGCATGTAGCAGCATAAATATGGGCTTATGAGGCAAAACACATGAAAAAATAGACCAGTCGGCTTGTGTTTGTATCTCCGAATGTTCGCACGTCGGATGTTCGTTAGTAGGGGACTTAGTGTATATTGTTTGAATACATTCTTCTTTGGGCCTATCTTGTTTATTCTCTCTCTGAGCAGAACATACATACATGAAAAAGTCCACTTCAGAATAAAAAGCTGACTCCCGGGCTTTTTGTAGAATTAAAAGTCTCTCTCACGCCAGCAAACAGTGAAGTAATTAAGCTCCCATCCGTATTGGTTTTCCTCAGTTGCACAAGAGCTGACACGGCAAAGTCAGCATGTCAGAGCTTCGCTAGATGGAAATTCAATGATTGCTTTGCTGAATCACGCATTCATAGTAAAGGTTCTAGCCAAACAAACTTTATACAAATTTGAAAACAACGATGACCTTGTCTTTATAAGTCATTCAGTTCTATATCATGTGCACATACTGCATGCATATAAATGGAGTAAAGGGAGATGACTCTTTGCAGTGCTCAGGCTGTCCTGACAGCTTGTGTTTTTGACCCTTGGCCTCATGCCTCTGACTTGCATCTGCCTTGCTAACCGACCCAGGTCCATGTGCTGTGAGAGAGCGGAACAGCCTGACTGCTAATTCTTATTCTCATGAAGAAAGACCTCCATCATCCTTGTTGATTAGCTTGCTTTGAAAATGTCTTTCAACGTTTTTTTTGTTGTTTGCGCATTTCTCACCACGTATCAAGCAGTTGAGCCAGCATTGTTGGAGAAGACAAAGGAATCAGTCACAGATGTCTTTGTCACGTATCAACCAGTGCAGGCAAATACCGATCTGATCCAATCCCCAGTCAGATCTCGGCCAAGATGCATTCACGGTCTTACACAAAGTCAGATACTTTTGGGTTTTTTTTCAAAAACGCACAATTGCCCCAGTGGGGTGTTAAAAAATATCTGAGAATGGTGAAGGGAGCCACAACAGGGAGGCTGAAGAGCTGCTTGTGGCTCCGGAGCCGCGAGTTGCCGACCCCTGGCCTAGGCCCTAACCGGTTACTCGTAACACGATTCGAGTTGTAGCCCTATTGATGATATCATCAAAGTAGATACAAGCCGATGTAATCCGATACTTTTGCTGATATTGATATATTAATGGTCAGTAAACAGCTGGTCATTACAGACCATTTGGTTGCTATCAAAGCTCCTCAGAGAGCCACAGGATCACATGTCATCTACTACAAGGACAACATCATTTGAGGGAGGATGCTGGAGGTCATGGAGAAACCCGTGGCCACACTGGGGACAACATGCAAATTGCACACAGAAATGCTCCAATGGAGATTTGAACCCTCGATTGCTGTGAGACTGCGAGGCGAACAATACAAACCACTAGGCAGACGGCAAATTCAGTTAATTTAATGATGAACGCAGCCTAGCTTCTTATTCCATTGTTGTGATCTCATGCTTTATTCTTTTTTCCACTCACTCTAAAAGAATCACCTCGCTCAGTAGTGTTGCGTGGGTGGAGAGCTCTTGTGTCTCTTGTGCTGAGGCGGCGTGATATAATAGATAGGTGGGCTTATTGAGATGATGTCATGTGGTGCTCTTCTTGTCATTAGCTGGGGAGATCATTTTATGCCCCACAGGTTTGGCACACCTACTTGAGAAGTGCTCACCTTATCTCACAGAAAGTACCGTCATTTCCGGTGTATTAGCCACTACTTTTTTCGTAAACTTTGAACCCTGCGGCTTATACAGCGGTGCGGTTAGTTTATGGCTAAATTCTAATCTTGTCACATCTCCTTTACTTCAGAACTACTAATCATTTCAATACTGTGCCACTCCCGAGTCAGTGAGCCAATCACGAGCTATTGGTGAACTCACAACGAGCCCAGTGGAAATCACAGGAAGTCATTACTCAGTAGAACAGTCTGACTCACGGTGTCATCTTACAAAGAACGCTAAACTCATCACACAGCAACTAACACTCAAACGGTGTACCTGAATAATATACAAGTAGCAATACAAGTTTAGAATAAAAAAAACAACTATTTTAATGTTTTTCCAGAATGTGTTGCGTCCAAGCAAAGCATTCATTGGCGCTTGCCAGGATACTGCAATGATGTCAGCCTCCCTCTGGCTCTCTCTGGTGTACAGAGGCAGCATTGCTGCACCATTGATCCATTCATCCAGCCATCCATTTTCTATGCCGCTTGTCCTCCAATGAATGCTTTGCTTGGATACAGTGCATTATGGGAAAACATTAAAATCGTTGTTTTTTGAATTTTAAACTCCTATTGGTACTTTTGAGTAACCTTTTGAGTGTTAAGTTGGTGTGTGATGAGTTTAGCGGTCTTTGTAAGATGACACCGTGAGTCAGACTGTTATAAAGAGTAATGACCTCCTGCAATTTCCTGTGGGTTGACAAGCTCGTCTTGAGTTTTTTCATAGCTCGTGATTGTCCGGTGCGGCTTCTACATGTACAAATCTGTTTTTTCCTCTCAATTTGGTGGGTGCGGCTTATACACCCGCATTTACGGTAAATGATTTACTTTCTTTGTGAGGTACTATTCGGCTAACTAACTTTTTGTTTTCCAGAATGGAGCAGACTACCGGTTTCTGGTCCGGCAGAACTTTGAGCTCTTGCGAGCTCTGGACGAGCTTGAGAAGACTTGCAGCATACTGAGGGATGAAAATGGCCTGCTGGTAGGATTAAAAGCAACCGTTCATGTTCAAGTATCCAAGTTCAATTTCAAGTAGAGCTGCAGCAATTAATCGATTATCCAATTAATCAGCAGCTATTTTGGTATTCTATAAATCATTTTTTAAATAAAAAATGTAAATATTCTCTGATTTCAGCCAGAGAATATTTATTGATTTCCTTAGTCATCCGTGAAAGCAGACCTATTATCCTTGATATTCACACACATCAGCTTGGACTTTGGAAAAGAGTCAGCAACATTTTGGCCTCTTTTCTGATATGTTGCGGACCAAACCACTAACCCGGGTCTGTCCAAACCATTTCTGCCAACGGCCACAAACAGAAAAAAGGAATGGGGGGAAGTTTGATATTTTATACCTTTTATAAAAAGGTAAAAAAAAAACAAAACAAAAGGAGATAAAGTTTATATTAATAGTACACGTTGTCACCCATAACACAAAGCCGAGTTGTAGGCTGTTTTTTTTTCTGTAAGTATAAAAGACGTCTTTGCATTTCTGTTGAGAAAAATGTAAAAGTGTCCCCCGCATCCTTTGATTTTTCAGTATGCGGCCCACAATGGAAAAGGTTTGGGCCTAACCGATTACTCTAGTGATGTGCAAAGTGTGGCCCGGGGGCCATTTGTGGCTTTCATGCAGAGTTGCATCATAACCTCTTTTTGCCTCTCGCGCAAAAAAGCGTAAAAGACGTCGAAATACGTTTTTGAGATCGGGCGTTCAGGATTATAAAAAGGTATAAATACGGGTTATAGTGCATTTTTGGGTTCATCCTAAAGCCGATTATCCCAAACCTATTGTGAATCGTTTTGAATACATGTTTTTTTTTAATGATTTTATTGTTTGGCATTCAGCATTTCTTACCATACTGTTTCTTTCCCCCATGTGCTTAGCGGAAGAGCAGCGCTCCAGAGACTGAGGAGAAGGTCAGGCGACTGAGGAGGAAGAACACAGAGCTGGCAGTTCTTGCCAAGAAGCTGGAGGAGAGAGCCAGAAAGTTGCAAGAGGCCAACCTCAGAATGGTAAACTGTGCAAATAAAGTACCTCAAGTGTTGATGTGTGTTGCCCTCGCTCTGACACAAACCTGAGTTGGTTAGCATCCTACACATTACGCTGTCTGCTGGTTGGGATACTAAACCATACACTTCCTTCTTGTAGGTGAGCTCTCCATCGCTGATAAGGCCCGGGTCAGTGGAACAGTACAAGAGAGCGTTTGCACGGCAGCGAGCACGTGACCTTGCCCAGCATGCTGATGCACTGTTGTGTAAGGACAAGGAGATTGCGGCACTGCAGCGGGACTTTGAAGCACTAGAGGCACAACAAGGCACTATGAAGGTAGACATGTTTACATTTCTCAAAAACTCATGTCATCCAGCACCATCATATTTGTTGCTGTGTTTGGTCTGCCCCACCGCCATTTGTATCAAGTTATCACTGATCTTAGAAAGTTGTTTTTTGTTTGTTTTTTTGAGCCTTGCTGTCAAAATTACTCCCCAGCCTTGCTTCATGCTAATGGTGACACAAGCTTGCTCTCTGCTGGACAACAATGGTACTGCAAGAAAAGCCTAAAAAAACTCCCAAACACAGGCTGCTGATGTCTAGATTGTCTAATTATGGTAAAAATCCTATTGAGAAAGTCTTAAACAGCTTTTCTATTCTCTAACTACGAAAATATTCCATGTATTAATATTGAAACCTACTTCGCGGGATGACTGGTGACCACTCCAGGGTGTACCTCGCCTCTCGCCCATAGTCAGCTGGGATAGGCTCCAGCTCATCTGTAACCGGAATGAAGACAAGCGGAGAAGTATACAAAATGGATGGATGGGTGGTAATGTGATCAGTACAGTACAGTTCCAGGAACTGAATTGTCATTTTGTTGCATTGCAGCAGTTTGCGTTTTTCCAGATCTCCTCCAATGCATGCATCTGTGTAGGGTTCCCCGGCCCCAGCAAACAGACTGGAATTTGAGAAGCTTCTCAGGCAGTCTCAGAGGGAGGTGCTTCGCCTCCAAAGGCAGCTGTCTGTCACATCATCCACACAGCACCCAAACCATAATCCTGATCCCGGTGGCCCAGAGAAGTGTGAGATCCCCGCAGAGGCAGCGAGTGTGGAAGAAAAGGTAAAAATCGCTCCCTCACATGCATGCACTTATTAAAGCAACTGAAACTGTGATGAGGATTGACCAAGCAGAACATTTCGCACGTTTTTTTGGGGGGGGGGGTTTACCTCCACAGAGTTGAAGGACAAGAAACCTTGTCTGGCAGTGTCGCATTCGTCCCTAAATCTGAGGATATGTTTACGCTGGCATGCATGCTGTTTCGCCGCGTTATATAATGGCATGCCGTTTGATCCGATACTAATCTGCCACAAGCCATAATGAGATGATTCCCTGTCTTGAACTTGGACCTGATCAAAGATGCAAAACTCCCAAACACTGATCCTCTCTTTTTTAAAAATGTAATACCTAAATCATGTGGCTTTAATTCCTAGAATCACATCTTACCTTTTTGATGCTTGGATATGTTGACCCCTGGCAGTAAAGATGTATGATGTATGAATCTCTTACATAATACACCATTTACATGATTTATTATGGACACATTTTGTCATCTGTGGGAAAGCAGTATCTTCTATGACATTGAATTTCTTGTGTATTGATATCGTTACATGTGAAATATGATGTCATCGCTCTGCACTGCCTGTGATGTACAGTTTTTCCCTCCTGAAGCTCAAATAAGAATACCGATTGTGGTAATCTCTGCTTTGTGGGACGCACACACGCACTCACAGTGGCACACGCACACCCAGAACGGGGCCATGTTGTGTGAACTCTAATCCCCTCTAACAACAGAATGGTACAGTCCGGTAATCCGCTCTCTGTTGCTGTGGCAGCGGTGAGAGGGTTTTGGGTGGTAGGTAAGACTCTAGCTGCACCAAAGACTTTTCTACCTAGCCCTGCTCTGGATAACTAGCAGGCCCAGCAAAAGCCTTGATGTTGCCACACATCGCGCAAAAGGGGTAGGTCATTTGATGAGTTTGTGTTGTGTTTGTGTCGTCACGTTCCACGCCAGTCCTGCTCAGCTCACGACAAATACGTCGCTTGCAGGTAAGATTTGATCCGTGCAAAACTCAAAAGTTGGGTCATGACATGAATCCGGGTGTCATATCGTGAATCTGGCTTGGTGACAGTGCTTGCTCAAGGCATTTCGTGTTGCTTTAGTTGATTACGATGTTTCCAGCTCCTGGAAGTGTTATATCATGACTTGCAGCAACCAAGGGGATTTAGCATTTAGGTTTCGTGGTTGTTTTAACATTCATTGCATGCAGATTGACAACTGTTTTTTTTGTTTTTTGAAGTAAATGCCAGTGAGCATGCATGAAGCCTAGTCAAGGGCAATCAAACACACTTAACATGTAACACAGTTTGGAAGCCTCCAGATGCTGCATTTATACGCACTGCCCATGATTGAATTCTACTGCGCCGGAATGCCGGACATCGACGTGATCTGTTTCAAACAAAAAATGAAAGGCCAGGCCAATCCATTAAGGTGCTTTTAAAAGAAGTGATCCAGTTACCCGTTTCAGTAGTCTGCAGGGATTACACCAATGTGCTTATGGCTCTCAGTGCATGCAGAATGGGGTATCTCTGCTTCAGAGCACCAAGTCTGGGGGGTGCAGACCGTGATACATCACAGTGGAAGGCTAGTGCATGTAGAGGTGGTTTTATAAACGAAAACTCCTTTCACGTCAGCTAGGGATGTTCGGTAACGTGGACATCTCCAATTTGTCTGTCCATCTTAAAACAATGTTGAATTTAATGGCGTTGTCATGGTGCTTCCCCTCGTTTAGGGAAAACACTGCTAATGTGGTAAACCTACATCTCTACACAATCCCAAAACAGTGGAAGCTTGTTTAGCGTCATGAATCCATTCCAGAGTGTCCAACCCAAACCAAACTTAGTTTAGCGCATACCCTTTTCCCATAAGACCTCCGCCAAGCGCCGTAGTTCCCCCATATTGTGGTTCACATCACAATAATAATCCTACATTTTTCGGATCAGTCTTTGATCTCTTGTAGAACCTGTTGGGAACTTGTCCTGTATTTTTTTTTCCAAGTGCTCTGAGCATTTTTGGTGGCGTTCTAGGCACAAATGCCGAAAATGGTCTGAACTCGCAAAGAATCCTTAAAAAATTCCTGGATCCAGGCGGTGATCCGGGTCAACCCCAAAATGTAATCAGTTCCTCCATATCACATTTCCAAAATTTTATCCAAATCCATTCTGAACTTTTCAAGTTATTTTGAAAAAAAACAAACAGATAAACATCTGAGCATCTCTGGAGTTTGCATGTTCTTCCGTGCGCGTGTGGGTTTTCTGGGTACTCCGGTTTCCTCCCACATTCCAAAAACATGCAAGTTAGCTTCATTGCCGACTCTAAATTGTCCATAGGTATGAATGTGAGTGTGAATGGTTGTTTGTCTACCTGTATATGTGCCCTGTGATTGGCTGGCGACCACTCCAGGGTTTACCCCGCCTCTCGCCCGAAGTCAGCTGGGATAGGCTCCAGCATACCCGCGACTCTAGTGAGGCTAAGCGGTGGCATAGAAGACAGATGGATGGATATGTCTACTATATTAGGTAATGCGAGTGTAAGGGAGACTGTATGGGTGTTATTTTATGTCTAGAGGGCTCAAATCATGTTTAAAAATGGCATTTAGAAGGTTGTAAACGGGTTTTCTACGCTAAACTAGCTATGACTATAGTTAGAGCCACATGCTGATACAGTATGTGGCGATTGAAAGTGAGACGATGCAGGGGGAAAATAGTGTGCCTGTGTTGCTGTCTACCAGCTCTGGAGCCTGCATCCTTCGGAGGCCGCATTTGAAGGCGAATGCCCTCATCGCGCTGTGCCGAGACTGTCCCACTTTGCAGGTTTCTCCATACAGAGCCAGCTTGCCCAATAGGCAATATAGGCAAATGCTAAGGGTGCCAGTAAAACAGGAAAACATTCAGGTTGTGGCGCTCACGAGTCAGTCTGAGGTTCTTCAGTTGCTTGAACAGGACGTTGCTCTTTACTCTTTACTCAAGCAGTAGCAGTGCTGACAACAGAACAAGCTCAACATGCAGTGAAATGAGCAGGGAGGGTCACTAAGCAGAACACAGACCAGAGTCACTGCAACATAAAAGATTAAAGGGATAAACACACAAAAGGTAAGTAACACACACAGGGCAACTGCTAATACTACAGGGAATGATAACATAGCATAGCAGCAAACGTGTCGTTTCATCCTAACAAGCGCTGCAATGCATGCTGGGAACCCCGAATCATTGCAGCTATGCTACAATATAATTCATTATATTAAAACTAGTTCCTATTAACTCTTAAAATGGAAAAGCTCACATTGAATTGCCCAGTTCTAATTACTAAAAATGATAATGTGGCCGAGGGGAGGACCGCTGACGTTATGCAAGCTCAGCGTGAATAAAGGTCGGGAGCCACGGATTGAGGAGGCACTTTTATTTTTCTCTCAGCTTTGTGTCAGCGTCACACACAGCAACCGTCCAGGCGTCCCAACCCACACGCACCTCCGGCCTTCACAACAAAAGTGCTGTGTAATTACACTGTATTTCTAATATATTACTCGTATTCCTATTATTCGTTGACTAATTTACAGGATTTACACGTTATCTTACAAATTAAAGACAGTGACAATTTAGTTTTGTAAGTGTGTGTAAATCACCTCCATGTGCATCCCACAAATGACTTTCTTTTCCCTTCTGCATCGTTACAATGCTTTGCCACCTACCACATCCAAGATTCTTGGTCCTGAACAAATATGCTCTTCATTCATTTGTACATTTACGCCATTTTAAATCAACATTTCAGAATGGTAACAGTTGCTGCGGCTAGGAAATGTCCCGAAGACTGGAGTGTCCCGTATAGGGGTATGAGGGGTCCTTCAAAGGTGTCACCTCCTCAGAGGTTCATCAGACAGAACTAGAACTCTCTCAGCCCTGTCAGTGACTGGTTAGTCAGCCTTCTTCCTCTAACTCACCTGGGGTAGACTCCTGTCCCTGTTTTGTGATCCTGAACAGAAAAATAGAAAATGGATGGATTCATATCATTTTAGCAGCATTTATGGGCTTCATTTTTTATTCCTATATTTTTGTGGTTTAAAAGAAGAGATCCAAAAGAACAGATTGAACAAAAAAAAAAAAGCATTATCTCCCAACTATAGAGGGCACCGGTATGTAAGCCGCACTCACTAAATTTAAAGACAAAAAAAGATTTGTACATATATAGGCCACCCCTGTCCATAACCCGCAGGTGTCCACGTCGTAACACGGGATATTTAGTACACAGAAATACTTTTTAAGCTTTTGATGAAATAAATGCAGTGCCGAACAGACGGCCAGTTTAACAGTAGCCTACCAGAAAAAACATTCATCGCCATCCTCATCCTCCTCCTGGGAACTAAAACCATGAAAGTTGTCTTGGTCAGTGTCAGAATTGAACAGACTCGTAATTCTTTGTCACACACTTTGTTAGTCTCTCTGTCTTCCGTTGTCGCTCTCGGTGTCACTTTTGTCTTGAGGCAAATGAGTCCTTTAGCTTGAGCCGTCCTCTTCATCACGCAGTAGTCCAGCCTTTCGAAACCCGTCGGCGATTGTGGACGGTTGGCGGTCCAAGCAGTCCAAACAGAAGCTGTAGTAATTCTACACTTAAGATCTGACATATTTAAGATGTGTCAGATCAAAACAGCATCGCTGCATAAGACTTCAAAACGTGATGTTAGCGTCCACTACTTCCTCAAGCTGCACTCTAAGCATCATGGGAGCTGTAGTGCTTTTAGCCGCAAAGTAGCCGCATCACTGCACAAGCCGTAGGGTTCAAGCGTGAGAAAAAAGTAGCCGTTTATACACCAGAAATGACGATACGTTTTTCACAGTTACGCGTTAAACTGCTTAAAAATAAAAAATAGAAAAAACTGCTTAAAAATTGCCTTTCGGCTGGCTGCGTCCACACACACTCATTGGGTACGAGGCGGGGCACATTTTTACCAACCATGAATTAAGTCTCCAGTTTGTGTGCTTAATATGTTTCCTTTGTCACACTGCTGGTAGGCTATTCTGTAGTTTCCCTAAATGCTTTGTATTTTTGTTTCATTTTTGAAGCCTATCTCATCTATGGAGCAGGTTTAGGACAGACTTTGTACCTGTACTGTTTGGCAGCTCAGGTGTGCAATACGGGTAGTCTGTATGCTTCCCTGTGCCACAACAAATATGGGTCTGGGACACTGCACCTGTTGCATTTGTCCTGTAGTTTGTTGAGCAGCACACGGTTTAAGGGAGGACAGACAGATATGACAACAACAGGTACAATAACACCTGTTGGGATGTGGTTGGGGAACCCGCAGAGAGAAACGACAACAGCACAACAGAATCTGTTGGGATGTGGTGGGAGAACCTCTTGATGGGCAGAGTGAGAGAGGAGAGCAAAAAACAATATTAGACAACCCCTCGTTTAGCGTGGTTAAGTGGTCCCAGTCCCGACCGTGATTAGTGCATTTCCGCCAAGTAGGTTTCCTTATTTATTTATAAATGAAGTATTTTCTTAGTTAGAGCATAGAAAACCTGTTTCCAACCTTCTAAGTACGGTTTGTAACATTATTAGAGTCCTCTAGACAGGAAATGGCACCCCTATAGTCACCTTGACACTTACATTACCCAATATTGTAAATATAATCAAAGAAAGTCAGCCATTTAAGACATAAATAATGCATGGTTGACATAGAGGATCCCACCCTGCCGTGGGTGCTGCCCACTGGTGTTTAAATGTGAATGAATATGTGGTGGTGGTCTGAGAGGTCGTAGGCGTTTCTGTCAGTCTAGCCCAGGGCAGCTCTGGATGGAGATGCAGAATACCACCAATTTTTAACTGTGGAGTGAATGGATAATGGTTTCATTGTGAAGCGCTTTGGGTACCTCGTAAAAAGGCTCTATGCAAATGCAACCTGCTATTTCATCTATGGATGTTTTTAGAATGTGGGACAAAACCGGAGTACCCGGAGAAAACTGTTCTATGGAAAGTGTACAGTGTAAGTGCTGTGCTGCTAGTCACAACCTTCATCATACACTAACAATGCTGCCATGTTATGATCCGAGCTCGATATAAAGTTGCCTGGTGCTGTTTTCCACCATCATTGCGTCCCGTGTCCATTGCCATAATATCAGATACCTGCTTCATCAAGTCTCTTCTCTTGCACTCGCTCATTTTGTCCTTTTCTTCTGCCATTTTTACCATTGTAAAGCCTCTTGGAATAGTCAGTGCAACAGACGTTTTGTAAACTCGCTCGGATCTTTACCTGCTATGAAGGCTTTGCCAGGTGCCACACGGTGGAAGAGTGGTTGGCATGTTGGCTACACAGCGAGGAGATTGAGTGTTTGAATCTCCATTTGAGTAACTGTGGAGTTTGCATGTTCTTTCCATGCATGAGTGGGTCTACTGGCTTCCTCCTACTTTCCAGGAACATGCATGTTAGGCTAATTGGAGACTAAATTGTCCACAGGTGTGAATGAGTGAATGAGTGTGACCAGTCCAGAGGATACCCTGCATCTCGCTCAAAGTCAGCTGGGATAGCCTAATGATGACAAGCGGTATAGAAAATGGATGGTTTGTCACCTGCAAGGCCTTATGTACACAGGTGTGTACCTTTCCAATTCAAATCCAACCAGTGGAATTGATTGGCCGATAGACTCCAAAGTATGCTGTTGGAAGAGGCACAGTAGGAAGCATGTCCATATTTGATGAAGTGCACTGCGATCATGTTCACTAGTCAGACACACACGTGTGCTGTAGCTGTGGTTGGGTTAGGTTGTGTCAACCTCACTCTCTGAAGTCCCAAGAGCTGCACTTGACAAGCTGACAGCTCGTTGGATGGCTCAACTCTCATCCAGTGGGGATGCGTGTAAAATGTAAAATGTTGACTGACAACAGTGACAACAACGAGGCCGTACCGGCGCCGTTCCATGCTAACCAGTTAGCTAACGTCAGTGCGCCGTGACGGTTAATATGCCTGACTTTTGGCAACACAACCCACACCTATGGTTTCAACACATCGAAAGCCCAGTTCCGACTGTTGGTGAGTGGAGAGTAACTTGTGCCACGTACCTCAACTCCTCGACTCCTCGACTTGTGAATCACATCTCCACGATGTCATTAAACCATTCACGGAGAAGTTCAGACATTTCATCCAACAAGAACTCTGTTTAGCATCCTCATTTAAACCATGCAGACATTTATGACTCTGCCTTTTAAAAGCATCACAATCAAGAATCATTAGGAACCGGAAACTAAACGAGGAATCGGAACCGGAATCATTCATATTCAAACGACGCCCAACCTTAGCTCCTCTATGTTCTCTTGAACAAAACAACAACTTTTAAGTCTTTCGAGGTCTTGCAGGTATTTATGCATAAATGTAACAACTTTGCTTACAGCATTTCCAAGTATATCCAAGCGTGATGATACCGCGTATAGGAGGAACTCCGGTTGAAAACGGGGGTGTGGCTGAGTGTTGGTGATCCTATGAGGTCATGGCCTTGGCTTCACTAGCACAGTCACTTCTTCATTGAGCATCAGGAGGTTTGTGCTAAAATTAGATAATGATTCCTGACCCTCTTGCACTTAACAGCCCGACCCCACCCAAGTGGGTCACAGGCAGCAACAGTCAGTTTCCAGAATGAGCGCTATGCAGTAATTACTAAGGTGACTAGCATGCTGTGAAATGTTTAAGTCATTATACTCGCTCTAATTCAAGCTTCCTGCTAATGTGTTGTAGTCATGCCGCAGCTTTGAGGGAATCCCTGTGGATTATTCATTGAGTGGAGTTGGACAAGGAGGAAAGAAGCTTGCTAATAATCCTTCACTCACAAGTTGGGAGTGGGGGATGTCATGTTTAGTGTAACTACTAGTCTAATGGTATTTGGAGTCAGATTTCTTTGGGAACGGAACCTTTGGTACGAGGCGTACCGAATTCCCATGCGGTACACATGAACTCATTCAATACCAAAGACGTATTTATACGTATTTCTTATTATACCTATTTTTCCTTGTTGGCTGTGCAGGATGACTGCTTTGAATGACTGACTCGAACAATCTCTGCTTCTCCTTCGGCAGGTTGTAAGAGAGGCCCCGTGTGTGCCGTTAGATGAGTATCCATCTAGGTGTGAGAAGACTCCCGGAGAGGAGGAGGAGGAGTCGGGGCTGCCAGTGACGCCCCACTCGGGCCGCAGCCCGACCCTCTCCCAGCAGGAGGAAAAATCAGAGGAGAAGTGTCTTTACTACCTGGTCAGTGTGTCCTGCTTTATGCGATGCCAGCCTTGCTACGTCCAGCTGTAAACACCAATCCCACGTTTCAGCACCCGTTTGCTGTCTTACCCGCAGACCAAGTATTGTGAGATTTGTCATACGGATGCGTATTACAAATAATCACACTCAACCACAGTAGTAATATTTAATTGTCCCGTGGCTTGAAATAAGCTGATTTCTCCTATGCTGGCCCGACATGTAAGCTGCATTTAAAATAATTAAATGATGCTCAGCTTTGTAAGGGCTCTTTGCTATCATGATGCTCTATGTCAATCATAAATGACATCGTATTCTGGCAGCCACAAACCAAAAAATCTTGGACCTTAAACTGTAGACATTTCCTCTTGGCGGGGGGGGGGGGCTATTCTGCGAAAGTGGCTTGACCAACCCAGACTTTGTGCTCAGGATGCGACGCTGCAAAACCTGAATTCCCCAAACAAAAACAAAATGAAACTTCCACGGTGGTTATCAACTTGCTTTGTCAAGTTCAGCTTCACATGAAAGGCGGCGTTAGATGTCCTATTCTGCTTGCGCTCAAAAATGCAGCCATCCCAGCTGGTGTATTTTACAAAAAATGAGTAAGTAATTATTGTTAAGGATTATGGCCGCTAAAAGCAACACTGTTGCCGCCAATAGAGCGAGGGAGGACCGCTAGCATGCTAGCAAGTTAACACTGATTATTATGCTAACTATACCCTACTGAGCTTTTCATTTATCAACGCACAGCACTGCACTACTTTAAAAACATTCATTGGAGCAACAACTTTGGTTTTTCATGTTATAGTTTCATGAAATATTTTAGGATGTTGTATCTCGTGTGACCACTAGATGGCAGTGTTTTGTGTGTGACGTGTTTTGTTCCCACTTTTTTAATTTCTTCCTTTTTAAAGTAAAACGAGTGTTTTCATGCCGTTGATAGATGCCTCAGAGTGTTTCTTCCTCCAGCAAATATTGTAATAAAAGAAGACTAACGGGCTGAGACTCCTGTGACATAGTACGTCTGCTGACGTAGGCCTAATTAGTACTCTTTCATATTGCATTTTATTCCTGGCGCTCGCCGCACAATGTGAGCATATCTAGCATATTCCCTCTACTGAAAATGTATCTGGCTTATAGATGGATAATATCATCAGGGAATGCTCTTTTTTTTCCTCCATATCCCCTCGAGAACCTCGTAGGTTCTCAATAAATGGTGACGCCTTCTGGTGGCACTTACATAGCCCATTTTAAACTGAAAGCCTGGACCAGGTTATGAGTTACCATGGCGATACAGCTGCTTGAAAAGGGAGCTACCTTCGCTGAACACGCAAGTCCGGCTTTCCACTCAACACAGCTCGCTAACCCACTGAACTCGCTTCCGCAGAATAGCCCCACCCGGATCTGGCCCAAACAACAATTCCAGAACCGAATGAACTGTGATTGTCTTTCTAGGAGCGTGAGCTGACCAGGAAGAGAAAAGAATGTGAAAATCTTGAGCATGAAGTCAAGAAGCGGCAGAGGAAATGTCAGGATTTGGTAAGTGGATTTTTTCTTATCGTATTTTCAGGACTACAAGTCGCATCGGTCAAAGAACGCATCATGAAGGAGGGAAAACGACGTAAGACACACTGGAGTATACCACAGTCATTTCACAAAATGCAGGACCAAAACCAGACACCTCATCTGGAAAAACAAGTTATTCAACTACACCAGGGGTGTCCAAAGTGGCACAATTTGTGGCATATCCTAAAAATATCATTTAAAACGAAAACTGAAAATAATGGAAAAATCAGCAATCATTGTGCAAGAATAAAGTCAAAATATGAAAAGAAGAACAATGAGGGAAACTGTCATTTTAGATTTCATTTTTTTCTGAGATCCAAAACAAAATAAAGTTGTCCTTTTTGGAAAATTTAATTGAGGACAAAAAAGTAATAATATTATAAGAATAAAGTCAAAATATGATGGGGGTAAAGTCATAATTACAAGAAGAAAATTTACAAGAACAAAATTGAAATAGTTGGAAAATTAAAAAAACAGCAGAAATGGAAAAAACAGCTGCAATCTTCTGAGAATAAAGTCAAAATATTAAGAGAAAAAAGTCGTATTCTAATGAGAAAAAAAGCCACAACGTTACGAGAATAAACTCATAGCATCGTGAGGAAAAATAATGTCATTTTATTAGCATAGAGTTGAAATGGTGAAGAAAAAGAATTATTTTTAAGGTGGTAATATTATGAGAAACAAATTAAAAAATATTTAAGAATATCCACTTCCTGTTTATTTACACACACACGCACTGTAAAGCTGTTTTTGTGATGTTCATGAGAATGAGGAAGTGTGGTTCCAGGATGAAGGGACTCGAGCCGTGTGTGAGGTGGAGGTCCATGCAGCGTACGGTGTTGGTATTGTACTGCTGTTGATGTGTTCAGGTCACAGTGACGTTAGAAGACAGCATCAGACGCTCCGCTGCGCTTCCGTCGTAACAGAGAGGCGTGCTTGCTATGGTGCGCATGCGTCAATTCCACTCAAAAATGTCACGTAATTAATTAAATCAATTAGTTACACCATTAACGCGATATTTTTGACAGCCCTAAAAAAAATCTGAACTAAAGTGCGACTTATAGTCCAGAATATGAGCTATGCCTGCAAGGCTTCCACTGTGGACTTTTACCAGTCTAAACCTGTGTTGACATTGTTTCATTTTGACAGGAGAGCCAACTTGAGGATGAGCGAGGCAAAAATGAGCAACTAAAGGAGGAGGCAGATCTCCTCAGAAGGAAGGCACAGCTGCTCGACCAGGTTCGTGTCCCACTGGCCTGTCGAGCTCCTGCACGACCCCTCCAACACCGTCATTGCGTAGTTCACCTGCCAGTGACCTGCAGAATAAGCAACACGAATGTCCATAAGAATGCTGAGGTCGTCCTAAAATAAAGAGAATGATCCGTGAACCTGTCGTGTTGCCCCTCAGACTCGAGTTGACAATGAGGAGCTGAGGGAAGAACTCTCTAAAGTGACCGCTCAACACAATTCCGTTCTCGAGGAGAACCAGAGACTCCGTGCCAAACTGGAGAACCTAGAGCAGGTCCTAAAGGTACGACAGGATTGAAATGCCTTTTCTAAATGGAGCTGAAACATTGACCCCTGTCGATTAACTCTGTGAGCAGCATATGCGAGAGGTCGCTGAGCGAAGGCAGCAGTTGGAATTGGAACATGAGCAGGCTCTGGCTATCCTTAAGTTCAAGCAGGATGAAATCAAGCGATTGCAGCGGGTAAGAAGAAGACACATTCTGACAGCTGTGACATCTTACGCCCAGCAGGAGGCGACCTTAGGGCACCAATAAACCAGCATGGCTTTGATAGAACAACTTTTGTATTAAACATGAATCATTTTAGTGACTTTGTCTTCTTTTTCAGGCTCAGTTATTTGCCAAGAGAGAACATGAAGGGGTGGTTCAGATGCTGGAGGTGAGTTTTAAATACCATTGGTGTAAAATGGTGGAATAGATGAAAAGTACCACGCATCGTGTTGAGACTTTGTGCCTCAGCGTAAACACCTGGCAGCAACAGTTGGAACAGATGGCTGCTACGGTTCATGTGCTAGACCAGGGGTGTCCACGTTTTTTCCACCGAGGGTCTCATACTGAAAAATCAAAGAATGCGGGGGCCACTTTTACATTGCGGAAATGTTAAACCCACGTAGAAATACAATGACTTTTTTTTATATATATATTTAAAGAAGAAAAAAAACTATATAAGTATTTTTTCTTTAGTATTTCAACTCTATGCTACTAAAATGATGAATAAATAATTTCCCTCATACAGTAATATTAGTTTGTTCTTGTAAAATTATTACTTTTTTTGTGCATGGCTCAGATGAAGGGTACCCAAGTGTTACATTTTGGGTAAAATGTCAAACTGCTGGATAGACCTTGGTAATGTTATCAACACAAACTTCAAACATTGCAAAACACACACCCAACATACCAGAGCTGGAGACATCTTCCATTTCCCACAGCAACCCTCCCAAGTTCACTCTTTCTTAAATGTAAAGTACATAACTCGGTGTCCACTTTATGCTGTTATCTCTGCATGGATTTGACTTTTGTTAGAAAAGTAACTTATATTTGAGAGAGTTTCATAAAATAAATAAAAACAAGTGACACATCTAGATCTTGAGTTAAAGCTCTTAAAATATGGCAAAGAAAAAAGGACCTTCAGTCCTTACCATGCCATTGTTGTATCACTACAAAGACTACAAATCCCAGCAGCCGTTCTTAAGACTGTAATGACATCAACTCTGACCTATCAACTCCACAATACAAGCTAATCATTGCAGCACTGTGGCAACATGAGCCAGGATTCATCTCAGCACGGACGTCTTCTCCTTACGTTACACTTTTTTGCTAACTTTTTCTTTATTTTTAAAAATATTTCAACTTCCTGTATGTTTTTTATTGTAATATTATGTCTTTATTGTCACAATATTTTGACTTTATCATTGTAATATTCCAACTTTTACCCAGCCTAAAATTGTTTTGTTCGTTTCTCATAATAGTACGACTTTAAAAAAATACTTTTTTTTGTCTTTAATATTTCAATTTTATGTTGTTTTTTTCTCTTATTATGACTTTTCTCTGATAATATTTTGTCCTTATTCATGTAAAATTACTGCTATTTTTACTGTTTTTTTGTGCGTTTTCATGTTTAATTGTATTTTTAGAATGTGAGGGCCAATGAAAAAACAGCCGCGTGTCATAAATGGACACCCCTGTGCTAGACCTTGTTTTGTTTTTTGCCTGTGCCAATTTGGTTGTTAAGTGAATTGTGTATTTTATTTTAGGAGTTGACCCAGCTTGTGTTGCGGAGGGAGCTGGTAGAGTATAGCTGCCCCTGTTATAGTATCTCTTCCTTCCTCTTTGCTTTGCTTGTTGCGCATTCTGTCCCTTTATGTATGAACTCAGAAGCATGACGAGAGAACGTCTCTTACCCTCCTGAAAACATGAGTGGCGCCAAAGCCTCACGGCCTGCATGGGCTGTAATTATTCAGATTGGAGCGATGATTTGTAGTCCAGGAGGCTGCTGAGGGCTAAGAAACATTCTGGTGATACTGACTCTCCTGACAGGATGTTCTTGCTGACTCGGCCTCAGTCTGCTGCTTCCTATTACCTTATTAATACTCAGAAGCATGTATGTGTTTTTGAATGTCTTTTTTTTCCCCCCTGTGTTAAATCTGTGCTAACCAGAGTACACTGGACTGCATGCAGGTACTGTTGACCTTTAGCCTACTTGATCCCATCCACCACATTAATGAATCTTTTGCACACAGAATCCTTCCTAACCTGTAGGTAGAAACAACTTCAACTAGCTCAGTTAGCTTCATTTAAGTCAATCAGCCTTTGGAAGTTGACAGGCTTTTATTATGGTGTTTGCTTAGTAGGTTGTCTTAGTGGGGGGGAATAAGTATTTGATCCCCTGCTGTTTTAGGTTTATCCCTTACAAAGATAATTTTTATGGTAGGCTTATTATATGACCATACAATTAAATAAACCATTAAACCATTAAATAAAGGTTGTGATAGATATTTAGGGTATAGAAGGAAATAAGTACTTGATCCCTAAAGCCCCCACCACACTAAGCACGAAGCGGCACGAATCAAGCAGAATCAGCCGGAATGAAAAAGTTTCAAAATTGGCGCTACGTTCGGGAGAGGATTTGACATTTGTAAGCTTGACTCCTTTTTTCCTTGGCGGCGTGACCTGATGTGCTGGCGGACGCTGTGGAGCTTGGCTCCTTTTTTCCTTGGCGTATGAAGTGACAAGGAAGCGAATATAAAGCCAAGTGAATAAGGTGACGCTTCATAGTGATGTTTCAGCGGCAGCTGGCTGCGTTTTTTTTCCCCCCGAATGTGATCAGAGTGTTTGGAATGCTGCCGGAATACCGTAAGATTTAAAATGCAGTTAGAATACTTTTCGAATGCTGTTGGATTTTTCCTCTTCAAAATCACTGGAAAAGTTTTTGGCACATTTCAGCCCGCCACAAGAATGGGCCCTTATATGTGGAATGCACTCAGAATGCAGTCATCATTTTTAGAATGCACTTGGAATTCTGGCTCACTCTGCCTCCAGTGTGACTGCGGTGGAAGCAAGACGCCACTTCGTACTTGGTGTAGAAACTAGGGCTGTCAAATGATTGCACGTTTTAATCAAATGAAGCACAGTTTACAAATTAATGAATCATAAATATGCAGGAAATATGCCCTTTTTACTGTATTTTCTGAACAAAAAGATAAATGACAGGACACAATTTGATATATTTGCATCTATTAACAGCTCCAAATGACCATGCACCAAACATGGCGTGTGTTGGTTGGTAGGGGATCAAATACTTATTTCCCTCAATGAAATACTAATGAATTTCTAATCTTTATGCTCATATCTTTGGAAGGGGCTCAACTTAGCAAATCAGCCAATGAAACGCTGATTTGTACATACATCTTCAGCTCAGCGTGTGCGGCTCACTATGAATTATATACTTGCTATTTGAGCCTAGATGAGAGCTGACAGGAAATGTTCAGACCGTGTGTGTGTGTGTGTGTGTGTGTGTGTGTGTGTGTGTGTGTGCGTGCGCGCGCATGCAAAGGCTACCAGGAAACCCCCTCACCCCATCCCACCGTAAGCACACACAAACTAAGCACCATATAGAAGCTGAGTGATGCTAGGGCTAAACTCTTGTCACTGTTTGGCAAATAATCCCTCATCTTCTTTGAGAGAATGACTGTCATTCCCCACCCTTTCCCCTCTGATCCTTGTGGCAACTAGTGTGATGTGTCTGGCACTGTACAAGTTCACAATTCATATTTTCTACTTGTTGACGTTGTGCTTTATCTGACTACAACAAATAAATGATAAGACTTGTAAGATCAGATGTGAAGTATCTTGAGGAGGGGCTCTCAACTGGTTTGGCTGCAGGACCCACCCACCAAATAAACACAATGACTACAAAACAAGTTACAAAGTCAGGAATGTGCGTGCAATAGAAATTTGTTGCAAGTATGAATGTGTATTAGGTCAAAACAGGATTTCTGCAATAATACATTTAAATCTTTATGAGATAAGACATGACTAAACTAACCGCATGGTCAATGAATACAGTATCAATTGGATCATTTTGACGGCCTCCACATATTGCCCCGTGCATGCGTGTCTGTTTTCCTCATATCTTGCCTCCGAACAGGCAGGAAGAGGGCACCTCAAACATATCCACCCGACCCAATTTCCCATCTGGGGGGGAAAAAACTCAACTACACACTGACAGTCAACACAAACGGAAGAACGCAGAGTGGTATACATACGTTCACAGAAAAGAAATGTTGCTCTTTAATACAGTTGAAAAGCCAGCATTTCATGAAATGCTGCAAACATTTGACCGACATAATAAAGCAGGGCTCGGGAACCTTTTTGGCCTAATGGAGCCATGAAAGCCACATTTTTCAAAAAAACATTTCTGTAAGAGCCATGTAATATTTTTAACACTGAATACAACCCAATGCGTGCATTTTTAAGAAAGACTAACAATTTTAGAATATAATAAGTCTTGTTATCATGAAGCTAACCAATAACAAATAAAATACTTCTTCACATGCATGCTTTATTCACCGTTCTCCTCATCTTTCTTTCTTTTCGCTATCTTCTTTGTTCTGCAGAATTAGCTCGTTGGCTTCTTGACTTCTCAATGACCCACATTATCCAATAATAATCGAGTTTTGGTGTCTGACCCGGAAATGAGCAGCATTGGCTCTAAGAAATGTCTGAGAGGCAGATGCAGTCATCAAAAGAGCCACATTTGGCTCGCGAGCCATAGGTTCCTTACCCCTGTATTAAAGGAAATACTGCATTATTGTCACGTATTATTATGTATGATTATTATTTTATATTAGCGTGACATTCATCGTTTATTTAGTCTCAAAAAATGTTGACAATAATATCGTTTAGTGTTCATTTGTGGTACAGCCAGCGTTTCAAAACGCACCTGCATTGTTTGGTTACTCGGTTAAATTTTAAAAAGTTTGTGTGTTCAGTCATTGTGCTTTTCTTAATGTATGTTAAAATCTCGTGTATCGTCTCGTCTCTCGATTTGGGGTCTGTTGTCACCCCAGTGTGTGTACATTTCTAAATATGCGTGTTTACTTTTCAATTATGCCCGCACCTGTCACTCGCAGATGTGACGTGTTTTGTCATGGCTTCCTGTGCAGTCAAAGGTGCGAGATCTGGAGGAGAAATGCCGCAGCCAGACCGAGCAGTTCGGCTTGTTGTCCCAAGAGTTGGAGAACTTTCGACTGCAGGCCTCCAAGGCAGACCTTGCTGGCTCCGGTCTTCTCAACAATCCCAGTTTCTCTGTCCTGACAAATGGAGTGGGCCTGTCTACCGAGCGAGGTAAGCCTCACAAGGAAATATCCGAAATGCTGGTTTTTCCATTTACTTTTTCAACTATTTCAACTTTCTTCTTGTAATCCTGACTTTATTCCCGTAATGTTTTGACTTTCTTTTCATCACATAGCTTTTTCCGCAACGTTTTCCAAAAACTCCAACTTTAGTTTATTTCTCGTAATATGACCACTTAATGTTTCAGCTTTATACTACTAAAATGAAGTTCTTTTTCCTCAGAATATTATGACGGTAGTCTCATAAAATTACAGCTTTTTCTTTTGGGTTTATTCTTGTAAAATCGCTGCTGATTTTTCCATTTGTGATGTTTTTTTTTTTTTTAGTTCCCTTCTTAAATTATATTTTTTCAAATGTGCCGCAAGCCAATAGGAAAACGTATTAATTAGTCAGTCAAGCTCTATCATTCATTTCTAAGAACTACACCATATTTCCTGTATTTTATTAATGGAAAAATAAGTGCTAACATCGGCATCTGTCGGCCAACTGCAGGCTGATTATGGAGTTTTCTCTAATGGCTGTCATTGGCCAATGAATTGGTCAGGGTCGACAAAACAGCCATCCAAACCTGAGCGAAGCTAAAAAGGACTTTGCACATCCCACCCATGCATTTAACCGCTTACTTGTTCATGTGGTTTAGACTGCACAGATAGCTCATGGGATATGGAGTCACTGAGCGAAATAGCCTTCTGGAGTCTGGAGGGGGGTGACAATCTCTCCTGCCCTGAGGGTAATGATCCGGCTTGCTCATACTTTGTGTTGCGTGTTGTCACCAAAGCATGGCATGTTCTAACCTCACCCCGATCATTTCACCCATACCGTCCGAGTCCAACACTGTAACAGCACTTGCTTGAAACAGCCCATTTGCATGACGCTCCGTGCTGGGGAGCTGAGGTGAAAGCTGTCTGTGGAATCAGTTAAGCCCCTTAGCGATGCTGGTGCGACACATGCTACCACAAGGTAGTGTGACCTCTGACTCCAGACAGATGGAGGCAGGATTTCTGTCCGCCGTTTAATCAGCCAGGTTCAACCTTGAGCATTCTGCATGTTAACCAGTGACCTAACCCAGCTATGGACCCCTCATTGATCCAACAGAGCTAGCAACGAAAGAGTTGGTGTCTCCTGTAAAGTGGCTTGTCCCGCAGTCTTATCCCTCTGTGCCTCCCCTGTTAGATGTTGCTGCCGCACTACGGATGGGGACCACCCCCCATGCTGCAGGTCTTTCCAGGGTGGAGCGCTCCCCTGTCACCAAGCATCGAGAGCTTCCCACCATCAGCGTCCACAAGTCGGCGTCATCCTCCAGCAAGTCCGAGACCGCAAACATCACCCCCAAGTCTGACACCCATCTTAGTCCGCACAAATCAAGCCCAACGCATGAGGTACCAGCAGTGCCCATTTATCATGTGTTAGAGCATTCAGAATTCTGTCAATGTACTTGGAATTTGTATAAGGCAAATGGCGGTGCACTACATGGCTGCAACCAGCAGGGGCGCTGTGTCAGCTGTAGGAGGTAGCGCCAAATCCACATTCCCATCAAAAATAATGAATATTTATTGCTTAAATGATTGTGGATCCTCAACCAAAGTTTATCAAGGAGATTTAGTCAAAGGCCTATCCCGGCTACCTCTGTTACATTCAAGAAAAACATGCACAAGGACATTGGTAGTGTGGATTTAATACTTTTAAAAATGGCTTTTTCATTTAACACACTCTCGCTCAAGCTCTGTTTCTTCCTACGCCTTTTCAGACATGATGTCCCACAAAGGGGCTGTCTGGGTGGGGTGTTAACCCTCAAACTGTGTATTCCACCCTTTTCCTGCTCCGACGCCCCATGTAACACAAACACACACACATTACATAATGTGATTTAAACAAAAAGTGAGTAAAACACATGAAAAGCAAAAAAAATATGTTTAGAACTACCGTCATTTCTTTTTTCTCATGCTTTGAACCTTGCGGCTTGTACAGTGATGCGGCTAATTTCTGATCTCGTGGTGCTGAGGCTGTAGCTTCAGGACGTAGTGACGTGGACAAGTGAAATGGAAGCCAGTGTCATGTTTTGAAGTCTTACACATCGATATCTGACACACCTTAAGTAAGTTTGATCAAGTGTAGAATTACTACACCTTCTGTTTGGACTGCTCCGAATGCCAACCGTCCAAAGTAACGGGTTTCGAAACGCTGGACTACTGCGTGATGAAGAGTAGACCTGTCACACTAATCAATAAATCAATTAATGGCACTGTTGGATGTAGTTCTCTTGGCACATTTGGTAGCTGACCAGAGCAGACGTATTTTTCCATTTGCTTGGCCTTCATCTTCTGCTTTATCACCACCTTTGGCAGACTCGGTACCCACCGGCTCCAACCAGCGAAGACCGCTGGGTCACACATAAGAGACCCCTACGCGAGGGGGGGGCTAAGCAAAATTGACATGTGCATGCGTGTTTGTTTTCCTCCTCTCTCTCTCTCTCTCTCTCTCTCTCTCTCTCTCTCTCTCTCTCTCTCTACCAAACCCTCCGGGTGACAAAAGGGTTCACTCTGAGCCTTCACTCTGTCTCCACACCTGGGCGCGCTGGTTCCATAGTGGAACGACTGAACGGAGTGAGTGAACCCTTCTGTCAGTCATTCAGTGTCTTTGTCCCAGTGGGTGGAGTTGGGGCTGCTGGCGTGTGCTGCAGCCTGCAAGTGAGCAAACGCAAATATGATGAAGGCACACAGCAGCACCCGCTGCTCGTTGAGAAGAGCAATACGCGCGTTCATGTCGGTCGACTTTTTGAAAAAGTGCATCTAGGCAGTATACTGTATATGTCAATTAAAACGTGATACATATTTAAAGCTTAGTATTTAAAAACAAAGGTTTGTGTTATTATTGGTTGTTGGTGTCAACATTTCAGCTTTTTCTCATTGTTCCTTCTGCACTATTTCTACCATTTTTGCTGTTTTTTACATTTTATTTTGTTTCTACAGTGATGCAATGACAAATGAGCCACGGTCTGAAGATGGCCCCTGGGCCGCACTTTGGGCACCGCTACTTCTGTGGCTCTTCGTTGGTTCAGGCTTGTTGGCTCAGTGTCGTGGTTGAGGGGATAGGAGCTGCGTTACAACAGTCAGTTTTTTTGGAGGTGCCCGTCTATGCCGTTATATTTGTGCCTCCATTTTGAGGTAGCAAAGGCTGATTTTGAGCCACAAGGTGCAATGTCTTCTTCTTTTCTGGCAGACCAGGTGATGTTGCGTTATAATGTGTTTACGAGCGAGGTAGGGCCAAATCTACCGCCACAAATGTGTGGGGAAACCCTGATGACCATGGCCAATGGTGCTATAGAATATTCAGTAAGGTCGGTGTCTCTTATTCAGACGTTTATCCAAAGGCTGTGTGTTGTGTGACAGACAGGTTAGGTCAGAGGTCTTTTCATCTCGCCTCCCAGCAATTCAATAAAGCTCATGTTGACTAAAATAATCCACCTGCCGCTGTGGATTATGTGGGTGGTACAGTAGTAGTTGTAAAATGGTTTAGCGGGGAGCTATAAATATGCTTGCTTACTGTATAATGTGTTATGAAGATGAATGGAAATCTTCGTTACAGGTCTTACCCACACACTCGTACAAGGACCGCCCACCTTCATAACGCATTTTCATACTGACACAATTGTTTACCTGCAAATGAAGTGCTTTATTTCATAACATTGCTTTTGCTCCAGACTTAGAGACTAATCAAGGCCGAGCTCTGTTCCATCAGAACGTGTCCCCGGTGTATTTTGTCACCCAGCGCTCCAGCTTCACCGCTTTGCTTGTGGTGTTGCCAGGTTGACACGGCCAGCGAAGTGGAGGAGCTGGACATTGACACGACCCCGACACCTTGCGCAGCCAGAGGAGGAGCAGCCAAGCTTCAGGTTTTTATTGCACGATACAGGTTCGTAACATGTTTGTGCAATTAAGAGTCAATAGACGCTATAATCTAACTGCGTGAAACTGAACTTTAAACAGCTACAATCCTTACGATGGCCCAAATGATAACCCTGAAGTGGAGCTCCCACTCACTGCAGGAGAATACATCTATGTGTATGGAGGCATGGATGATGACGGCTTCTACGAAGGTATGTTGTTTTATGGACAATTTCATATACTGTGTTTCATTGTGATTCCCTTTTTTTGTTTTAGGCGAGTTGAAGGATGGAAGGAGAGGGCTGGTCCCCTCTAACTTTGTGGAACGCGTATCAGATGACGACGTCATGGGCTCTCACCCTCCAGAGACCGGTGACATGTCCCACAACTCCTTGCCAGACAGCAGTTTGCACAGTGCCAGCCACCAGTATCGCCTCCACGCAGGTGTACGCGCCTCAGAGAGGACAGAGGCCTCTTCTGCCTCTGGCCCCACCTCAGCCTCTTCCAATTCGGCCTTGGCTGTCTCAGCCCCCCTCACCAATGGCCTGGACTTGGATTTGGAGGAGGTGGGAGTGGACACTGTGCCTTACCCACGTAAGCTCACCCTCATCAAGCAGCTTGCCAAGAGCATCATCATCAGCTGGGACCCCCCACTGGTGCCGGCTGGGTGGGGCAATGTGTGGAGCTATAATGTGTATGTGGACCAGGAGCTGCGGCTTAATGTGCCCTTCGGTGCCCAAACCAAAGCAGTGCTGGAGAGGCTGGACATCAACCTCAAGGCCTACCGCGTGTCTGTGCAAAGCCTGACAGAAAAGGGCCCCTCAGACCAGCTGCGCTGCAGCATGCTCATTGGTCGGGACGTTTGTGTGGCACCGACACAGCTGCGTGTGGATAGCATCACCGCCACCTCTGCCAACCTGTCCTGGCTGCCCTGCAATAGTAACTATGTGCACATTGTGTCCTTGAATGAGCAAGAGTGTGAGCTGGTGAAGGCTGGATGCTACTCGCTGTGCCTCAATAACCTCTTACCCAGCCTGCAGTACACCATCAAGGTGGAGGCACGGCCACACCGCACGCCGTGGGAGTTACCTGTGGAGCGACGTGAGCACAGAAGTGCTACCATCAATTTCAGCACACTAACAGCAGGTCAGGAGTTTGAATTTAATTTGTTTTAATGCACATTCTGGTTCTGTGTCCTAGCAGCCAGTTGGAAAAGACGTTGATCTAGTAAAAGTGTGAACGTAATACCAAACATTTCATATAAAAAATGACTTGACTGTTTCAAATTATACAGTGACTGCGATGTTTTTATTTGAGGTGTGCATAATGTCCCTCAGGTGCTGTATGTGTGAACGCATAAGGACATTGTAGGTTCCATGTCTCATTTTAGGACCCATTATTGCAGTGGTTGTCAACTGGTGGGTTGCCGAGCCGTTTTCAGTGGGTCGTGGGTCTCTGCCTGGGCAAAAATAAATAATGACCCGATTTCCGTGAATGCACCTTGCGTTCTCGTCTGTGCTATTCGCTTGCTACGCCGCCATGAGGTGCTTGCCATGTTTATGGCCGACTTTGTCAAGCTCGAGCGGGAGGGGAAGGACATGGAGTCTGTCCGACACACAGCTGCAGATATCTGCTGGAGAAGAGCACACCATAGGTAGAAAGACAGCGTCCCACAGCAGCGGCTGTGTTGTGTTGCAAAAAAATTTGGGCAGTTTGGGTCACCGCTTGACACTTGGGGGCAATGGTGGGTCCTGCAAACCAGTTGAGAACCACTGCATTATTGCACACACAGTCCTGACCCAACACTCATAACATTGCTTTGTTAGCAATTCAGAACAATCTGTCTCGCCCACCATTTAAATTTCAAAGCTTATAAAACATGAAACAACCAGCATATGGTTTTGAGGTTCGGTACAGTGTTGTAATACTGATATTGTGTTGACATGTGTGAGTTTTTCTGATTTAGATATAGTGAGGCGTGTCCTTTTTGAATTAACTTCACTTAATGATCACCCAAATTTGCTTAAGTTTCATGCCCGCAGTCTGGGATCACAGGTATTTTTGGTCTACCAATTTCTGAATGTCCCTTTTAGAACAGTAGTTGTAATTTTCTTGCTAGACGTCTGTGGTCATTGTGGTAATTCTCTCATCCCAAGCACTAGTTTCAACATACAGTAATCCCTCGTTTATTGCGGGTAATTGGTTCCAGACCCGACCGTGAGCAGTACAATTCCTTATTTATAAATGCAATAGTTTTGTAGTCAGAGCATAGAAAACTTGTTTACGACCTTGTAAACATGGTTTGTAACATTATTAGAGCCCTCTAGACCTGAAATAACACCCCTGTAGTCACCTTTACACTCGTATTACCCAAGATGGTAGACATAACAGAAACTAAGCCATTTCAAGACATAAATAAGACTCGTACTGGTGTGTGCTGCTGGTACCAGGATCTGCTGTTGGACAAATGACGTCGGGGGTTCAAAGTTGAGTTGTAGTTTGGCGTGTGTTACGGTCCAACAGTTGCCCGTGTTCGGGAATATTGTGCCTGTTGTGAGATAATTCAGACATGCAATAAAAGCCTGTTGTTCCGGCTATCAAGTGTCTCACCGGACATTACAGTTACATTACTGACACGTAGTAAGTAACGAGGGGTGTCACCAGACACTCAGAGATTGGAGCTACCAGAACGAGACAAGACAAGATTTTAACATTACTTTTAAGAAAAGAAAAGATTTCAGTCTACTTGTTTAATTTCTGCAACGTTGCACTCTTCTGCTCTCTGTGTGTATGCTACCGGCCCCGCCTCCCCCCACGAGACGAAGAGACTGTATGACCGACAAATGGGCTCGCTCCGTTCATGCCGTTGTTCTATGGAACAAACGCGCCAGGGTGCTGAAGCCAATGCAGTGAACTCCAAACAGGCAGGAGATGAGGAAAACGCACACAGACAAATTATCAAGTTCATTTTTATTTATTTTATTTTTATTTTTTTTACCGTCCCAGACCGAGTGATCACGAGACAATTTTTTTCTGAACCTCAAATCTTGTCACGTTTTAATCTTGCAAGATCTTCTGACACGAGATCTTGTGCCCCCCTTATTAGTAACCAATGTGGAATACTACATATTACCACGTCTTTGAATGCATCTTCTGAATGCCTCTACACATTTTTATGCTTGAAAATGCTTAACTTTGGGGAAAAAAAAGATAAAATTAGCTTCAATATGCATAGTTTGCCACAGCGTGAATTAGTAATGACAATTTGGAAAACCCGTGATAAAGTGAAGCTGCAAAATTTGAAGTGTGATGCGAGGGACGACTGTACTGCAATTCATTTGAACTTGTATGACTATGAAAACATCTGTGTGGACATTTTACTTAGCATTGACGTTGGTTTTAATGATTTTAGGCCCTCCGGATGCTCCGCTGGATGTACAGTTGGAGCGTGGTCCTTCCCCTGGGATTGCCCTCATCAGCTGGCTGCCAGTCACCATTGATAGTGCTGGAACCTCCAATGGAGTCCGTGTCACTGGGTACACCATATACGCAGATAGGAAAAAGGTAAGATGGACGGCTTTCCTCTTTAAATCCACTAATGCAGTCGCAAGTTGAGATGTCTTTTGTCATTGTAATTCAGTTTCAAACAGGTTGCTGTTGTTCAATCTCAGGTGCTGGAGGTGTCCTCCCCAACAGCCGGCAGTGCTCTGCTGGGCCCGTCCCAGATCCAGTCCCTGCAGGCAGCTCAGGATCTCACTGTCCGGACCATGTCTGCCCATGGGGAGTCCTGCGACTCTTTTCCTGTCAGTGTGCCCTCCAAGCTTGCCGCCATCATGGCCGGCCCGGCTGCCGCAACCCTGGCTACGCCAACCCTTGCCTGCACCCCTGTCGGACCCACACCGCTTACTTTTGGGAACTCTGCTGCCAAAATCTCCATGTTGCCCAACACATTACCAGCAGAAAGACACATGACTGGCCTCACAGTGGTTGATGTGGCCCACTGTCCTCATGTACCACACTCAGGGGCCTTTGTGTCATCAGCCTCGTTCGTAAAGGCCTGGGCCAACCCTCCGTCTGCTGCTACCACGGCTGAGTGTGAGGCCACGTTGCCCGTCACGTCCGCTATCACCCCAGTGGTAATCTTAACTCACTGTTGATGCGATATACAGTTGTCTTCCAGTTGAAACATGGGCTTTCTTTCGTTTCTCCAGATTAATGTGACACCCCCCACCTCTTCAGCTCCCCAACCATCCCCCATAACAGAACCCGCACCCGCAATAACAGCGGTGACACAAGCGACCACGTTGGAGCAGCGCAGAGATGCGGACAGCCCCGGAACAATACGTCCTTTTCCGTCCATCACCGATTTCATCGAGGATCCCTGTGCCAAACTCGGAACCCCAGAGCGCATTCCCACACCCCCCAAAGCCCCCATCACAGACCTCCTCAACCCTCAGGACACTCTTATCCTCCGACCCCCCAGTACTTCGCCACTGGACTCTGAGGTTGAGGAGGAACCGGAGAACAAGCGCTTGGTGTCCATTGAGGAGTTCTTGAGACAGGACCAGGACCCGGCGTACAACAGGACGCAGGAGGTGAATGCTGAATGATGGACATCATTTTGCCATGTTGAGAATTTCCTTGCCTGTGATGGATTATGTGACTTAAATACTTTCTGAGGGTTTGATGTTCCTCTCATTGTAGGGTTTCAGCAGAGGGCTAGTGGAGCATCCCAGCGACTTCCTCACTGACAACAGCCGCTCAGATCTGTCTGACATCTTAGAAGAGGACGAAGAGGACCTTTACTCTGACCACTTTGGGGAAGCGCCAACCAGGGGATACACAGTGACAGCTAACAGGGTATGCGGGACTCCGAAGTACTCATGTAGTCTGCACCCACATGAGTAGGGATGGGTATCATTTCAGATTTCAACCAGTGTTGGTGCTTAACTGCTGCCCAAAATGATATCTTAACAAGGGAAAACATATGAATTTTGTCCAAAAACTTTTTTTTTTCATGAAAGTTGAACAGAATAGCAATTTAAATATGTCAATAAAATAGTAAATAAAGTAAAATATTAAATACAAATATTTATAAGTAAATAAATCTATAAACATGTTGTAAAATAAGTAGTCATATAAAGTCAGAATTTCACAAATAAATCCAATCCATAACAAATGAGCATAATATAACTGTCAGCACTGCACAACGCATGCTAATGTGCTTGACCTGCTTGTGTTGTGATGTTGATGTTCAAAGATTCTGCTGCTCGTGAATGCACCTCGCTTGCCATGATGGTGATTGGCTGGTACGGCGATATTGGAGGCGATGTTGCGTTGCTGTTGTGGACAGCGCTTCGGCGAATCCGTGAATGTGCTGCTAGAACTCAGACCGTGCGTGCTGCTGTCGAGAATTAAAAGACGGTACTTAGTTGCACAATCTCACCTGCAAGCACTTGTTGCAGGTGGCTGAGTCTGTGTTTATTTAGCACCGAAATGAGGCACCAGTAGCTACTTTTTTAAAGATGTTGGCAGCGGTGCTATTACGGAACCAAATTTTGGTACCCATCCCTAATTATGAGGTACTATTTGTTCCTGTATGGAGTGATTTTGTAAGTCACATGCTTGATTGTAATTCTTGTTGTTTTATCTTTTATTTCTTTTTGCATGGCCTGGTCGTTTTCTTCCTTTCACGTCTGCTTTATTTTTCCTTTTTTGTTTTTACTCCACGATGATGCGGCCTTTCCCTCTGGCTCTTCCTGGCTCTTTATGGTCTATGGTCACAGTTAAGCAAATCTGAGCCTTCAGACAGTGATGACGATGTTCTTGAGAGGATCATCAAGTTACCCCCTCAGGTCTGCCGCAACAAGCAGCTGTTCAGCATTCCTGAGGTAACCGAGGAGGAAGACCGCGGTCGGGAAGAGCCTTTACCTCGTCACGTACAGATGCAGCAGAGGCACGGCCGTCTTCACCCCAGAGACACAGAACACCTTCATCACGTTTCGCAACGTCACCCCCCATACTCCAGCCCTCACTTTCCCCCTCAGCAACACCACTTCAACAGGGATCCCAGATCCCAAACCAAAGAGCCTTCATTGAGGCAAGGACCCTTGCAAGGCAAGCCCAAGTTGCAGCACAGAGTCCACTATTCAGATGCAGCAGACAGCGGAAATTATCCTGGTGAAAAAGAAGTGCGTTCATGTGAAGGTCCGACCAGCAGGCGTGTCTCTGTTCGCTGTCCTCCCCAGTCCACTCCCAACAAAGACAGGGTACTACTCAAAGGGTTAGGGGACCGCCTTAGGAGGGAGGCCATGCTCAGGAGTCAGATGGCTGCAGGCCATGGCCCTACCCTGCCAAGACCCTACCCGGTCAGCAAAACAGTACATACTGTGACGTCCCCCATTAGTTGCGGGATGGAGATTGATGTGGAGTATGGCACAGATGACGTCGATGAACCAGTAGCGTGCACTGCAGGGGAGGTGGTGATGGAACAGATGAGCTCAGAGTGGTGGATCGAGGGGGCGGAGATGGAGCATATTGGACCCTCCTACCACCAGGGGACAAAGGCTAACACCTTGGTAAACCTTGCTAGACACCGTTCTCCAGCCTCCATCTTTCCCCAGCAGTCTTGGTCCTTCCCTTTCAATCTTTTTAGTAGTTCTCCAGTCACTGTTTTGTGGTTGATGGGGTTTGGGGAAGAAGGAAAACAGTGTTCCGAAGTAGTCAGCCTTGGCATTGTTGGGAATGGAATATGTTCCCCTCTGCTTTGAACCAGACATGTTGAAAGCTTTGCAGAATATTTTCCCTCTGCTATCAACGAGCCTTCAAAATTTCTTGTTCAAAGTAGAGGGAAAAATATTCCGTTCCTGACTGCGTAGCTGAATGTCAACACTTCCTGTCGTTTAGCGGCATAGATCATAGCTGTCGATTTGTTTCCCCACAAATCCCCTCATTGTGCTTTCCCTCTTAGGAATAATAATGGTAATAATTGGTAATAATTCTGTCTTAGATGTTTTTCTCATTGCCTGTTTGTGTTTAATGTGCAGGAGCCCAGTCAACCAACAGGATCTGAGGCAGGTCCATCATGGGGTGCTGATTCCGAGCAATCCTCTAAACCAGTTGGTTTGCAAGGCAAGCGGCTCAAAGGTCAGAGACTCTTTGGTCTTACTGCCTCTTCTAAATTCTTTTTTCCTAAGTCAACCGTGCAGTGGAAGTGATGCCGACACACCTGCGCTTTTGGCGAGGAAGCCCGTGCTTCTCCCCTGCATGCTGGTAGTCAGATTAGCACCATGTGTGGCAAGGGAGGGTTGTCGGCAGTGTTGGTGAAGTGGGAGATAGCCCGCTAAGCTGAGAACCGGCTTAACTTAAAGTGGCTTGGCATGACAGGAGGAAGTGACAGATATTAAAATAGTAACATTGATTAGCCAACCAAACGTGTGATAATGTTTGAGACCCTCTTTGCCTCCTCTTGTTGTGTTTTTTTTTTTTTTTTTATAGTGAAGCCTATAGTTTTTGTAGCCCTGAATGTTTTTTGTGCACACAGAGTACGCACCAAAAACAAATAACATGCTAATAGGTGGAGGAAGGGACTAGGGAGGCTTTCTGCATCTATTATTAACCAGCAAGGATGTGAAAGTGTGCAAGTTCTCTGTCCACGATTCTTGCCACAGATGGCCTGATTCTCCATAATGAGATAGAGAACAGCTTTCTTCAGAGCAGCTTAAGTCCCACCACAGCTCTTCAAATTTGTCTCACTTTGTCAACTGAGATAGACCTGTACGTACGGTCTTTGGTGGCACCGGCATTATGCGGCACTCCTGCAGTGCTGTGAACCATGCTGCAGGCAGACCTTTTACTTGTTTACTTTTGATTTCATCCATAAGGTGAGAAAGCGGAGACGATGCTGGGTATGTGATGCGTGGCCGGTCTCAACACTGTCAGATTGAGATCAGAGATCGGGTTTCCCTTCTTGCTGAGTGTTGCAGATCATGAACGAGTGTGTGTTTGTCAAACAGCTCACACAGCTTAGGATCAGTGGTTTAGCTTGATTACCTCTTTTGAGGACACGCCTGGACTCAGCAAGCAGCACTGGCCATAGCAGCAGTGGGGGAAGGGCAAACACCCGAAACCACAAATTATGCGTGTGTGTGTGTGTGTGTGTGTGTGTGTTTTATATTTACATATAGAGTATATATATATACACAGTAAATATATATATACAGTAAATATATATATATATATACCCCTCCGCAGAAAACACCTCATTCAGTAATAATTTCAATGTATACAGTAATCCCTCGTTTATCATGGTTCATTGATTCCACACCCGACTGTGATAACTGAATGTCAGCAAAGTAGGATGCGGTTTTTAACTTTATTAGAGCCCTCTAGATGTGAAATAACACCTCTATAGTCACCTTTTTACTCGTATTACCTAAAATAGAAGACATAATAAGAGAAAATAAGACCTAATATAGACTCACACATGTTAGCATTGGGAGGGAGGGTCCTTGTTGCTGTACAGTACTTCCTGTGGTGGCTCTTGTCTCGTCAATGTAACATTACTGACACCTAGTGACCCGTGTAGAATAGAACATATCACAATGTCTTTGGATGCGTCTTCTGAATGCCTTAGTTTCCATTTTCATGCTTGAAAGTGCTTAATTTAGGCAAAAGAAATGCAAATTTTACGTATGTTTATGTTCAACCACGAAACAGCATGATTTATTAATAATTATTTCTGTGTGAAAAGCCGTGATAGAGTGAAGCTGCTAAATTCAGCACACAAAGCGCTTGAGATTTTGCCCTTTATTTGGCAGTCCTTGAATGCATCACAGTGGTGTGCTACCGGACGCAAATGTTTTTTTTGGCGACGTAATCACCAGCTCCAACTAGCATCAAAACCTGTAGAGAGGGGAACACAAGTTAAGGTTATTATAAATTCTGCATGTAATATTTGATATTTTAAGTATCAAGTATGCTCTTAGTGGAATTACAACAGGCAAGCAGTGTGGATCATGTAGATGCGGCTTGGAGAAACGCCTTGTCTAGCCTGCTAGCCTCCAGCGCTAGCCTGACGACTAGGCTAAAGGCTACACAATTACTCAGATTCCATCTGTCCATCAAGCCTCTTACATTATCATTCATTGGTGCTGAGTACCTATACTTTTTTATACTTGAAATGTGTTCTACACGTGCCTGAGGCATTTTTAGCCTTACACCTGGATTGTGTCATGGGTGAACAGTGGCAATTGAAAAGAGAAGGGGAGGTTTCTGGAGTTGAATGTAATTCAATAAATTTTATTGAAATTGCTGAGTAGAACTTTTATCATCAAGCTAGTAGGAGGGTTTGGAGGAAGTGGAGAGAAAAACAGACACTTTTATGGACTCACGTCTTTTTTGCCATTCGCTGGTGGTCCCGGAAAGTAGCCACAACAAAAAGTGGGGATGTGCCGTACCTGCTGCAGGGGTGACCATCAGTGAACAGCTTTGTTTGTAAATAACTCTGTTTGTGTTTGAAGATGCCTCTTCTTAATTGTGCTGCAGATTGGTAACGGATCTTCATGGCTGTTTGTGTGCAGGTTGCTTTGACTCACCAAAGACAAAAGGGGACATACGCATCTTCGTGGCCCTCTTCCCTTACGATCCTGCCACCATGTCACCCAACCCGGACGCTTCTGAGGAGGAGCTGCCTTTTCGAGAAGGACAGATCATCACAGTACGCCCCCACACAGCTTGGACATGAGTGCAACAGCACAGAACAAGAGTGCTTCCTAAAAAGGCAGCCTGTGCTTCCAACTTAGCGTGTCACATTTGTGGTGTTCTTGATGTTCGATGCAACACATCAAGCCGGCATGGACACACTGCAGCATGTACAAGATAAATACGCATGCTTGCACACGCATAACCAATTCACGTGATCTTGTAACAACTTGTACACATTGGTGAGGCCGGTTGTTTTGGGGTTTTTTGCATGTAGAGCAGATTTCTCTTCTTTCTGCTCAGGTTTATGGCGATAAAGACTCAGACGGGTTCTACCGAGGGGAATCATGTGGTCGTTTGGGCTACGTACCTTGCAACATGGTGTCTGAGATCCAGGTGGAGGACGAGGAAACCCGGCAGCAACTACTGCAGCAGGGCTTCTTGTCTGCAGAGGCCTCCTTAGAGAAGATAGGTATGTAGAGCACCACATGATGTGTGTACGTTTCAATGCTGTTTAATGTGATCTGTTGTTATTAATAATACATGTTAATGTGTTATTATTTGTGTTGTCACCATTGTTCATGTTGCCAAGTGGTAAGTGAAAATAGCCGCACTTAAACAAATGTAGTTACTTACAAACATAGTGGGCCCTGGGCAAGAACTTTGATACACCAGTCATTTGAGGTCATGTATATCATTAACAGGAACAGAGGAAAGTAACAAAATTATTGAGACTTTGTCATAATGATTTAAAATAAATGAATAAATTCCTCTGATGTTTGTATGAGCTATGCTATGATTTGAAATACATGACTTTTTCAAATTTACCTGACACATTAGGTGTATTTGCACAACGGAACACACTCGGAATCGGATCGGTATCGCCGATACCAACTTGAATTTTACTCAGTAGCGAATGGGAAAAGGAATCAGTGGTATTGCGCATCGCTACTCGGTAGTGGCGTGTGGTGCTGTGAGTGAGGCGCTGTGTCACTATGCCAGAAAAGTAGTTCTTTGGTGTCAGCTCCTACAATAACAATGGCAGTATGCAGGTCACCTTATGTAAATGGAACACTGTTGGCTTTTTGGAGCTGTTTTTTTTTTTTTTTTTAGTGGGCTTTACAGGCGGAATAGATGTGTCCCATTATGTGCCTTGTTGGCTGCCTAATGTTACCTTTTTCTCTTTCTTTAGCATGCACAGAAAAGGGAAAGACGTGTGTTCGGATGATGGGAAAAATTCCAAAACGAGTGCATTTTTCCTTTAAGGAATTTAAGGAATGGATGACATCAGGCCAAGCCCATGCCTGAGTAATATAAAACTGGGCATTCTCTAATCGCAGATTAAATATGTTCTTAATATCTGTTCTTAATATTTATTTTTACTTACAAATGAAACAAGCAAAATGGTAATATCTTTCACCCTGTTTTGGCTTCAGTGATGACGTGACACTCCCTGCATCACGTCGCTCTGTATGCTACAAGTCACACATCACCTGCCGGATTTGTCACGGAGGGCTTGGTTTTGTACGCGTGCGTGTTTTCATTGAAATTCATAGCCTCGTATGACAGTGAGAGTTCAGAAATCTGGAACTCAAATTCCAGTCAAAGGCGGACGTTCATCAAGCCAGCATACAGAAATGAAGTGAGTCCTTCTTGCGTGAGGCCCTTTTGTCTTGCTCTACCAAATGTCGTCTTTAACACCAAACAAATAATGACAGCCAACTGTTGGCTGTGCTGCTATTGAGGACATCACCACACACCGTGGCTTTTTCAATCCGACACCTCGCCTCTGTTTCTTGCACAGCACACATACGCACGTAGTCTTTAGCCTTTTCACTTCCACTTGCTGCTCGCTGGTTGCTCCTGGCTTTCCGTTGTCCCCTTGTTGGTTGGCTTTGCACCGCTGTCCTCCTCCGTGATTTCAGTTTTGCTTTCACATATTTTGGTTTTCTATTCTGAAAGTCCATGAAGGCACTCGTACACATGCACAGCTTCCAAGTCGCCCTGTCCCGCCACTGAAACCGAGACGATCCAAGAAAGGTGTGTCTCGTTGCACATTGTCTCCCACCGCCCTCCTTTTCGTATCTTCTCTGGTTTGCTTCTCTTTATGTCTGTTTCGCTTAAGCATGTGCTCTTTCACTTCATATACTGCATCTGA